>NC_140582.1:620814336-621364336 GCF_964204655.1 Triturus cristatus
TAGTCTTGCAGTAAAGTTTTGAGTTTGTTGTAGCCTTTTCATAAGTGAGAGAGGTGATCTATGGTAGAGGCCATTGGTGTAATCAAGTTTAGACAGCACAAGAGAGATAGTAGCTTGGACATTGTGTGGAAATCCTAGGAGGCGGAAGATGTGACACAGACTTTTCATTGTAACAAAGCTTGATCTTTCTAACGTATCCACGTGTGCATTCATTGAGTGCTTAGAGTCCATGGTAATTCCAAGGTTTCTTACTTTCTTGGATTCTTTAGGAGGTGGTCCCAAATCGTCAGGCTAGACAGAGTGGGTCATAATGTGTTCAATCACCACAGGTGAGTATTTCAGTGTTGGACACATTCAATGTGAGATGGCTCCATGTCATCTATCAATCAATGGCTCAGAGGCAACTAAAGATTTTAGAGTTTTCAATGTTTTTGGGGCTTTCAAGTTGAAGAAGTATTTTTGTGGCATCTGCGTAGTTATAGCAGCTGAGTTGAAATTCGTTGATCATTGTCAGTAGTGACTTCATGTAGATGTTGAAAACCATGGATGAGATAATAGAGCTTTGAGGGACCCCTGCTTTTATGATGTAGGGTTTGGATGAGACATGAGGAGTGTGGATGACATTAGTTCTGTTTTCAATGTAGGATGTCATCCAGTTGAGAGCAGTCACATATATACCAGCTTTGTGGAGTTTTTGGATTAGAGTGTCATGATCAACTGTGGTGAACGCAGCTGAAAGGTCCAAGAGAAGTAGTGCAGCACCCCTGTTGTCGTCTACTGTGTTTTTAAGGTCATGTCAGGTGGCAATTAGGGCATATTATGTGCCTCTTCCTGGACGGTAACTTGTTTGGAAGTTGGAAAGTATGGAGTTATCTTCAATAAATTGAGACATCTGGGTGAATGCTGCTCTTTATATTAGTTTGCCAAGGAATGGTTCATTGCAATGGGTCTGTGGTAGTTTGGGTCTCAAGGGTCCAGGTTTGTGTTCTTTAATAATAGGGTATGTATGCATTTTTAAGTCTTTGGGAAACACTTCTGCTGTCAAGGAATGATTGATGATTGTTCTGACTGTGGTGACAGCAGATGTTGTTAAAAGAATGTTCTTGAAGATTTGTGATGGACTAGGTCAAAGGGGAAGCCAGCTGGTCTGATTGTTTTGACAAGATCCATTCAGTTTTCTGGTAGTTGTAGGAAGGAATTCAAAGGTTGGGTTAACTCACCCTTAGGGAGATTGATGGAATTAAATCAAATTAAATTAAATGTATTTATTTTGTAACTATTTTACATAATTTCAATGAACTTAACATTATTTTCTATGGGGTTGTATTTTAAGTTCTTACCTCCATTATTTTTCAGTGGAGGGCATTGCAGTATCATTGGTTAGCCATTTGTGGTGCATTTGTGGTGCATGACTTACTTTAGATCTTAGCTGGAGACATTTACTACTGTGTTAGGTTCCTTTTTGGCTGTAACAAATTTAGAAGTGCAGTTTGTCTGTAGGAAAGCTTACTCGTTTTGGTTGAAGAAAGTCCTTCCCAAAAACCTTAATTACTCCTAACCTATCCCCACCCATTTAAAATCAAATATTATCCAATTCTATCCACTCCCCTTTGTCCCTCCCAGATTTACTAAGAGAACATATATTCTTATGTGTGTGGAGACTCCACAATCAGGGAGATCTCCACACAGTAAAAAAAGATAGGAAAGGCAGAGGCATAAACTCCACACCTAAATTGGTGAATAACATTTTGTAGTACAATTGGAGTACTATTGCAGGACTACTAAATGTACTACAAAAATGCAGTTTGTGAATAGGTGCCCGTACCGCTCTCTCTTCCTTCTCATATTTTGATTTACATTGTGGAACAAGATAATGTGGTCTCCATTCCCTATAGTGTAAACAAATATAGTATTAGTTGAAAGGGGGAGATGTGAGAACCCACTTCAAATGAGAATCACAATCCTTGTTACAGTGAACGTCAATAAATGAACCTGTGCTTAATCCATCTGGCAGCTTAACACAAAAGCAGCCAGGCTCTACTAACAGGCAAAGTGTAAAGTATTATGCACTAACAAAATGAAAACACAACACAAGAAAAATCTCAACATCATTTAGCAAAACAGAATACATTTTTATAAATGTAATGACACCAAAATGACACAATCTATTCAGTAAAACCGGAGATATGAATTTAAAGTTTGTATAAAAATAGCGGCAAATAGTGCAATGTACCAATCGTGGCTATCTGGTCATGATGGACTGGGTCAAGGGCAAAAGTTAACGCTGATGGCAATGGAGGGAAGGTCGGATACAGGGATCCGGTTTATCCAGGTGTGAAGCTTACCTTTGCACTTTATAAGGAGAACGTGGTCCTTGTGAACCGGCGGTGGGTCAATCTGCTAGCTGAATCTTGACTACTTTAGGTTAAAGAAGAGTTGCGGCCCAGTGTGATTGGCAACACTAGTGGGAAAGCTAGAAGTTGGTGAAGTCTGAAGTCCATACCCAGGGAGGTCTGGCTGTCAATTGTTGTCAAATGTTGTCTTGGTGAAGCCTTCTGCGCTCCGAGTTAGAAACTTTTCTGGAAGTCAGGTCTCCATTTAGCGGGGCAAACCAGTAAATTGAATCTGACTGGTGATTCAAAATCTTTGACTCAATGGCACTTCTGGTCTCCCACTGGTCTCTAGAGTAAAAGTCCAGTACACTCTACACAAGCCAAGGGTCTAGGCCCTGGGAGGCTCCACTTTGCAGTTAGATCTCACTCTAACAGAGGCCAGCAGCAGGGTCCAGGGCAGGTCCATTTGGGACTGGTCAGCTGTGCGGTTACAGACAAAGGTCTCGGAAAGCTTGTTGTGTCACTGTAGCTTAAACAGGAGGTCAGCAAACTGACCAGTTCAGTCACTTCTGGGATCATGGTAAGCAGGTCCACTCTCCCTTTAGGATTCAGACAGCAGGGAAGTCCTTTTTCTGATCTTCACAGGACCAGAAATGTTCTGATAAGGGTAGTGGATTGCCACATTTTGCCCAGTACCAGCCTGTGGGTGGAGAAAACACTAGGCTGCTTCTTAATCAATGGGGTAAAGGTTCCCAGGTGTGACTCTACTCACTTTTGAAACTATCCCACAGTGCCATTCTCTACCTGAATCCACCATGGCAGTGCCCTTCATCCCCTGAACAGAACTCCCTTTGCCCACCAGAGGTATGGCTATGGAAATGGGCAAACCCTTCCTTATGGTCACTCTGAACCAGTTCTTTAGCAGTTCCCTCTCCCACTGGCTTTGCAGCCAAGGTGATTAGGAAAACAAAAGGAGGCAGGCCTAGATGTGAGCTAAATGTGCAAGTGACAAGGTAGGCCTCCTTTGAAGCTCAGGAAGGTGCTGGGCAGAGCCCCTAAGGCCATCCTGTTCACAGTGAAAATACACATCTCCACACTCAAGCCTTTTGTCCACTGTCTGGGAGCAATCCAATTCTCACCACAGGGAAGCAATTCACCAGTCAAGTGACACGTCACACTTGCTGTAAATCAAATTTGGCTTAGGCAGGAAAATGAAAACCTTCTAAAAGTGTCATTTTCAAAATAGTTATACAAGATTTGACTTTAGTCATTTTTCTAGCTTCTCCCAAACCAACATTAAGCATTATAAGGTGTTATAATGTAACCACACCTATTGCTTTCCTATGGGAGAGCAACCCTTGCTAAACCAAAAGCAGAATTTGGAGCTTTTTCACAGCCAGGACATGTGCTCTCTGGATATTTAGGACCTACCTTAGGGGTGACTTATCAGTATTAAAAAGGAAGTCTTTGGCCTGGCAAAAATTGCATTTTGCCAGACCGAAGTTGAAGGCAGTTTAAATCTGCACACAAAGGCTGCAAGGGCAGGTCTGGACACATCTTTCATTTATTATTTAAACATCTGTTTATTGGGTGGTCATTAGTAAAAGAAAAAAGGGAAGGGGGAAAGTTCCAGGGTGTTACAGGGCAATCTCAGTATTACATAACGTAAAACAAAGTATACGGCAGGGAACGTACAAATGAATCAGCATAGCACAACTGCATCCAAAGTAATTTACAGTGTCTAGAAGTATGGCCCAAAGAGCTAGCCTGTAGTTAGAAAACACCGTTTTTTTAAACCTAGTTGCACAAAGTCACATGGTCCATGGCCCCTCATAAGCACTCTACTTATCACAGCCAGATTCATTCTCCGTCTACGAGAATCCTACCAACTAGGACATCCAGCATAGTGATGGATGGATTCACCCCCACCCTATGTTTCTTTACATATGTCTTAAACGGCAACCACATTTGCTCAACTATTGCAGTCAAGTGCTCTATAGTGTATATATGCCATGTCTTAATCGACTATAATGAGACATGGTTCTTCCAAGTATGAGCTATAGTCAGAGGTGCAACCAGAAGGAAAAAAGTAAGCAGCTAACCCCTGTGGGTAGTCCATGGATAGACTGAATCCTCCCCAGCATCACCCACAACCAGCACCAGAGTGTCTAGTGGCAGGGTCACTGACCAAATCTGGTGAATGAAAACAGTAGCACCTCAGACCAGAATCTTGTCACATGTGTGCAGTGCCACCACATATGTTGGTGAGAACCCCGAGCTATACAACCCTTCCAACACTGATCAGAAGTTCTAACCATGGCATGAAATGGGACAGGAGTGAAGTACCATCTCAAGAGAATTTTGTGGGAGTTAGCCTTGTGCTGCAAACAGATGGAGGTCTTGGCTGCACCATCCAGAGCCACTGCCAAGCCTCATCAGTATTGATAGTCATTAGGTACTGCTCTTAGGACTGATAAGGGTGTTGCTGAGGTTAGGATAGGCCACCCAATGCTGCATAGAGCTGAGTAATGCCCCTCTTAGTAGCCCCCAGGACAAATACTTATTCCATAGGCATTTTGGCTCTGCTTCTTTAACCTTCACCAATGGTGTGTTCTCCCATTGGTGAAGTTGGTTAAGGCAGAACTCATCTTCAGTGGATGACTAAAAATGCTGAGAGCATATCTGCCTATCTAATGGGACCCCATCCTGATACAATGCCCCTAAGAGTAGACCCCCCCTCCAATCTACTAATATCAAATCCAGAATACTTGTCAAATTCTGGGTTGTACACAGCAGGGGAGAGAGGGGAAGCATATGTGGCAGCTGTCTGGTGACAATTTGTTTTATCCGAATTTTGCAGAGGAATAGCAGGTGCATAGAGGGCAGCCCTGGGCGGAGACCTCCTCTCCGCCCGTGGAGTGTGCAGAGATTCGCCTCCCCCGCGTTCCATGGAGAACACGGAGAAGGCAAATCTCTGCACACTCCGCAACGTAGCAGAGTTGGCCAGCCCCCGCCTCCACCCCCACTATATTAACAATTAATTATACAAGTATTAAGTAAATTTAAACCACTTACCTGAATTGCGGCGTCCCCGGACTGCCCTCCTCGTCTTCATCGCCATTTCTGTGAATTCTTGCAAAAACTGTGCATGCGTGTGAGTTAATAATTATTGGTAATAATATGGGGGGTGGAGGCGGGTGGCGTACAGGGGTCGAAGGGCCACGGAGTTTTTTCGTACCTCCATGGCCCTCTGCGTAGCCCCACTACACCCACTGCACCCAGGGTTAATAGAGGGACATGTTTAAAGACTCCGAGCTCTCTCGGGCTCTCAGCTATATGATGTGATGCAGCGGGGTGGTAGAGTATGTCTGTTCTAAGAGTACCTACGGTTTAGTATGGGGAAGTGAATGCCAGTCGAGTGCAGACTGCAATTGGGAAGCTTGAAAGTATTGTTCTATATTGCAGAGCCCAAGGTCTCTATCTGTCGTTCTCTTAAACAGCGTTGCGTGTGGTATTTGGTGGTGGAATTATGCCACACAAATTGCAGCAGCTCTTTTTGGGTATGCTGGCTGATGTCGCAGGGAATCCAGAGGGGGAGAGTATGTGTTACAAGGAATAGCTGAGGCGGATTTTAGGTTTCAACAGCGGAGGTGTATTGTCCTCAAAGAGCGTGAATGTGAAGTTAGTTTAGAAAATCCCAGGATAGGGCAAGCATTGGATCATCTGAGTGGTGTCTGCTATCCCACAGCCTGTGTCAAAAGCATAATCAATGCGACAGCCTGATGCGGTTTCAAAGTGTTTTAATTTGTCCAAAAACAAGGGAAAGGACATGTCAGGGCATGTGAGGAAGAACAGAATATCATCTGCAAACAGCGCCAACTTATAGGTTTCTCCATCTATCTCAAGCCCTCGAATCTCAGGATTTTTTTCAAGGTGGTGGACCATAGTTCCATTATGAAAACAAAATCAGGGGGGGCAGGGGGCAGTAGTGCCCCTGCAAAGGGGTATCAGGGAGGAGAAGGCCCCATTGACTCTGATGCATGAGATCAGATTGACAAAGTTGACCACCAGGTAGGTCATCATTTGGGGGCCTAGTCCAGTCTTCAAAGGGACTGTGCTACCAGTTCACCCGGTCAAATGCCTTCTCTGCATCAACGGTTTTGGTCAGTTCTGCCACATTGATGACATTCATCAGTCGCACAACATTCCTGGCCTGCCTATTCCTGATAAACCCCGACTGTTAGGAGCAACAGCCAGACCAAGTTCAGATGGGCAACCAGGAAGTGAATATTTTTACATCAAACTTTAGCAAGGCTATAGGCCTGTAAGAAGAACAGGCAGTAGGGTCCTTACCCGGCTTCAACAACAATGTTACAGTAGATTCTACTATTGAGGGCAAGGGCATCCAGAGGGTGTCCAAATGACATAAATAGAAAAGAATTAAAGACCTTATCCAGAAGTTCCGCTAGCAATTCGAAGTAGGCTTTATAGAATGATACTGAGAACACATCCGGCCAAGGGGCCTTATTGGCCTTTAGCTCGTTTACAGCCGTCCTCACCTCCTCAGAGGTGATTGACTCCTTCTAAATCATGGAGCAGCATGGGTTCCATGTGGGGGGAAAGCAATGTTTCTCAAGTAGGGCCTTGAGTGGCCGCTGCAGAAGACTTATCCTGTCATAAGAAGAAGTAATACCTTTTGAAGAGGTCAAGGATCCTGGATGTGTCAATGTGGGATGTCCTTTTGGATTAAGTATGGTTTCTAGATTGTTTTTGACATATTTTGTATGCTTAGATTTTGTGGGCCTTATCCCCCTTCTCATAATATTTCTGATTGATGTCGGGGAGTTTCCTTCTGGCAATGGTCATATAGAACTGCTTCAGCTCACCCCAAACACTCCTAAACTTGCCATATATTCTTTTTGAGTCCATGGCCTATGGCTTTTGAGCCTGTAAAGATGGTTCTCATGGTCTTTCTTCTTGGCCTTAGCTAATTTGTCAAAAGTAGATATATGTTTAATAAGCTTGCCACGCAGTACCACCTTGGCTGCATCCAACAGAGTAGCGGTGTTATTCTGTTTCACAATAATGCTCTAATGCTTCCTGCACTGAGGGGCATATTATCAAGGATGGCATTAAAATTATCGCTGGTTTAGCGGCAGATAACTGCTGCTAAAGCGGCGATAATGGGCTTGATAATATGTCCTGGAGAATTCCAATAGAAGCCCATGTTCACACCAAAACATGGACTTCTATTGGAATTCTCAAGGGCATATTATCATGCCCATTATCACCGCTTTTACGGCAGTTTTCTGCCGCTAAACCGGTGATAATCTGTAACTCCGTCCTTGGTAATATGCCCCTGAGTTCCTTAGTTCTAGGTCGGCCAAATGCAATTTAATTTTTGGACCATGCTGGAGTCCTCTGCATCTAGCGCCAGGGTATATAGGGGCCTTATATGACAGCCTCTGGGTACCAATAGTGGGCGATAGGATGTGGGGCTGTAGCGGGACAGGAATAAGAAAATATAATAATCAATTTGCGTATGGGTTTTAAGGACATTTGAGTGTTAGGTGTAACCCCTCTCCCCAGCATGAGACGCCATCCAAATTTACAGCAAATTAAGATCAAGAATGCATTGGGTCAGAGATGAGGGGACAGGATAGGTGTTGTTGTGGGCCACAGAGAGGTGTAGAATTAAGTCTAAAACAGTGTTGAAATTGCCCCCAATAATAAAATTGCCTTTAGTAAAGGCTGTGACTGAGAGGGGAAGGGAGCCATGAAACTTGTCCTTGCTGTCTTTGGGGCCACAGATCAAAAGAAGTGTGATCAACCTGGCACCCAACCTAGTGCATATTCCCAATTTCCTGCCCTCCCTATCTATGTGTGACGAGTCGACTGAGATAGACAGGCATCATTGAAACAAAAGAGCCACCCCATAGTCTTGGGAGGGCCTGGTATGTGGGACTAAAGTGGAAACTCGTAAGAATGAAGCCTCTTTGTGTCTGATCCCAGGTGATGTGTCTCTTGAAGCATGGAAATGTCCATCTCCTTGCTATGGAGATAGTTTAAGAGTGCATTCCATTTTATTGGACAGTTAAGCTCCTGATGATTCAGGCAAACTATGCTAAGGGTGTGTGTCATAGAAACCACATAAATCATTATTATTCTGCCACCAGTGGCCAGGAATGTATGGCGAACAACCTGCACCACCCCATGAAGCCTCCAATAACCAAGCTAGATGTGCCCTGAGAATTAGTGTGCACCCTGGAAATATATGAAAGGTATGGGAGAAAAAACATAATTCCAAAACAAATCTGAACAATTTTGATGAACAATAAGCCATGCTCGATGAAACACACATGGTATGTCAATGTCAGCCAATTAGTAGGGATAGGCTGTACTATAGGGGGCAGCTTGCGAGAATGCTCCTGTGCCCCTGTCCGCCTTCCCTTTCAGTAGCTTATATAGTACTGCTGCACCTCCGTGGGAACACAGAGCCAGCCGCCAGAAGACAAAGCAAGCAAGCCGCTCGGTCTACCAGAGGAGACAAGCAGTTTGGCCCATCCTACCTTATCTAGAGTTCACACCTGGCTTGTGAAGTATTGGTACTCAGTCATTATACAATTCTGACAGGTCTCGCCAATTTGTACCTTTTCTGGAGGGCTGTGAGTCAACCTCGAAAATGGTTTCTGCCATCCATCCCCCTGCAAAGAGCCAGGTGGCAGAGGCCAACCGCTGCCACCCCAAGGAAGAAGACATCTGCAGCAGTACTCAGGCTTCATCTGGTGTACGTTCAGCCACCCAATTGTTGTTGACCGCGAAAACTAGGCTTATCGGGAGGCTCCAGCTGTAGAGCATTTTCTTCTCACATAGATGGTTCAGCACCTCCCTGAAGTCACGGTGCTTGGCCAGTGTTTGGATTGATAGGTCTTGGAAGAGGGTGAGGGTATCGCCCCTGAAGGTAATGGAGTCTAGTTTCCTGGATGCTTTCAGGATGTCCTCTTTGAACTGGTAGAAGTGGACTCTGGTGAGGACAACAGGCACAAGTTGATTCTATTGCTGGTATGAGGAGAAGATGCAATCAGTGTGATGAAGGATAAGATCTCTGCTTTCAGAGTCCTAGAGGATATGATGGAACAGTGCCTGTAAATAACGTATCAGGACAGCATTGGGAACAGTGGTGCTCGCCTTCCTGAACCAGATATTGTTGCGGTGTGAGCAGTTCTCATAATCCTTCAGGGCATACCCCTGAATGTGTTGCTGAGTTTCGAGCGATATCACTCTCTCAGCTAATTCATCCTGCATTCGGTCTTGTTGCACCACTGTTGCCTCCACCAGATCAAAGCGAGACTCGACTCCCTTCACAGATGGATTCAATTTAGTGAGGGCTTTTATAAAGTTTTCATTCATAGCTGCGATGTCTTACTTCATTTCCAGCAGGTGGAATTGGATATCATCCTTCGTTGCAGGGAGAGATAGGTCTGAGGGGGGTGCACCAGCATCCTTTGAGGACTCCTCTGCAGTCTCAGGGCTGCTGGTGCTCTTGGGGGTTTTCACATTGGCTAACATGTCTTTTATAGAGGAGGACCTCGGAGTCTTGTGATGCGAAGATGCCATAGACAAAGACCCCACTTCTTTCTAGGGTCCACTGATGGTGATCACTTTTGACCAAGCACAGCAGGTTAAGGGAGGCCACCAAAGGCTTCACTAAAGCCCCTGATGACCTTGTGAGCTTACCAAGAAGATGTGAGGCCTAAAAGCAGGAAGGCCCGAAGCCCCGTCAACAATCTGGAAGGCTAGCCAGGGAGGAGTGCATAATACCACATGCAGCAGTTCAAGGGAATGCAACAAACACAGAAAAAAACTGTCCATTACATTCCTGTGGGCTCACCACACTTCCGGGGGTCCATGTAGATGCAGTGTGGAAGCGCCGTGGGCCAGGAACTCCCAAGAGTGGAAAACCTAAAGCCCCATCCCCAAATTAAAGGGCTAGACGATAAGGAGTGCTTAGTGTCCACCATGCACAGTGAGGACCAAAGCCCTGATGCGGGTGGCCAGTTTGGATCGGGGTGGCAGCAAACTCGCCCGCAGCTGCCATCCACCTGACCACCTCATGGGCATTTGCAGGAATCCGCAGGGGAAGCAGCCATCTACCACGCCCACGGAGTCAGCTATGACATTATTGCATGCTCATTTAAAATCCCCGTCTTAGGGAGCTGAGCTGATGGATTATAGCAAAGATCCTCATCCAGGCCCTGCCCCCTGGACGCATATCTTACAGCGATACTTTAGTGGGTGGCACAAAGAGTGCTGCAGTTCACTTGCAGCATTTAATTTACAGGCCCTATTCACCTGTAGTACCACATACTGGAGACCTATAAGTAAATGAAATGTGCCAATTATGTGTATGCTAATGTTATCATATTTAGAAGGCATGGCACAGGCATTTTACCAAAGGCTAGCATTAGTAAAGAGTGCAGAGTCCTATGGCCAACAAAAATGGGTTCAGTTATAGAAGGCAAACATCTGGGGGTATATCACATTAAAATGGTGATTTCCTAAAATGCATTATGCATTTTGTGTTCAGAGCATTTTCAGCAAGATTCAGATCTAATCAAGAGATAGCTGGAAATATATTTATTACTAACACTGTTAAAGTTTCACTTTATGCAAATAGCATTTTGCTATATGTGCAAACCGCAAGATTGTCTTTAAGAAATGTTATTGTTGAGGGCTATAAGAAATGCTTATCTTTTCATGTGGTTTCCCCAAAGGTTTTGCTGCCAATAGAACTGCTAAACAGGAGGAAAGTGTCTGTCCTCCTCCTTAAAAATATTGACACTGCCTTAAACCTGTTTGGTGCAGTTACCTTTCTATAAGAGCATAGTACACGTAGCAGAAATACACCCCTTGCATGGAAAGTTGAATACTACTTTTGGACTGCAGCACCTATTGTGCCATCCCCTACAGTGGCAGTGAAAACATAGCTTCAGACTTACCCTGTGCAGCCTGACAAAGTAGCTTGAACCCTTCTGCAGAGACCAGTTAAAATCACCCTTGCTGCCCAAAAGGTAGGATGCATGTGGAACATGTGTGGCATTAGAAATGCCATGTTCCCCCAGAGACTAGGCCCAAAACGACATCGTCACTAGTCAGGCTGTAACTGGCAAATAGGAAACGGCCAAGTATACAGTATACACTTTAACCTACAACTGTTGAACTGGACCAGCTACAGACTCCATTCAAAAACGTACTTTTATATTTAATGAAAATACATTGTAAGGGTAAAGTGGAGTTTTTATTGACTATATTGGAAATGTTGAGAAGGTTACCTTTACTCTGCCTGAATCTTCTAGAGGCTGATTTACATTGGCTCTCCAGCAACTGCCCAAACTGCACTTGGCCTGAATGAGGTGTAAAACATGTATGAAAACTACTCCTAGAGCAGTGACAATGGCCTGTTTTTCTCCCCTTTCAGGAAGGCCATTTATGAAGGAACTATGAATGCCATGACCTTGAATGTGGATCTACCCTTTCACAAATAAGAGTATGGGGAGACCTGGAGGAAGCAGCCTAGTGAGGTTGGCTCCAAACGCATTGGCAGGAAAGCTGCCCCTAGTACTGGTTTTGAATGACCACAAAAGAGGGGACTGCTCATTACCTTCTCCACAACTCTGTGTGGAAGATCAGAAGAGGCCTGCTCCTGCTGTGTGTGACTTGAGAGAAGCCCTGAAGTATGGAGCTGCTCCCACTCGGGGCAGTTGAATGACCTTCTGTGTGGCTACAGGAACACAAAAACCGCAAGAGGCCTTTTCCCTAAATTGCCCTGCTAGCTATTGGCAACCGGACCTGTACTTGACTTTGCTGTGGGCCTCTGTCTTTCATCATGCAAGTCTCGTATGCCTTCCCCGGAGGTCCTTTTGGACTTAGAAGTGTACATCTGTGGTTGTTTGAGCACCACAAGAAAGTTTGGAAACTTTTGAAAAAATGTCCTCCAGAGCTCCAGGAGGACCCACTGGAAAACATATTTGATTAGCAGTTGCACAGCATTGCATTTGACTTCTGCTTTGTCCTGCTCAAAAATTCCCACACCTCCAAAAAAAGACAAAGCCTCATACACCATTGAGACCAATCTGCACCAATTAGCTGAGCTTTTGGTTCCATGTCAGTGGCTACAGCTTCAATGGCATCCTACTCAGAGAGGATTTTTCTCCTCAAAAAGTGTCAATGTCCCATTCTGCGTAAGGGTGGGTGGATTTCTTAATCCCACCAGTGGGATTGGAGGAATTTGGTAATTCCATGTTAAACTTGCAATGCGGATATACTAATAAATTCTGCTGCTCCGCTAATGGAATTACTCTGCAGTGTTTGACTTTTAAACAGGGCTGGGAGAGGGAGCAGTCCCTCCATGTATAAGAAACACTGCAGATTAAACTTGAGTCTGGTCATTACAATGCTGTGAATATGCCTCAGAGCCCTTACATACTCAGAGTATATAAGGCCTATATACTCTGAGTATGTAAGGGTGGCGAGTGGTATGCACAGCACGGTATTTGGACAAAATATCAAGCTTTAAATATCGAGTTACAGAAATATCAGAAAGAAATATTGTGATACAAAAATATTAAGATGCAGAAATATTGTTGTGAAGAATATCAATTTTCAGGTAAGTAATGTCAAGAACATTGTTGTTATAAATATAATTTTCAATAATATAGTTGTAGAAAATGTCTTTTTGTAATTATCTTTATGTGTTTTAGTTCATATATTAATTGTATGTGTTAGTAATAATATAGTTGTAGAAAATGTATTTTTGTAATTATCTTTATGTGTTTTAGTTCATATATTAATTTTATGTGTTATTACTGATTGTATAATTGTTAATATTATTTTTTAATATCGTATGTAATTTTAAGGCATTTATAATTTTGAATGTAAATGCTACTTTTTAGTGTTGTAGTGGGTTGCTAGGTTTGTAAGGGTGTAGGGTGGGAGGTTAATTAAGTATAATTAATTAACAATTTATTATTAATGTATTATTAATTATTTAATTGATTATTCACTATGTTAATTGTGTAATAATTATATTTTTTGAATTTTATATTAGGTGCGGGCTACTGGGTTTGTAGGGCTATAGGGCAGGATGGTAATAAAGTAGTGATAAATTAGATTAATTAACAATTAATTATTAATCTATTATTAATTATTTCAATGATTAATAATTATGTAAATTGTGTAATAATTATACATTTTAAGTTATATATTAGGTGCGGGCTGATAGGTTTGTAGGGGGATAGGGTAGGAAGTTAAGTAATAATGAATTAATTAAATAAATAATTACCAAGTAATAAATACAAAAATGAATTGATAATTAATTATTAAAAATAAAATTATTACATTGTTTGATAATCATGTAAATTGTGCCATTGTAATTGTTTTTAAGTTTGTAAATATAGTTTTTTGGGTTAGTTAATAATGTTCAGATTAAGAGTTTTATATTTGTTCTAAATTTTTAGGGTTATTTTAAATATGTTATGTGTTTGAAGTGAAGTACTTTCTCTACTGTCTACAGAGACTGGAGTGGCAAAAGTAAATCTAACCCCTTCGAAGTGCAATGTTTTCTCTACTGCTGCACAGACTGGATGGAAATAGAGTAACTATTACCCTTCCGAAGTCCAACGCTTTCCCTACTGTTGCACAGACTGGAGTGGGAATAGCAAATGTTACCCCTTGCAGTCCAATGCTTTTCCTGCTGTTTCACAGACTGGAGTGGGAATAGCAAATCTAATCCCAACAAAGTCCAGCGCTTTCCCTACTATTGCACAGACAGGAGTGGGAATAGTAAATTTAACCCCTCCGAAGTCCAACATTTTCCCTACTGCTGCATATACTGGAGCAGGAATTGCAATTTTAATCTCTCTGTATTCCAACGCTGTCCCTACAGTTGTACAGACTGGAGTTTGGAATTGTATATCTATTATTCCCAGCCTTCAATACTTTTCTTAATATTGTTTAAATATATCTAATATTATTATGTGTTTGTGTTTCATTTTATATTATTTCTTTAATACATATATATATGCATATGTATAACTATATACATAGATATTATATTTATATATTTTTATGTTATTTTTAGTAAATGTATTCTTTTTGGTTTTTATATTTTAATAATTTGGTAATTTATTTAATGCTTTGCTGTTGATCTGTTAATCATTTATGTTTCATATATATATATATTCACTGAAAAAACCATAGGTTTCAGTGGCGTTATAGTTAGCTGGACTTTTCACTCGTACAAAACCATTGAAATTCCCCCGTTATAGTTAGTTCAGCTAACTATAACTCGAAACCGCAATGCACTGCTGATGATGTCACATATTACATCACTCATGACATGGTCAGTGACATCACTCATAACATCACTGATGACATCTCAAATGACATCACTGATGACATCATCCAGTGAATGTGTGTTTTTCTGAAAATTACATATGTTTTATACATGTATATCTTAAGGTCGATGGAAGAATAAATGGGTATTTAAGTGTCTAAATGGATGATTTGCTTTTGAAAAAAAGATTGTATAACTGACTGATCTGTATCTTAGTGAATACATGGCTTAGTGAGTAATGTTTAAAAGTGTAAATATCTGTATCAGTCTCTCACTTTGTGTATACGTGGCTTCATGGGTTGGTGAGTAGCTACATGAGTGTCTATATAGGTTATTAGTTGGTTATTTGAATATCAGAATGAGTGTCTGAGTGTCTGTATGGTTCGGTGGGGGGTATTACGTAGTGCATAGGAGCATGAATGAGTGACTCACTGTTTGTATGTGTTGAAGACAGCATGTGTGCAGGACTGTATGGGTGTATGAGTGTGTGCATGGGTGTGTTAGTGAGTGATAGACTGTCTCAATAGTGTCTTTATGAGTAACTACATATGTTTTAAAATAGTATATGTGACAATTGGTGTATATAAGGGAGTATATGTGAGAGTGAGAGATTGAAAGAGTTCCTGTATAAATAAGTATGTGTTTCTATAAGTGATTGTTTAAAAGACTAAGTATGTGTAAGTTTCTGTAGAAGTAAGTGTGGTGGTGTGTGTATAACTGTATATGCAAGTAAATGGATGTTTGATTCTTTATTAGCATGAGTGACTATGTGTGTGAGTAACTCTATGGATGAGTAGCATTGTGTAACAGGATGTATAGGTGTGTGAGTACATATGACGAGTGAGTACATGTATGAGTGACTGTATAGGACTGTTGGTGAATGAGTGGATGTGTATGTGGATCTTAGAATTACTGAATAGGTTGTTGTAACTGGTATTGGTATGTCCATTGTTTTGAACATTGTAGTTTCTATTTTTGAACATGTGTATCAAAGGTTATATTAGGGGAAGAGGAGGTCTGCCACTCTATCACAAGGATGATGTCATCAGTGATGTCATTAGTGATGTCATTTGAGATGTCATCAGTGATGTCATGAGTGATGTCACTGACCATGTCATGAGTGATGTAATATGTGACGTCATCAGCAGTGCATTGCGGGCGCGCGAGTTATAGTTAGCTGAACTAACTATAACGGCGGAATTTCAATGGTTTTGTACGAGTGAAAAGTCCAACTAACTATAACGCCCCTGAAATCTATGGTTTTTTCAGTGAATTTCTAAGGTTTTTTAAATGCTAATTCCTAACTATAACGTGCCTGAAACCTATGGTTTTTTCAGTGAATTTCAAAGGTTTTTTAAATGCTAATTTCTAACTATGCCTACAGAGATAGGACATGTGAAGAAAGAAGAAAAAATGCACAGAAAGAAAAAAAAGAAGTGCAGAAAGAAGCAACAGAAGTCCTCAAAGACGAAGAAAAGTGCAGGAAGAAGGATAACGTGCAGAAAGAACAAACAGAAGAGCAGAAGAAAGCCTTGTTGCAAAATCATCCTGTACCCTCAACTTTTTCAGACGGATACTGGTGGTAACCGAGTCTGACTAACCAGTCCTAGAGCCAGTGCTATGTTAAAAGACACTCAGAATACAGTGAAAACACCTACATACACTAGGGAACACTATGCGTTGGGGTCCCCCTGTGATCAGCATGACCTCCTATGTAAGCCCCTACTATATAATAGGGCAGAGGATTAAAACTACCTCTTAAAACGCGCCACAGGGCGTGTTTGCACACGTCACCTCATGCCCCGTCCCCTTACTTCCCCACTGTGTAAATACACCCTGTGGCCGTTTTAAGTTGGGTGATTAAGTCCCCTTGAATCCTGAAGGTCCCTAGGGTCCAACTAGACCACTAGGTACCTCCAGTAAGCGCCACAGAGCTGCGTTGCAGAGAGATGTAAAAAGGGGCACTGCCTAGACCACCTCTCTGCAACGCAGCGGAGTGGTGCTTACTGGAAGCACCTGGTGGGCTAGATGGCCCCCAGGGTCCCTCAGGATTGAAGGGGAATTATTTCCCCCAACTTAAAACGTGCCACAGGGCTTGTTTGCACACGTTAACTCAGGCCCCGTCCCCTCCCTTCACCACTGTGTAAACACGCCCTGTGGCCGTTTTTAGTTGGGAGATTAAGTTCATTTGAATCCTGAGGGTCCCTAGGGTCCAACTAGCCCACTAGGTACCTCCAGTATGCGCCACAGAGCTGCGTTGCAGAGAGGTGTAAAAAGTGGCACGGCCTGGACCCCCTCTCTGCAACGCAGCTCAGTGGCGCTTACTGGAAGCACCTGGTGGGCTAGTTAGCCCCCAGGGGCCCTCAGGATTGAAGGGGAATTATTTCCCCAACTTAAAACGCGCCACAGGGCTTGTTTGCACACGTTAACTCAGGCCCGGTCCCCTCCCTTCACCACTGTGTAAACACGCCCTGTGGCCATTTTTAGTTGGGAGATTAAGTTAATTTGAATCCTGAGGGTCCCTAGGGTCCAACTAGCCCACTAGGTACCTCCAGTATGCGCCACAGAGTTGCGTTGCAGAGAGGTGTAAAAAGTGGCACGGCCTGGACCACCTCTCTGCAACGCAGCTTAGTGGCGCTTACTTGAAGCACCTGGTGGGCTAGTTAGCCCCCAGGGGCCCTCAGGATTGCAGGGGAATTATTTCCCCAACTTAAAACGCGCCATAGGGTGTGTTTGCACACGTCACCTCAGGCCCTGTCCCCTTCCTTCCCCACTGTGTAAACATGCCCTGTGGCCGTTTTTTAAGTTGGGAGATTAAGTCTCCTTGAATCCTGAGGATCCCTAGGGGCAAAATAGCCCACTAGGTATGTCCAGTAAGCGCCATTGCAGAGAGGTGTAAAAAGGGGAACGGCCTGCACCACCTCTCTGCAACGCAGAGCAGTGGCACTTACTGGAAGCACCTGGTGGGCTAGTTGGCCCCCAGGGTCCCTCAGGATTGAAAGGGAATTATTTCCCCAACTTAAAACATGCCACAGGGCGTGTTTGCACACGTCACCTCAGGCCCCGTCCCCTCCCTTCACCACTGTGTAAACGCGTCCTGTGGCCGTTCTAAGTTTAGAGATTAAGTCCCCTTGAATCCTAAGGGTCCCTAGGGTCAAACTAGCCCACTAGGTACCTCCAGTAAGCGCCACAGAGCTGCGTTGCATAGAGGTGTAAAAAGGGGCGTGGCCTCAGAACACCTGTCTGCAACACAGCTCCCTGGCGCACACTGGAGATACCTGTTGGGCTAGTTGGCCCTCAGGGACCCTCAGTATTGAAGGGGAATGAATTCCCCAACTTACAACTGGCCAGGGGGCGCGTTTGGAGAGTGGTGCAAGGAGGGGACGTGGCCTCCAGCGCGATTCCGGTCTTTTATTTATTTTCTTTTTTTAAAAAGGATGGCTGTGTGGCCCCCCTTCTTTTTCTAATTTACTGGCCCTGGGGACCCCATCCCCCAGGGCCTGCACCCTAATTTTTTTTGTTGCAAAAAAATTAATTTGGCCCTCCCAAGGCCTTAATCGGCCCCGGGGGCCCCAACCCCCGGGTCATGGCCTTTTTTTTATTTAAATTCTTTAGGAGGGGGCTGCGTTGCCCCCCTCCTCAGGCCACTTATGGCTCCGGGGACCCCATCCCCCGGGGCCGGCCTTTGTTTTTTATTATTTTAAAAATATATATATTTATAGAAACACCTAGGACATGCTGGACAAACCGTATGTACCTATCACCGTGACGATTTGCGTGATATTCATTAAAAGGCAACTATGCATAGAATGAATCCACATGGAATGTATTTACACCGCTAGTGAAGCTCTGACGTGTCTGACCCCCTACCGTGCCTAATCCCGGCGCCATCGCCGGTGGGTACTCTCCAAGTAGACACCCTTGTCGTTTATTTATACAAACATGGGTAGCTATTGATGGGCACATTTAATATACACGCACATCAAGCCATTCAAAGGGGATTTGACAAAAATTCGACCAAACTATGCAAGAAACCCCCCTCACGGTTAATAAAAAAACACATCCACCGTCGGATGTGTAATACTTTTTATTTTACTCTCTGGAAAGGAGACGAACCTCACTTGAGAGTCACAGCGTGCTCCTGGCTGAGCCCAATGCTGTGTTACACCCACCAGTGCCCGCCGATTGCCTCACACCTCTGTGTTGTATTCCACCAGCTAGTGCGTATGCTATGACACTCTCTAGCCCATGTGCAGTGTAACACCACCCGTGAATATGTCATGCCACACTTGCCTTCGCACGGGTTATATTGCCCCATCTAAGGTGCCTTCCTCGATGTGTATGTTATAACGCACAGCGCTATGCCATACATATTACAATCTGGGATCCATATCTTTGTCACAGTGCATATGCAACGTTACACTCCCCAGCACATATTTTGTATTCAAACTTTAGAGACTAGTTATGTTACACAACACTGCCCTGTGCATATTACACTCCAAGGCGCATATCGCATAGCACGCGCTAGTGCCTGTGCTATCTCGCGCTCTCCAATGAATCTGTCATTGCGCACAATGTATTGTATATTATATTTCATGCCCCGGTTCATCTTATATCACACTTTTTGGTGCATAGTTTATCCATATACTACATCTAGTTTTCATTTTCAATCATGCTCTCAGGACTATGTTCTATATAACAGTGCGTCCACCTACCCTTTTCACGGACATTACATTTTGCGATGGGGGTTGAGTGTCAGGGGGTGTTTCTGCCAAGTGAGCCCGGAGTCACAGTCACAAACGTCCTCTTCTTCCAGAATAAAAGTGAGATTATGCTGCATACTTGTTCATATTTTAAGTAGTTCGCACAGACACACATTTTAAAAACTATAAAGTTCCTAATACCCACCTTCTCTGAACAGTTAGCTTGCTGCCCGATCCACCTCCTCCCTATCCTCTGTTGTCTGAATCCATGGACTAGCCTCCTCCCTCCTGCCATGCATGGTCTGATGTGCTGCCACTGCCCTCCATTTAGCATGATGTACCAGTCCACTCCTCCTGCCCTCCATGGCCCAATTCTATGGCCCATCATTGACCTCCTGCTTAGCCTCTATGCTTAGCTTGCTGCCCCTATTCTCCTTCCCGATGTCTTTGTGCATGCCCCTGCTCCATCCTTTTTGCCCACTATGTTCCATGGACCTGCCACTCCTATCTACTCTGAGTGTTCTGTTGAGCTGCCACTCCCCTCCCACCTGCCTAGCATTGTCAGATGACTGTAACCTGTCCCTGCCACCTCCACCCTGCCTGTCCACATGCCATGCCCCTATCCCCTTCCTCCTGTCCTCCATGGTCCATTTTACTGCCACACCCTTCTGCCCTCCCTGATCTGTTGTGCTGCAACTGCTCCTCCTGCCTGCCCTGTGTGGTCTGTTGTGAGGCCCCTTCCCCTGAACTCTCTTGTCTGTGCCCAGGTCCTGACCCTCCCTTCTATCCTCCATGGTCCTTTGTGCATGCCCCTGCACCCTCCTTCTTGCCCATCATAGCCATTGTGCTGCCACTAACCCTCCCGCTTGCCATGCATGGTCTTCTGTGCTGCCATGGCCCCTCCCACCTTCCCTGTGTGGTGAGCTAGCTGCCCTTGACCCCCTCCCACCTTCCCTCCATGGTCTGTGTGTATGCCACCATAGTCTCATTGTTGCGCTCCATGGTGTGTCTTGTTTCTAGTGCCCATCCTTCCTGACCTCCATGGCCATCTTGCTGCTCCTGCCCTGCCACCTTGCCCCCAGCCCTCTGTTTCCATGTGCAGATCCCCTATTCCCTCCCTCCTGTCTTGTCTGTTCCATTGTAATGCCCCTGATCCGTCCCTCCTGCCCTTTATGGTCTGTTATGCTGTAGCTTTCTCTGCTGTCTGTCCATTATGGTCAGCTAGCTACCATTGCCTCTTTCCCATCTGTTCTCTGTTGTCCATGTGCATGGTCCTGTCCCCTCCCTATTGCTTTCTATGCATTGTTGTGCTGCACTCCCGTCCCGCATGCGCTGTGTGGTGTATTGTGCTGCTGCAAACCCTGATGCCTGCCCTGCAGGGTCAGTTTGGTGCCCCTCTCCATGTCCCTCCTGTCCTCTGTTATCCGAGTCCATGTACCTACCCCAATTCCTCCTGCCTACCATGATTCAATGTACCATACTTGCGAACATTTTGAACTTGGTAAGAGGGGGATTTTGAAAAAAAACTGGGGCATTGATTTTCCCCTTTGAGTTACATTGAAAAAGAGGAGATTGTAGACAGGAGACAGATGAAATAAAGCCCATTTGAGCTTAAAAATATTGGACGTTTCCTGGCTGAAACGGGTCTGTTGTCATGTATGGTTGTACTACCACTGCCTCTTCCTTCTGCCCACAATGGTCTATTATATTGCCACAGCCTCTCTTGCCAGTCCTGTATTGTTGGTTTGTTGTCCCTGCCCCCCTTTCCACTGCCCTCCATAGTCTGTTGTGCTGCCACTGCCCTTCCTGCCTGCCCAGTGTGGTCAAAGTGTTGCCTCTGCACTCTCCTACCTGCCTTCAATTTTCAGAGTCCGTGCCCTGGCCTCTGCCTCTCAACAGTATCCCAATGAACAACTAGATTGCTAACATTCTATATTTATTACAAAAGTGTGGAACGCCTGACGTCATCTTGATGTAATCAAAACTGTAATACCTAGAGTATTTCCTTTAGAAATTACATATATGAGAGGGTCTTATTTGCATCAAAATTATGGTTAGTGCTCTAAAAAACTAAAATGAGGACATATTTTCTGAGTTTTCAAATAGCTACAAAGAACTTTTAAATTATTTGTAATCTTTATGTTTTTTCATCCAGTTGACCACTTGATTAAATGTTGCACCTTGGCGAGAGGATGTGGTGTTACTTCCAGAGCTGCAGACTTTGCAACTGGGGAACCAAGTTGGAGTTTCTGCTTCAGCTCAACATTCTGTGATTGTGGTCAAATCACTTAATCTCCCCATGTCTACAACCAAAATGAATTTGATCTTGTGTGATGTAACCAATGCTCATGTAAAGCATTCCAATACCTGACAAGTCTGCACTATATAAAACTGCAAATACACAAAAATAAGTGTTTTGCACACTTCTGTCATTGGGCTACATCTGGGCTACATCTGGGTGATATTTGTGCTGCATTTAGGCTCTTTTGTGTCTGGTGGCCATCTTGGGAGATTTATTTGTTATGAAGTTTCCTAATTTCCTCATTTACTGCAGTCTCCTCAGTAGGAAATGCTTTCAGTTTTTTACTTTGATTCCATCAAGAAGGTATTCAGATATGTCACACATTTGCCATAAATTCTGAATGTTAGCACTCTAGTTGCTCATTAGATCACTGTAGTAAAGCTACTGCTCACCACGGAAGTCTGCTGCTTGTATTAAAAGTGCATGTTTCAGTCTGCATATCAGAATTTTTTAATGAAATAGAAGAGGACTTGAGAAGTCAAAATGGGCCCTAATTATTCTTTCTGTAGTACTAATCATAATTTCTATAGCAAAATGAATCCCCTCATTGTGTTCCTTTGTAAATTAAATGTTTTAAGTGTTACCACTTTATTCCATACAAGATGGCTTCAGGTGTGCCATACTTTTGTCATAAGTAAGACTGTTAGCGCTCTAGTTGTTTATTAGAACACTCTGGGACATTCTGTCATTGGGCTATACTTGGGCTACATCTGGGTGATATTTGGGCTACATTTGGGCTCTTTTGTCTCTGGTGGCCATCTTGGGAGATTTATTTGTTATGAAGTGTCCTAATTTCCTCATTTACTGCAGTCTCCTCAGTAGGAAATACTTTCAGTTTTTTACTTGGTTCCATCAAGAAGGCATTCAGATGTGTCACACATTTGCCATAAATTCTGAATGTTAGCACTCTAGTTGCTCATTAGATAACTGTAGTAAAGCTACTGGTCACCAGGGAAGTCTGCTGCTGGTATTCAAAGTGCTTGTTTCAGTCTGCATGTCAGAATTTTTTTATGACATAGAAGAGGATTTGAGAAGTCAAAATGTGCCCTAATTTTTCTTTCTGCAGTACTAATCATAATTTCGATGGCAAAATGAATCCCCTCATTGTGTTCCTTTGTAAATTAAATGTTTCAAGTGTTACCACTTTATTCCATTCAAGATGGCTTCAGGTGTGCCTTACTTTTGTCATAAGTAAGACTGTTAGCGCTCTAGTTGTTCGTTAGAACACTCTGGGACATTCTGTCATTGGGCTATACTTGGGCTACATCTGGGTGATATTTGGGCTACATTTGGGCTCTTTTGTCTCTGGTTGCCATTTTGGGAGACTTATTTGTTATGATGTTTCCTAATTTCCTCATTTACTACAGTCTCCTCAGTAGGAAATACTTTCAGTTTTTTACTTTGATTCCATCAAGAAGGCAATCAGATGTGTCACAAATTTGCCATAAATTCAGAATGTTAGCACTCTAGTTGCTTATTAGATCACTGTAGTAAAGCTACTGCTCACCAGGGAAGTCTACTGCTGGTATTAAAAGTGCATGTTTCAGTCTGCATGTCAGAATTTTTGAATGAAATAGAAGAGGATTTGAGAAGTCACTCAAAATGTGCCCTAATTTTTCTTTCTGCAGCACTAATCATACTTTCTACGGCAAAATGAACCCCCTCATTTTGTTCCTTTTTAAATGAAATGTTTTAAGAATTACCACTTTATTCCAACCAAGATGGCTTCAGGTGTGCCATACGTTTGTCACAAGTAGGACTGTTAGCGCTCTAGTTGTTCTTTAGAACACTCTGGGAAGCTGCAGTAGAACACAAAGAAATCAACTGACAGTCTCTGCCCTTGTTGGATGTACATGTTTTACTGAGAATGTCAGACTTCATTCTCTCATGACTGAGAAAGATAATGTGAATTTACAGAAAATATGCTCTCAGTTAGCTTATAGATCACCTTCCAAACATCTGTGGGAAAAGCATGAGAAAATAGTTTTCTCTCAAACATGATTCATGATATCACAGCAGAAGGCTTTTTCACATGGTAAAATCACCTTAGAACACACCACAATTCCTAAAATGAGTATGGTACCATCAACAAATGATTTATAATGTAACTAAAGTCTTAAAACCTTCTATTAACTGCAATGCTTTTTAATGAGGTGCTATCATGTATATTGGTCCCAAGATGGCTGCCAACACTTCTTGGATGAAGTGCTGACAGCCAATCAGATCTCACGATGAGATGTGTGGTTAGGCTCCGCCCAGATATATATGTGATTTTACTTTTGATTTTCTCAGGAACTACTGAACGGATTTACACCATTTAAGCAAAAGGCACGTGCCTGACCTGAGGCCTACTTCTTTGCCAAATTTCAAGTAATTCTGTTCAGCCGTTCGGGCTGTACCTTCGACTAAAAGTCCTATGGGAAAATGCATGGGGAAAAGGCGTTGTGGGACCCCCCTTTTTTCTCAGCCCCCGCGACACGAATCACCCCGAGACTTTCACGGTAGGAGCTGAGCGGAGCGCCCCATTAGTTTTGAAAATTTCACGAAGATAAGTCAACCGGCGCCAAAGTTATTCAAAACAGAATTTTCAGATTTCCTATGGGAACTCGGTCCTAACTATAACTATCTACTGGCGACCGCCAGTAGATAATATATATGTATATATACATTACCTACTGGCGATAGCCAGTAGGTAGTTATAGTTAGGACCACGTTTCCATAGGAAAACCTCAACATTCTATTTTGAATAACTTTGGCGCCGGTCGACGAATCCTCGCAAATTTTTCAAAATAGGTGGGGCGCTATGCTCCGCTCCTACCCTGAAAGTCTCGGGGGGATCCGTTAAGCGGGGGCTGAGATAAAAGGGGGGTCCCAAAACGCGTTTTTCCAATGCATTTTTCCATAGGACCTTTAGAACGAGCTACAGCCCGAACGGCTGAACAGAATTACTCAAAATTTGGCAGAGAGGTAGTCCCTAGGTCAAGGAAGTGCCTTTTGTAGGTTTGGTGTAAATCTGTTCAGTAGATTCTGAGAAAATAGCCTTTAAATCAATATATATATCTGAGCCAGCTTACGGTACGCTTACCGTACGCTTACGGTAAGCGTACGGTGGCGTGCGCGAGCGCGATTCTGATTGGCTCTTAGATCTTAGTAAACATTCGAATCGGCCGAAACCAGGAAGCGGCGGCCGCCATTTTGTCTCTCGCACTGAGAGTGATTTTTAAAATATCAAGCCCAAAAACATGTAAAGGGGCTGTTTTGACAACTCCCTCCCACATAGTCATGTTGAGGGAGTCCCCAAACATCCCCCAAGTGCAAAAACGGTTTTATTTTTTTTTCGGCAATTTCGCGGGGTACGCTTACCGTACGCTTACCGTAAGCGTACGGTAAAAAAATAAAAATAAAAAAAACACTATCCACACTTACCCCACCCCCTGTGCTTTTGGTGGCCGAAGGCCACCAAATGTACAGGGCTTATGTTAAGGGCAAAAAACACTATCCACACTTACCCCACCCCCTGTGCTTTTGGTGGCCGAAGGCCACCAAATGTACAGGGCTTATTATAAGGGAAAAAAACTTAGCATTTAAAAAACCGTACTAATTCACTGAAAAAACCATAGGTTTCACACACGTTATAGTTAGGAATTAGCATTTAAAAAACCTTGCAAATTCACTGAAAAAACCATAGGTTTCACACATGTTATAGTTAGCGGAAATTTTACTGATAAAAAACCAGTGAAATTCCCCCGTTATAGTTAGCGCAGGCAACTATAACTCACGCGACTGCAATCTTCTGCTGATGACATATGTGTCTTTATGAAAAAAAAATATTTGTAATATATGTATAGCTAAAAATGTATGGAAGAAGACATGGGCAAATAAGTGTCTAAATACAGTATTAGCATCAGCAGAGGATTGCGGTCGCGTGAGTTATAGTTGCCTGCGCTAACTATAACGGGGGAATTTCACTGGTTTTTTATCAGTAAAATTTCCGCTAACTATAACATGTGTGAAACCTATGGTTTTTTCAGTGAATATATAGATGTATATATGTATATACCTATATGTATATTTTTATGTATGTTTTTTATAGTAGTAAATTAAAAATATGTATATTTTAATATTAGTGCTACATTATATATATATAAACATTAACACACACATATAAATCTATGTAAGTTTTTATTGTTTAATTAATTAACATCATACAAATAAAATGATAAAAGAGGTAAACGTATTTTATAAAATTCATTACAGAGTTATTGATTTGCATTATTAAACCGAGAGATACAAAAAACTTGTAAGAGACCTAGGGCAGCCACCTCTGAGATCTGTGATTGGTACATCTAGTGCGTACAAGTTAGGCAAAACACTCATGGTTAAAACACCATGGCAATAACTAAGACAATCGATTAGGAACATGTAAAGTGGCAAAGCGCGTTTGGGCTGGAGAAGGTGCATGTGCATTTGAAGCCTTTTTTCCTGTATGTTATGTTATGTTATGTTAATATTTTATTAAGCGCAAAACAGCTGCCCCAGCAACGAGGAGTCCCGGCGCTGAACCATAACAGATATCTGAGGGGAGGGGAGAGAGGGAAAGGGACTGCAGGAAAATTAAGTCAGGGAAAACAGAAGAGTTTTAATTGCCTTACGAAAGGCCAACAAGTTGGTCATAGAACGAATGTGGGGTGGTAAGGTATTCCAAAGCTTTGCCCCCAAAACTTTGAAAGAACGGCCACCCATTCTGTTGAGCCTTGTGCGAGGGACAACCACCAGGTGTTGTCCTAGGGAGCGTAAGGCGCACTGGGGGGTGAAAGGTACCAGGAGTGGGCGTAGGAGTCCCGGACAGTCAGATCTAAGAATTTTAAAGGCAGTGGTGAGAGCCTTGAATTGAACTCGGGCTTCAACACGCAGCCAGTGCAGCTTCTTGATGGTATTTCTGGCAGAGCATCTGCGAGGGAGGCCTACCACAGCCCTGGCTGCTGAATTTTGTACCCGTTGTAGCCGAGCCATCTCTTCTTTGTTGATGCCTAAGAATAGGACATTGGCATAATCCAGTCGAGCCAAGATGATAGATTGTACTATCAGTTGGCGCGTACTGGGTCAAAAAAACCAAGTATCGGATGAAGGCTCCGCAGCAGGCCCACACAGGTAGCTGCCACTTTCTTGGTGTGGGACTGGAAATTGAGGGAGGAGTCCATCCAGACACCTAGATTTTTCACCACATTTTTGGGGGAAGGAATGGGGCCAAGTAGGGACGGCCACCAGTGTTCACTCCAGTGACAGGGATTTTTTCCCAGGAGCAGCACCTCTGTTTTTCCAGCGTTCAGCTGTAGGCAGTTGTGTGTCATCCACTGCGCGACTGCCGCTAAGCCATTCTTAAATTTCGCAGCTGAGATTGAGGGGCCTTCAGTTAGAGAGATGGCCAGCTGCGTGTCGTCAGCATACGACACTAGCGTGAGGTCCCACTCTTTTGCCACTTCAGCGAGAGGCTGGACATAGAGATTAAAAAGGGAAGGGCTAAGCGCCGACCCCTGAGGGACTCCTTGCTCTATGCGCTACTGTCTTTAAGCAGCGGGTGACAGCTTTTCAGGCTTGAACCAGTCTATCTGGTGTATACGCCTCTCTGCATTTCTTGTTGCTGTTCAATGCACTTGTCTGGAGTGGAAAGAGAGGGCGGGGGAACAAAAGGCCCCGGTGAACGGACAAGTTTCATTTGTCTCCTTTGTCTAAATTCTTTACTGCTATGTCCAGAAACCTCACTGCCTTACATTCTAGCTGGACTGTGAAACCTCTTAGTAATTTCATTACAGCAGATCTGCATGTTCTTATTTGCTACTGTTTCAATGTTGGCCGTAGTAGATTTTTCCAGAGAGGGAGAAGGACCAGACAAATGCATAGTAGCTGCAGTAATGGTTCACTGCTATTTCATTGGATGGTGCTAGGTGTTGGCACGGCCATTGAACATAGCTGTAAGGAACTGGAAGAGATTCAGGAGTTTGAAAAACTCATCCTGGAAGATAGTACTCTACCAGATGCTAAAAATCTCATAGACAAAATAAACACCACCATTGCTACTTTCAATACCTGTGAACTTAACAAAAAGATCGCCAAAATGCAAAAGGACATCAGGAACTACGACAAAGAAAAAAGCGTACCCCTATCTATGGGACGAGTTCTACAACACTGTAATTGGAGAAGATTCCGTAACAACCAGACTATCACCTTCTCCGACTCTTCAAATACCTCCATAGAAGACTCCGATCCAGGAGAAGGAAGTAGCACGTCCAGGACCCCCAACGGACCCCCACCACTTCTACCTCCTCATTTTTTAGAGGACAACCGCGGACACGGACAGAGCAGGACCCAAACCAACTACCAATATCAATACTGCGGAGAGCACCAAACACAAAGAAAGTTTTACCAGTGGGGTCCACCACAGTAAACAATTCCCTTTGGATAATGGACCCTGCGGATCCTGCAACATCACTGACAGTCACAAGCCTTACCAACCAGGATCCACAGTTGATCCCTATATTCAATGTATCCCAACACATCTTATCCTCCCAGGAGACCACACTCTTAGCAGAGGCTTAACCTTCATCCCAACTGAACAAAGTAACTTTTTTGACCTCCAAGAAAATCTACTGCAGTTTTTTAGACACATCCGTCTACGATACTTCTTCTCTGATAAACCATCACAACAAACAACCAGAAGCCTTTTCCATCCTCCCTGCACCTTCAACCCTCCTTCCACCGCCAAGCCCCCTCAGATACTCTCATTTGAATGCATAGTTCTACAAGAATTTGCAAACCTTAAAAACCAGTTTGAATACATCCCATATAACCTACCCTGGCCCGAGAAATAAGCACTGCTGAACCTGAAAGGAAAAACTGACCTGATCATCAAACCAGCCGATAAAGGCGGCAGCATCATAGTTATGGACATTGATAAATACGACCATAAAATCAAGCGACAACTATCTAATGGATGCCACTATCACCCATTATCCTGGGACCCCCTTCCAGACATAAAAATGAAAATCCAGAGGGTTACCAACTATGCTAGGACCCAGAACAATATCTCACAGAAATAATTCCTGTTTCTGAACAACCAATACCCTCGCACATCTTTAATTTACGTACTACCCAAAATACACAAGGACAGTACCAACCCACCTGGTCACCCAATTATCTCAGGATGTGGCTCTATTTTTGAACCCCTGGGTAAATACATTGATGCAGTTATCAAAGATTTCATACCAAAGTGACGAACACTTTTGTACTTGACAGCATGGACCTAATAAACTCCATCAAGGATATACCATTTGAAACCAATACCGAACTCATGGTGGGACTCGACATTGAGTCCCTTTATACAAACATTGCCCTTGATGAAGGCCTACATGTCATCCAGGACTTTCTCGAGACCAGACCTAAACCGACCTTAATCTCCACGGAATTCATCATGGACTTATTAAGGATTGCCCTGGAAAACAACTATTTCCTATACTGAGACATCTTCTACCTCCAAGTCACGGGCGTCTCTATGGGTGCTTGCTTCGCCCCTAACTCTGCAATTCTTTTCGTACACAACCTTGAAAAGACACCCATCTTGACTCCTAATAATCCATTTCACGACCGTTTACTGCTGTGGCGACGTTACATTGATGACATTCTCCAACTATGGAAAGGACCAACCAATACTCTGGACGCCTTTATGATATGGCTTAATCAGTCTCAACCACATCTGAAATTCAACTCTGATTGTCGATCCAACGTCCTTCCATTTCTTGACATCGCTCTTCATGCAGAGGAAGGCAAAATCGGCACAACCCTCTATAGGAAACCCACTGAATGCAACACTCTTTTACACTACTCAAGTTACCATCCCCAGGGCCTCGGCAACGGCCTTTCCAACTGACAATTTCTCCGCATCAGAAGAAACTGCAAGAGGCACAAAGATTACTTTCGTGAAGCATCCATCCTTACCAACAAACTTCTTCAAAGGGGTTACCCATCACCTTTTTGTTTCCCAAGCCCGCAAAAGGTGCCAAAACTGTGTGGTTTGCTGCCTCACCACATACACTAAAGAATTCATAACCAACAACATGACCCACAAATTGAAGACCTTCATCAACTGTCGATCCTCCAGTGTGATTTACGCCATACGTTGCCCTTGCAATCTGGTCTTTATTGGCCAAACCACACAAATGGTGAAACAACGGATAATGCAGCACAAAAGACGCATCCACTGCTAGGTTATGACTGCCCCGTTGGTGTCCCATTACATTGAAAATCAACACAGTGAATTGGACATGACGTGGCAGGTCGTAGACCAACCCACACTACCAACCAGGGGTGGAAATCTTCCAGGTCTACTCAATAAAAGTGAATACAAGTGGATCACCAGATGCAACTCAGTAAACCATGGATTAAACACCATTGATGAATGGAATAACACAATACAACTGTAACCGCCGTGTAAGTATCCCCTTTAAACCATACTCTGGCTTGCCAGGCCTCCTTTTGATTCTAGCCCTTATTGCCAACTATGTCCACACCAGTTGATCGCTATAGATCATTTTCTTACATACACCTAAATTTTCGACCTCTTGGCTAGCGAACTGGCCATACTGTCGTGTCTTTAACTACTTTCCTAGACACAACTGTACTGCTGTTAACATATGTATCTGTTTCTACATTGTTGCATTTAACCATGACTGTTTTAATGGCCTTTTGCCAAATTGTGCACCATCCAAGTATTGAAGTACTGTCTAAATTGTTTCCCTTTACTCCCTCCTCTCCCACTCCTTTCCGCTCCTTTAATTCTGAGGTTGTCTAGTCTGGCCTTGCGCCAGCTGATAGCTCGCTCCTTGGCTCTGCCCCAACTCTGGCGGCTTGACCTAGCCATGTAGTTCTCTACGCACGTCTTCATCCTTTACTTTCTGGCTCAGTTGCAGCCTTTGGGATTGAAACACCGCTGATCACCCTGTGATGGCCGCCTGTGTATCGGAGATTCGACCCAGGCCAAGCAGATCAGGACTTCAGCCTCATCACAGGCCCCGGCTGCTTCCATGATATTCAGGTGGGCTTGTTTTAGTGTCCATGCTCTCTCCGCTCCCTATCCTCATGGGCGTTATCCTTACTTACTCTGGCCCCTCCTTCTTTGTCCTGAGTTTCAGCACACCGGCCATCACCCTTTCCAGCTGCATCTTGGGCAGCCACCTGAGGATCGGGGCTCCTACCCAGGTCCCACACCTGCCTTCAGACCCTTGAGATTCCAACTTGATGACCGGTAAGTCCGGACCGACCTTTTCTTCACGTCGCCCCTCATTACGCCTGGGCCCACTCCTCTGGGCTCCCCTTTACTCATACAGGTCCCATTGCACTTTCAGCCTACGCCCCCTCCGGATTCCACTAGGGGCCGGGCGCGTTCCCAATCCTCCACCTCTCTGATCTACATCCATTGATTGACATTACCTCACTGGGGACTAGTATCCAGCAGGACCTTGCCTCCTAGTTGCTACACTTCCCAACCATTCATTAACTGGCGAGCTTTACTTTTCTTTCAGTCCCCCTCTCCCCCTGCAACCTTGATATTCTTCCCGTGGGTTCAAGCCTTGCTGACACGTTGTTACTCTCCCCCTTCCTCGTCCTACAACACCGTTCAGGTAATTCTCCACTTTTCACTTGACATTAAACACCCCACCCGCTCCAACTCCAGCCCTCCCCATTCCCAGGTCTCACTTTTCCTTTTTTCTCCTTTGTACAGCACCTTCATTGAGTAACCTGGTCCTGAAGATGATCCTAAAACCACTTGGATCGAAATACCGTCGACAAACCAGCGCACTTTCCAGCGCCTCTTACTATGGTTCACGAAAATGCTTAAAATACTTGTTAAAATTCAATTCATGTAAATAACCAACTGTGAACCATAACTCCCTCTGTACATAATTGTCACTTTTCCACTTCGCGCCATTGCTGTTTTTTCACTTGTCACCTCCGCTGTCCACCTTTGAGTGTCACAAGCACATGCGTGCAAAAAATGTTCGGGTTACTAGCTTATTAATAGCTTACAGTGCAGATACAACTGTTTCCAAGTCTTCCAAAACCCTTGTTTCTTTAGTTCTGCAAACTTGTCATTAAATCGCAGATTCTTTTTTCACCCTATGAAAGTTAGTGTCCACTAGCTTATTAACATCTTGAGTCACTCTCACTCCCAAATACCTCATTTCAGTTGTAGTTTCCATGCCATAATCTCAGATTTACCCCTGTTTATCTCGTACCCTGCAACTCTCCCAAAATCTTCTGCAATTTTTACTACATACTTCATTGTATTTCCAAGGTCCGCCGTATATATCAACAGGTCATCAGCATATAATGCCAGTTTCTTAACCCAATCATTGCACTGAAAAGGGATTATCCCCGGCTCCGCCCTCAACTTTTTTGCCAATGGTTCCATGTATAAATTAAATATTAATTGGGATAACGGACACCCTTGTCTTGTCCCTCTCCTAATAGTAAATGCTGAAGTTAATACACCATTCACTAAAACTCTTGCCTTTGGTGATTTGTAAAACCCCGCAATTATTCTGCAAAATCTGTCACCCAATTTAGCAGTTTCCATGACGGATGCAAGAAAAGCCCAGTTCACACGATCAAACGCCTTGGTGGCATCCAAGGCTATAACTGCTAAAGGTGCATTATTTGTTACCTCCAGATCTATTGCCCCTATCAGGGAGTAAGTTAACACATGTAAAGCTCTTCCTTGCATAAAGCCTTTCTGGTCCTCGTGTACCAAATCCCCCATTGGGCCCTTGAGTCTGTCTGCCAGAATTTTTGAAAAAAGCTTGTAATCGCAATTTAAAAGCGACACCGGCCTGTAAGAGTCACAACTGTTTTTGCTCTTGCCTGGTTTTAGGATTAGAGAAATTGTAGCCTCTGACTAGGATTCTGGTTGGGATATCCCTTGCATAAACAATTCATTGAATAATCTAGTCAGGATTGGGATCAACACCTCTTTTAGTGTGCTGTATACTTCTAAGGGCAAACTGTCTGGACCAGGTGCTTTCCCCCGCTTACCCTTCTTCAGTACCTGCTCCACCTCCCCCTCCTGGATTTGAGTATTCAATAAAGCAGTTTTTTCATCTTCCAATGCCACTATCGCAACTCACCTAAGCCACCTATTTCTCTCTTCTTCAGATGACACCAAATCTTCTTCATACAAGGAACCAAAATAATTATAGAAGGCCTCTTTTCTGCTGGTTAAAACCTTACCCATATTCTGACATTTAATTTTTTTCACCTGATCTTTTCTTGTCTGCCAAGCTAACAATTTTCTGCAATTTTCCTCATACTCAAATTGCGTGAACTTGCTTGTCTCTCACCTCTCCCTCGCCCTCTTATCTAGAATACCGGCAAGTTTAATTTTCAAATCTGTTAATTCAATCTGTCTGGATTCTCTCTGAATGTTATTAACCAAATCTCCTTCTAGTACCCTAATCCTTTGTTCTACTTCTCTTATCTCTTCCCGAAAGACTCTCCTTTTCCCAACCGCATAACTTATTAGCTTCCCCCTCAAGTATGCTTTGTAAGAGTCTCACACCACCCCTGCTGGCGCCGAACCCCAATTAAATTAAAACAATTCAGCTGTATCCTCCTTTAATCTCCTCACAATTTCCTTATCTAACAGCAGGGTGTGGTCTAGCGTCCATCGTGGGGGGGCACTATCTTCCTTGAGACAAATCTCCAATAGTATTGTGGAGTGATGTGACAAGTGTACCCCGATATGTGTAATACTCCTGACTTGTCCCCGTAAACCTAAATCTAACAAAATATAATCTATCCTCGACTGGTGATGATATTTCTTGTTAACGTACGTGTATCCCCTTTTATTCTCCATCTCCAACTATCATATAATCCCAGTTGCTTCATCATAGTTTTTATCTGCCCCTTCATTTTTTGGTTTGCACTTGCTCTACTACCAACCGATCTATCCAAGGTACTGTCCATTAAAATCACCCGCCCAAATAAATGGGTCTGAGGAGCAAGAGAACTCCACTAATAACTCTTGCAGTGGTGCTATATCATTTACATTAGGCTCGTAATACCCTGCTAACATGAAACCATGCCCCCTCACTTTTCATTTAACTACGACCCATCTGCCACATGTGTCTGAATTACTTTGTCTAATATATATATTTGGGTCTTGCTTTACTAATATCGCCAGTCCTTTGGTTACAATAGTTTGCTTAGTGCACACCAATTGTTTCACCCACTTTTGGGACTTAAATACCTCCTTACACTCTTTCTATGACAAATGCGTCTCCTGAAGCACACAAATCTGGGCATTACAATCTTTTATATACTGGAGGATACGCTCTCTTCTTGGCCTCACCCTTAACCCATTATTGTTCCAAGATAAAAATCTTAAGGCTCAATCTCTGTCCCTTTCCCATATTTCTATTTTAGCAAACTTCTTAACTAGCGAATCTGAGACTTCAGAGGATTTGTTTTTATTTGTTCCCTAATGCTCCCCACCCAGTGACCCCTACAGTTCCCCCCATGGAGAACCTTCCCCCCTTTCTAATAGCCTAAACATAAGCCTATGGGTTTTCCCCCAGGTGTGTTTCTATCTCTACATTAAATCTAATACATTACATTTCAACCGCTATTTATTGCTCTTCATAACTGGCTACCTAGTGTGACTATTAACAATCTATTTACATTTCTATTTACAGGATCCTATAAAGTCATCCACTTCACTCACTGCTCTGATATTATGCACCTTGTTATTCATCATAACTTTTAGCACCGCCGGGAATTTCATCTGCACAGAGGCTCCTAGCTCCTTCAACTGGTCCATTCTCTTTCCCAACTCCCATTGTCTATTGGAGGTAATGTAGGAAATATCTGACCTGATTTCACAAGCAATCCCATCTACCTTTACTGTTTTCATTTTCAGAGCGCAGGATAATGCCTTCTCTTTCAGAGAGTAAGTAAGAAAAGTTACCAGAATCCTCCTGGGCTTACTTCTATTTGGATCAAACCTGAAAGGATCCCTAAGTACTGTCTGAATGTCCCTCCTCAACTCTTGGTCAGTATCTTCTAGGTGCAGCCCTGTTTTAATCAGCTTAACTACCAGACCTTTCAGGTCATCTCCCTCCGCTCCTTCAGGCACACTTAAAATCTGTGAATTATTTCTCCTTTGGTTATTCTCCATCCTTTCCTCCCACTCATGACACCCAATCGCAAGGCTTTTATTTCTTCTTCATTTGTCTGTATCTTACCCTTGAGTTCCTCTATTGTCACCTCCAAGACTGTTGTTCTTCCTGTAAGATCATCCAATTATTTCTCTAGTGCCTCACAAGCCGATTTAATCTATTTTTGATTCCCTTCAGACACCTTGAACCTACTTCTAATCTTGGACGTAAGTGTTGCTATCAAATCACCCAAGACTGCTCCCTCCGTGTTGACTTCTTGGCCCTGCTTGTTTTGAGTCTTATCTTTTCCCTCTTTTGTGTTCAATTTCTGACCTGGGTTAAGTTCTTCTGTCCCCTTTTCCTTAGTTCCCTCATCTTGCTCTAATGATGGGTTAGGGGTGGACCTATATCTTATCTTGTCTTGATCCTTTTCTTGCAATATTGTATATCTATTAGAACTACACATGTCACTCCACTCCCCCGCTGATTTCTCCATTTCATGATTTAACCATCCCTCCATACTCTTATCCATCTCACCCGTCTCACTACTTATCGTCCTTCCTTCCGTCAGTGTTAGTGTCCTAGGCAACACCTTAAAAAAGGTCCTAAGTGAGGGAGTAACCTTCACCTTCTGAGTTTTGTTCATACGATGTTTTATCAGCCCCTCTTGCTTGGCCACTCTTTGTTCTCTTTTTACAGGAATTCTTATTAGTGGAGTTTCAAACTCTGAAATTTCTCTTTCAACCTCTCCTTCGCCTCCTTGACCTCCACCCAAACCACCCCCTTCACCTCTACTTGCCCCCTGTCCTGCCAAGATCCTATCCCACTGAGCACTCTTTAATGAATATCTTCATTGTCCCGGCTGCTTAGGCTGCCTATTGTGAGTAATCTCTGCTTTTTGTTTTAAATGTGACTTTTTTGTTGTTGCCGTCCTGCCCCTTTTTGGGCTTCTTTTCCTCCTCTGTTTTTGGGCTGTCCCCACCACCTCCTCCTCGGTACGGGATACTTGCTGCTGCCTTTCTCCCTCTTTTCACTTCCAGTGCGGCTCTAAACCATCGCTGTTCACTACCGCCCCTGCCTGCCATAGCTGCCTTTGCCTTCACACCCTATCGCTCCTAAGAAATACTCTCAAAAATATGGAAGGGGGTCGCAATAGGGTCTCAAAATCCATTACCATAATCGTGATCAATTGCCCAAATCAACCAGTCCGCCGTTTCTCCACTCGACTCTGTCCCCAGCTCGACTCTCAGCTCTCCGGCATAGAGCCCCGCCTCCTGTAAGTACGCCGCTCGAGACTACACCTTTGATCCATGGACTCTGCAGCCCTTGCCTCCCAGCTTCCGATTTGCATTTCGCAGCGTGTATTCTCGATTTGTGACAGCAATCCTCAATCTTCAATGAGCCCGTACAACTCGTCCAAATATCGCACCCTCTCCGCGCATTTCTCCGCTTGGTAGCTAGCAGGAAAACACCTGTTTAGCACATACACCTGGAGGAGCTCCCGTGACCCTCTTCTAGCTGGCCGCCATGTTCTCCCGCCTCCTGCCGAGGTTTTAAGACTTTCTAAGTTGGCATCACAACCCACACATGGCTTTAGTTCGCCAAAGCTGCCTTGCCTATTGATAAAGATTGCAGACTGGGAGCTTTGTTGGTTACTCAACTCCGGGTATGCAGGTATTGTGTGCCAGGCCTCTTCTAGTTTTAAGGCTACAAGTGACTGTTGTGTAGCCAGGAGTAGACTAAGTTCTTTGCTCTGGATTGTTTTTCTATTTCAAACCAACACTGGTGAGCTTTGTAGTTTGTGTCTTATTCTCCAATAAGATTTTATTAGGGTGCCTTGTTTGGCTGTGGACTGTTTTTTTTAGTCCAAAGTCCAGCTAGATGTGTGCTTGTGACATATATTGTGGCATTCTCAAACGTTTCTTGAAAACGCTGGATTGTAAGATGTTCAGACCTGACGCATCTTTGCTTTTGAGCAATTCTGATCCGTACAATATTAAAGTCATGAATTTTGCTGATATGACCTTCAGAAGATGGTTTGTTGAGCAGTCTCTTAGATTTTTTTTGCAGGAGTTTGAATGCAAATAACAGCTTGTTTGCTTTTGCCTGCCTAGATGCTATGTGTTGTTTATAATTAAGGTGAACCCCCAGATATTTGTAAGTTACAACTTGTTCCAAGATGTTGCTGTTTGCCTTCCAGGTAAATCTGGGTTGTTTTTTTATAAGTACTTGAGAAGCACAGAACCTTCTTTTTTGATAGTTGAGGTCCAATTGTGCAGTTGTTGTGTAGTCTACTAACTGAGTAATAAGCCGCTGTTGGCCTCGAGGAGTTTTGCTGCGCAAGACTTTATCGTCTGCGCATTGTAGGCTTCCTATTTGTACGTTTCCCAATTTTTGAAGGTTTCCCTGTACTTGGCGTAGATGGTTCTTTAGAACTGCTGTACAAGCAGGGAGCCAAGATGCACCCCTATTTTAAGCCGTTGTTGGTGAATATTTTGTTGATTACACTTCAGCCATCTCCTAATTTAATATGAACCCATGTTTTTGATTAGAGGTTAATGATTGCCTGAGTAGTTTTGCAGGAACACCCCAGCGTTCCATTTTTTCCCATAACTTTACTCTGGGGACCTTGTCAAAGGCAGCTTTGAGGTCTATAAAACATGCATAAAGTGTGCTTGATTAAGAGATGACTTGCTCGGCCAGGAGGGTAACTGCTGATAAGTTGGTTCAGATGCTCATTCCAGCGCAAAATCCAGTTTGTGTTTTGGCAACTTAGTTTATACTGGCCACCCAGTCCTGCTGATCATACAGCAGGTTTGAGGCATATTTCTTGGCCTCCATGACTATTAGTGTGATTAGTCCATAGTAGTTAGGGTTTAAGTGCTCTCCTGTTTTATATATTGGTTGGAATATTCTGCCTCGCCATCAGTCTGGTATGATGCCTGTCTCCAGTGTGTGAGTAAAAAAGGTGGTTAGATGTGTGGACCAGAAGGTTGGGGTTCTTTTAAATAAAGCACTGGGTAGGCCATTTTGCCACAGTGCCCCCTCGGATCTAAGATTTTTTTATCATGTGCATAACCTGCTGTTGCGTGTACTGAGGGCTGCGATCCTTATGATTTGGCCGCATTATTGAGTGCCTGCTTGAATGTGCATCTCTTTCTATGAAACTTGCTTGATACGTTGAAGCGTTGTCAATCTATAACTATATATATAGGTAGTTTATTGTAAAATAAATATATATAAAATATAATAATACATACATAAATTAGCATTTAAAAAAACTTGCAAATTCAGTAATAAAACCATAGGTTTCACACACGTTATAGTTAGGAATTAGCATTTAAAAAACCTTGCAAATTCACTGAAAAAACCATAGGTTTCACACACGTTATAGTTAGGAATTAGCATTTAAAAAACCTTGGAAATTCACTGAAAAAACCATAGGTTTCACACATGTTATAGTTAGCTGGACATTTCACTCGTACAAAACCATTGAAATTCCCCCGTTATAGTTAGTTCAGCTAACTATAACTCGCGCGCCCGCAATCCACTGCTGATGACGTCACATATTACATCACTCATGACATGGTCAGTGACATCACTCATGACATTACTGATGACATCTCAAATGACATCACTGATGACATCACTGATGACATCATCCTTGTGATAAATTACCGCATTTTCTCACACCCTAATATAACCTTTGATACACCGACTCAAAATTTCAGAGTTCCATTCTCAAAACCATAGATACTCCAATACCAATAACTACATACCCACTTATTAAGTCTTAGGTCTACATACACCTCCACTCATTCACCTGTACAGTCACTCATACTTACAGCCACTCCATACAAGAGTATCATATGCATTTATACACCTATATAGACACTCACACACCACCAATCATCCATAGAGGTACTCTCACACCTAGTCAGTCATGCAAATAATCACACTCCCATTTACTCACCTATGCGGTTATACACACTCAAGTTCACTTACTCATAAAAATAGTACCACATTCTTACGCTCTTATAGAATCATTGATACAAGCACACACTCATCCATACAGTCACTCTCACAATCACACACTCTAACATCTACCCACTTATATACTCTTACATGCATATATACTGCCTTTCACATATGTAGTTAGTCACAAATGTACCACTGAGATATACATTCAATCCCTAACACACCCATACATACACTCACTCAACCATACAGTTCATCACTGATGCACTCTTAAAACCATGCACCCACTGAATCACCCACTCACACATCTAGTCACAGAGTAACACACACCCTACCCACACAAACACTCAGGAACCCATACAGATACTCAGACAAGCAATCAATAACTCATATAGACACTCATATAGCTATTCACAAAACCATGCAGCCACTTATACACCAACATACAGACACATACAGACATTCACACAGTTTAGTCACTAGTCTGCAGTAAGATACATTTAATGACTCACTTATAGAGTCAGTTACGCACAACAGAAAATCATCCATTTACACACTTGTACACCCACTTATTCTTCAACAGGCCTTTCCCTATATATATTAAACATATTAAAACTGTTCAGAAACACATACTCAATGGATGACGTCATCAGTGATGTCATCAGTGATGTCATTTGAGATGTCATCAGTGATGTCACTGACCATGGCATGAGTGATGTAATATGTGACGTCATCAGCAGTGGATTGCGGGTGCACGAGTTATAGTTAGCTGAACTAACTATAACGGGGGAATTTCAATGGTTTTGTACGAGTGAAATGTCTAGCTAACATAACATGTTTGAAACCTACTGTTTTTTCAGTGAATTTCCCAAGGTTTTTTAAATGCGAATTCCTAACTATAACGTGTGTGAAACCTATGGTTTTTTCAGTGAATATATATATATATATATATATATTTTTTTTCCACACAATTGAAAAAAGACGCGGCACTCCTCTCGATGATAGAGATGTTGGTTTAATCTCAGATAGTAACCCTCCTACGCGTTTCGAACCGTAGTTCCTGGTCACGGTAGACTGTTACAATGGTCCCTTTTCCCTTTCTTGGTTTTATACAGTTACTTTAAAATGCCATTAATGTTGCATTGTGGGTGTTGTAGTTAAACAAAATGCAAAATATACGGAATTAACATCATTCCTTACTGAAAAGTGCTACTTATACAGATAAAGTGGGTATTGTTACTTCACTGTCTTACTAAGTGTATAGAATTAATTGCTGAGTGCAAAACACCTACAGTGCAAGTGATTGATTTGTTTATATACAAATAATGTGTCATTGTAAATGGCAAATATTTGAGGCTGAGTGCCCATAAGTGCAGCAAAGTCTGCTGTTATGTGTGTCTGTATGGATACAAAGCAACCTGTAAACACAAATTAGTATACAGTTTCATGAGAAAATTGTTGTTATTATGTCATGTGTGTGTGATAATACAGCGAGATTATTTACTGATACAGTTCTAGCCAGATGTTACTGTTATTGAAACGTTGTGGTGGAGTTGTATATAACAAAAATGGTTGATGAGGTCTATAAATGTACATAAAGTTCCTCGTCCCCATTGAGGCCCCACGGCTGTTTCGTTTTGAACCTCATTATTAAGCGCGATTCAAGTCTGCGTAATTTTTGGGTGCGATTGCCACCTCGTTCACTTAGGGGCACTGTGATCAGTCCCGAGTACTTTATGTCCAACCATGATTTTCCCACATGTAGTGACATATGTCTGGCTATTGCATATGTCGTGTCTTGGTTCTGAATAGCACGCACATGTTCTAATATGCGCTTCTTGAGGGGGCACGTTGTACTGCCAATGTACTGTTTTCCACAAAAGCATTGGAGGAGATACACTACAAAGGTGGATTCACATGTGATGGTCTCTCTTATCTGGAAGTTCTTACCAGCCGGATCATTGATGTTTTTAAGGTTTTTTCCAATCTTACAGGCTTTACAAGACAGACATTTGGTGAAGCCCTTCGATCTTGATTGTAGCCAGGTTTCAGGTTTTGTGGCTACAAAGTGACTCCGTACCAAGTGATCCGAGAGGTTAGGCGCTCTCTTGTATGATATCTGTGGATGTTCTCCTATAGACATGCCAATGTCGGGATCTTTTTGTAGTATGTTCCAATATTTGTTGAGTATTTTCCTGATCATAGGAGTTTCCTTACTGTAGGTGAGTATCAAGCGTGTTTGGTTGTCTTCTGTTGATCCTTTTGTCACATTTGATTTCTCACAGTTGGTTAACAGTTCCATTCTGCTTTTGTTCTTCATTTTCAATTCCCCTCTTGCAATATCAGCATGACTGTATCCTCGTTGTAGAAATCTGATTTTTGTTTCCTCGCATTTTTTCACCATCTCTTGCTCTTCTGAACAGTTTCTCTTCATGCGTAGTAACTCTCCGTAAGGTATGCTTTTCCTTAATGAGCGTGGATGGAAACTTTCGCCATGCAGGAGACTGTTAGTCGCTGTTTTTTTCCTGTGTACCGTTGTTTGTAAACGCCCATTTTTAATATAGACCTTAGTGTCTAAAAAATCAATTTCCTTAGGGCTCAGGTTATATGTGAAGCTGAGTCCCACGTTGTTGTTATTGAGTTCCATGAAGAAATTCTCAAATTCATTTGCAGTCCCTTTCCACAACACAAATAAATCATCTATGAAGCGTAGCCAGAGGGCTACGTTCATCATGTGGTGGTTGTTCTCCTCTCTCCAAGCTATGTTCTTCTCCCACCAACCCATCATGAGATTCGCATAGCTAGGAGAGAAGGAAACTCCCATCGCAGTACCACAGCATTGTACATACATTTTTCTGTCAAACAGGAAGATGTTATTGTTCAGACAGATAGAGATCATTTCAAGTAGCATTTCAGAATGTGCTAGTTGACTGATGGGTCTCTGCTTAAGGAAGTATTGAATTGCATGTAGGCCGTGATTGTGTTGTATTGAAGTGTATAATGATACTGCATCAATTGTTATTAAGAGATAGTTAGAGTTCCATTGGGTGTCCATAATAATGCGTAAGAAATCACCAGTGTCCTTTATGTATGAGCTGAGTGTTGGTACAATGGGTGCTAGAAAATTGTCCACATATAAAGACATGTTTTCATACAGACTCCCACAACTGGAGATTATTGGACGCCCAGGTGGTTTGTTTAGAGTCTTGTGGACCTTTGGAAGGAAATATATGGTGGGTATTATTGGATCCTCCACCATTATGAAGTTTTTTTCTTCTTCCGTTAGGAGGCCTTTGTTATGCCATTCATTGAGCCTGTTGTTCATCTCGCAAATTAAGTTGTTAATCGGATTCTTTTTCAGACACTGGTAGCTCCTTGTATCAAGCAGTTGGCGCATGGCTTCTTCCATATATTGTTGCTTGTCTTGGATGACAATGTTCCCGCCCTTGTCAGCCGGTTTGATTATGATTTGGTTGTTATTTTTGAGTTTTTGTAGGGCTGTGCGTTCTTTTTGTGTTAGATTTTCACGATTGTTGTTGTTGGGAACATTATTGATTGATTCTAGGTCTCCAAGAACAAGTTCATAGAAAGTGTCAATCTTATTGCCCGGGTATAGAGTTGGGCAAAATTTGGACTTCTTTTTGAAATTTGTCGGTACTCGTTTGTCCGTTTTGATGTTCATTTCCACCAAAATTTGTTCGTCTGATATTTGAGTTGTTTGTGTCTCATTGGCTAATTCGTATGCAACACGCAACTGAGGTATTTCTTCAATGCGATACGGTTGGAGATCTTCCATATCTGATCCATGTAGTTGTGTGTCCTTCTTTTGAGGTGATTGTCTCGCAAAGAATTTCTTTAATTTCAGTTTTCTTATATATTTATATAAGTCTATTTTGGTTTCAATTGGATCTTGGTGAATTTCCGGACAAAATGACAAGCCTTTGTTAAGGACATTATGTTCCAATTTGGTGAGGGTATACCTGGAGAGATTGATGACCAAGTCTGGTGATTTTTTGTTTCTATGAGATGTTGTTTCTATTTCCTTGTTGAGGTACGATTTCTCAGATTGTATCTTCCGCCTCTTCCGCTTGCCTCTTCTTGTCTTTCTTGTTGTTGGTCTGAGAAGAAGGATCCCCTTCCTCGTCCTCTTGTTCTGCCAGCACCACGACCTCTTGGTTTGTTCTTGGGTGCTTGCTGCTCCTGATAGAGCAGCTTCATCTCCTCTAAAAAAGTAAATTTCCGTGAGGCTGTTGGTCTCTGCTCCCCTTCACTCAGGTCAGACTCAGTTTCGCTTGACAGTTGACCAGTAGGCGGATCAGTGGTTGTCTTTTGCGTTTCCCATTGTTTTTTATAGACTTCAAACTTCCTTGCAAAAGTGAATATCGTACCATACTCATAATCGTCTTCATCTCTTCTGAATTTGCGTTGTTTACGTTGTATCACCTCTTCCTCGTGTTTATCCAAATTGCGTTCCATTTCTGCACGCAATTTTTTCATGGTATCGTCGTCTTCATTACTCGATAGTATTTGCGATTCAGCATTGGATATGAGTTGATGTAGTTCTTCAACATCACGCTTCGCATACTTAATAATGATGCGTATCATATTTTTGGAGCACTCCATATTATTTTTGCCCCACTCCTCCAACATTTCAGGTTTGGTATCCGGGTGGTTAGGAAGAGTGAATACGCGAAGACCCCTAGGTACCATATCATTTTCTAGGTATTTTTCCAGGGTGATAATTTCCCAACTGCGTGAGGTTTCCTTGCGTAAAAGTTTTTCTAGTTGAGAAAAAAGCTGTTTTATGGTGCTGGCACGAGGCGGTGTTGTTTTGTTTGTTCCACTTGTGTTTTGTGAGGTAGACCCCCTTTGGAACATGGTCTCAGCTTTGGTTGTCCTTTTCGAAGCTCTTAGTTCCATTTCTGCCGTTTGTTTGTGGTTTGTTATTCTAAGTTTGTTTGTTGACTTTGACCCTTCAGACACTGTAAATTCGGTTGCTGTTACCGTTGTTGTAATATCACTATATTCGTGAATATGTGGGACCCTGTAACGGTCTCTAATGGTTCTTTAACTGAGGCGATGGGGATGTGATGCCCCCACTGAGAGTACGCAGTTCATCGAGAGAGCCACAATTACTCGTTGTTATACATTCGATAGATACGCGGCTTGTAAGTAGCAATTACGCGTGTCTGTTGAGGCTCGCTGCAGCATCAGAGAGGGAGGGTTACGAACACACAGCTCACAATCTTACCTGGGAGAATTTCCGACGCAGCGGCGTCCTCCGGCTCCGTGTGTCGGATTTCAACCTGGCAGTAGTGTGGCTCGGTATCGTTTTCTTCCTTTCTTGTTTTGCTGCTCATAGGTGAGGCAAAGACTGCTTTCTTCGTTCCATTCCGGAATTATCACAGTTCTTGTATAATAATGATCGAAGGCGCCTCACGTCGTAACGTTGTTTGTATTCTTGGGCAGCGATGATGCTGGGCTCTCCTCCGTTTAATTCAATTTCCACACAAGTGTCCCGCACGGAAGGAGCACCTTTCCAGCCGGTGCACACGTCGAGATCAGGACACGATCTCGGTATTAATCCCTTTGTGAATGTGCTTTCCCCCTGGCTGCAGCTTCTGCAATAAAAACGAAATTCACCTACCTGTAAGTGGCTTTTCCTTCATGGGCAAAACTTTTGCGGTTCAATGTTTAACGGCTGGTCCCGGTCGTGGGAGAAGCCCTGCCACAGAGAAGTGGACCGAGTTGGAAGTATCTGTCTACCAGCGCTTTAAGGACAGGAGGTCGTTTGTGGAAGGTTACAAGTGCAGTCCAGTGCAAGAAAGACTTTTACAGCACCCACTGTGGTTTGAATTTTAACTTTAATTTTGTGAAATGAAGCAGCTCACTTGAGTAATATTTGGGCACTACAAGAACCAGCAGGCTCAGCGTGAGCCGACGCCCACTGGGGCGGGTGGTTCGTAATGATTCAAGTACTGCCACATGTGTCACTTCACTTAAAGAACTGCCTCTGAAGAAATGCTGTTTGAGCATGAAACGCGTCAGGCTGAAGAAATCCCTTTGTGAATGTGCTTTCCCCCTGGCTGCAGCTTCTGCAATAAAAACGAAATTCACCTACCTGTAAGTGGCTTTTCCTTCATGGGCAAAACTTTTGCGGTTCAATGTTTAACGGCTGGTCCCGGTCGTGGGAGAAGCCCTGCCACAGAGAAGTGGACCGAGTTGGAAGTATCTGTCTACCAGCGCTTTAAGGACAGGAGGTCGTTTGTGGAAGGTTACAAGTGCAGTCCAGTGCAAGAAAGACTTTTACAGCACCCACTGTGGTTTGAATTTTAACTTTAATTTTGTGAAATGAAGCAGCTCACTTGAGTAATATTTGGGCACTACAAGAACCAGCAGGCTCAGCGTGAGCCGACGCCCACTGGGGCGGGTGGTTCGTAATGATTCAAGTACTGCCACATGTGTCACTTCACTTAAAGAACTGCCTCTGAAGAAATGCTGTTTGAGCATGAAACGCGTCAGGCTGAAGAAATCCCTTTGTGAATGTGCTTTCCCCCTGGCTGCAGCTTCTGCAATAAAAACGAAATTCACCTACCTGTAAGTGGCTTTTCCTTCATGGGCAAAACTTTTGCGGTTCAATGTTTAACGGCTGGTCCCGGTCGTGGGAGAAGCCCTGCCACAGAGAAGTGGACCGAGTTGGAAGTATCTGTCTACCAGCGCTTTAAGGACAGGAGGTCGTTTGTGGAAGGTTACAAGTGCAGTCCAGTGCAAGAAAGACTTTTACAGCACCCACTGTGGTTTGAATTTTAACTTTAATTTTGTGAAATGAAGCAGCTCACTTGAGTAATATTTGGGCACTACAAGAACCAGCAGGCTCAGCGTGAGCCGACGCCCACTGGGGCGGGTGGTTCGTAATGATTCAAGTACTGCCACATGTGTCACTTCACTTAAAGAACTGCCTCTGAAGAAATGCTGTTTGAGCATGAAACGCGTCAGGCTGAAGAAATCCCTTTGTGAATGTGCTTTCCCCCTGGCTGCAGCTTCTGCAATAAAAACGAAATTCACCTACCTGTAAGTGGCTTTTCCTTCATGGGCAAAACTTTTGCGGTTCAATGTTTAACGGCTGGTCCCGGTCGTGGGAGAAGCCCTGCCACAGAGAAGTGGACCGAGTTGGAAGTATCTGTCTACCAGCGCTTTAAGGACAGGAGGTCGTTTGTGGAAGGTTACAAGTGCAGTCCAGTGCAAGAAAGACTTTTACAGCACCCACTGTGGTTTGAATTTTAACTTTAATTTTGTGAAATGAAGCAGCTCACTTGAGTAATATTTGGGCACTACAAGAACCAGCAGGCTCAGCGTGAGCCGACGCCCACTGGGGCGGGTGGTTCGTAATGATTCAAGTACTGCCACATGTGTCACTTCACTTAAAGAACTGCCTCTGAAGAAATGCTGTTTGAGCATGAAACGCGTCAGGCTGAAGAAATCCCTTTGTGAATGTGCTTTCCCCCTGGCTGCAGCTTCTGCAATAAAAACGAAATTCACCTACCTGTAAGTGGCTTTTCCTTCATGGGCAAAACTTTTGCGGTTCAATGTTTAACGGCTGGTCCCGGTCGTGGGAGAAGCCCTGCCACAGAGAAGTGGACCGAGTTGGAAGTATCTGTCTACCAGCGCTTTAAGGACAGGAGGTCGTTTGTGGAAGGTTACAAGTGCAGTCCAGTGCAAGAAAGACTTTTACAGCACCCACTGTGGTTTGAATTTTAACTTTAATTTTGTGAAATGAAGCAGCTCACTTGAGTAATATTTGGGCACTACAAGAACCAGCAGGCTCAGCGTGAGCCGACGCCCACTGGGGTGGGTGGTTCGTAATGATTCAAGTACTGCCACATGTGTCACTTCACTTAAAGAACTGCCTCTGAAGAAATGCTGTTTGAGCATGAAACGCGTCAGGCTGAAGAAATCCCTTTGTGAATGTGCTTTCCCCCTGCCTGCAGCTTCTGCAATAAAAACGAAATTCACCTACCTGTAAGTGGCTTTTCCTTCATGGGCAAAACTTTTGCGGTTCAATGTTTAACGGCTGGTCCCGGTCGTGGGAGAAGCCCTGCCACAGAGAAGTGGACCGAGTTGGAAGTATCTGTCTACCAGCGCTTTAAGGACAGGAGGTCGTTTGTGGAAGGTTACAAGTGCAGTCCAGTGCAAGAAAGACTTTTACAGCACCCACTGTGGTTTGAATTTTAACTTTAATTTTGTGAAATGAAGCAGCTCACTTGAGTAATATTTGGGCACTACAAGAACCAGCAGGCTCAGCGTGAGCCGACGCCCACTGGGGCGGGTGGTTCGTAATGATTCAAGTACTGCCACATGTGTCACTTCACTTAAAGAACTGCCTCTGAAGAAATGCTGTTTGAGCATGAAACGCGTCAGGCTGAAGAAATCCCTTTGTGAATGTGCTTTCCCCCTGGCTGCAGCTTCTGCAATAAAAACGAAATTCACCTACCTGTAAGTGGCTTTTCCTTCATGGGCAAAACTTTTGCAGTTCAATGTTTAACGGCTGGTCCTGGTCGTGGGAGAAGCCCTGCCACAGAGAAGTGGACCGAGTTGGAAGTATCTGTCTACCAGCGCTTTAAGGACAGGAGGTCGTTTGTGGAAGGTTACAAGTGCAGTCCAGTGCAAGAAAGACTTTTACAGCACCCACTGTGGTTTGAATTTTAACTTTAATTTTGTGAAATGAAGCAGCTCACTTGAGTAATATTTGGGCACTACAAGAACCAGCAGGCTCAGCGTGAGCCGACGCCCACTGGGGCGGGTGGTTCGTAATGATTCAAGTACTGCCACATGTGTCACTTCACTTAAAGAACTGCCTCTGAAGAAATGCTGTTTGAGCATGAAACGCGTCAGGCTGAAGAAATCCCTTTGTGAATGTGCTTTCCCCCTGGCTGCAGCTTCTGCAATAAAAACGAAATTCACCTACCTGTAAGTGGCTTTTCCTTCATGGGCAAAACTTTTGCGGTTCAATGTTTAACGGCTGGTCCCGGTCGTGGGAGAAGCCCTGCCACAGAGAAGTGGACCGAGTTGGAAGTATCTGTCTACCAGCGCTTTAAGGACAGGAGGTCGTTTGTGGAAGGTTACAAGTGCAGTCCAGTGCAAGAAAGACTTTTACAGCACCCACTGTGGTTTGAATTTTAACTTTAATTTTGTGAAATGAAGCAGCTCACTTGAGTAATATTTGGGCACTACAAGAACCAGCAGGCTCAGCGTGAGCCGACGCCCACTGGGGCGGGTGGTTCGTAATGATTCAAGTACTGCCACATGTGTCACTTCACTTAAAGAACTGCCTCTGAAGAAATGCTGTTTGAGCATGAAACGCGTCAGGCTGAAGAAATCCCTTTGTGAATGTGCTTTCCCCCTGGCTGCAGCTTCTGCAATAAAAACGAAATTCACCTACCTGTAAGTGGCTTTTCCTTCATGGGCAAAACTTTTGCAGTTCAATGTTTAACGGCTGGTCCCGGTCGTGGGAGAAGCCCTGCCACAGAGAAGTGGACCGAGTTGGAAGTATCTGTCTACCAGCGCTTTAAGGACAGGAGGTCGTTTGTGGAAGGTTACAAGTGCAGTCCAGTGCAAGAAAGACTTTTACAGCACCCACTGTGGTTTGAATTTTAACTTTAATTTTGTGAAATGAAGCAGCTCACTTGAGTAATATTTGGGCACTACAAGAACCAGCAGGCTCAGCGTGAGCCGACGCCAACTGGGGCGGGTCGTTCGTAATGATTCAAGTACTACCACATGTGTCACTTCACTTAAAGAACTGCCTCTGAAGAAATGCTGTTTGAGCATGAAACGCGTCAGGCTGAAGAAATCCCTTTGTGAATGTGCTTTCCCCCTGGCTGCAGCTTCTGCAATAAAAACGAAATTCACCTACCTGTAAGTGGCTTTTCCTTCATGGGCAAAACTTTTGCGGTTCAATGTTTAACGGCTGGTCCCGGTCGTGGGAGAAGCCCTGCCACAGAGAAGTGGACCGAGTTGGAAGTATCTGTCTACCAGCGCTTTAAGGACAGGAGGTCGTTTGTGGAAGGTTACAAGTGCAGTCCAGTGCAAGAAAGACTTTTACAGCACCCACTGTGGTTTGAATTTTAACTTTAATTTTGTGAAATGAAGCAGCTCACTTGAGTAATATTTGGGCACTACAAGAACCAGCAGGCTCAGCGTGAGCCGACGCCCACTGGGGCGGGTGGTTCGTAATGATTCAAGTACTGCCACATGTGTCACTTCACTTAAAGAACTGCCTCTGAAGAAATGCTGTTTGAGCATGAAACGCGTCAGGCTGAAGAAATCCCTTTGTGAATGTGCTTTCCCCCTGGCTGCAGCTTCTGCAATAAAAACGAAATTCACCTACCTGTAAGTGGCTTTTCCTTCATGGGCAAAACTTTTGCGGTTCAATGTTTAACGGCTGGTCCCGGTCGTGGGAGAAGCCCTGCCACAGAGAAGTGGACCGAGTTGGAAGTATCTGTCTACCAGCGCTTTAAGGACAGGAGGTCGTTTGTGGAAGGTTACAAGTGCAGTCCAGTGCAAGAAAGACTTTTACAGCACCCACTGTGGTTTGAATTTTAACTTTAATTTTGTGAAATGAAGCAGCTCACTTGAGTAATATTTGGGCACTACAAGAACCAGCAGGCTCAGCGTGAGCCGACGCCCACTGGGGCGGGTGGTTCGTAATGATTCAAGTACTGCCACATGTGTCACTTCACTTAAAGAACTGCCTCTGAAGAAATGCTGTTTGAGCATGAAACGCGTCAGGCTGAAGAAATCCCTTTGTGAATGTGCTTTCCCCCTGGCTGCAGCTTCTGCAATAAAAACGAAATTCACCTACCTGTAAGTGGCTTTTCCTTTATGGGCAAAACTTTTGCGGTTCAATATATATATATATATATATATATATATATATATATATATATATATATATATATATTACCTACTGGCGGTCGCCAGTAGGTAGTTATAGTTAGGACCACGTTTCCATAGGAAATCCGCAACATTCTATTTTGAATAACTTTGACGCCGGTCGACGAATCCTCGCGAATTTTTCAAAATAGGTGGGGCGCTACGCTCCGCTTCTACCCTGAAAGTCTCGGGGGGATTCGTCAAGTGGGGGCTGAGATAAAAGGGGGGTCCCAAAACGCGTTTTTCCCATGCATTTTTCCATAGGACCTTTAGACACAGCTACAGCCCGAACGGCTGAACAGAATTACTCAAAATTTGGCAGAGAGGTAGTCCCTAGGTCAAGGAAGTGCCTTTTGTAGGTCTGGTGTAAATCTGTTCAGTATTTCCGGAGAAAATAGCATTTAAAAGCATAAATATATATATGCGCGCAGGGTGCGCGCACCGTGCGAGCACCGTGCGAGCACCCTAACGTGCGCGAGCGTAATTCTGATTGGTGGTTACATGTTAGTCAACGTTCGAATCGGTCGAAATCAGGAAGTGTCGGCCGCCATTTTGTTTGTTTTCAGTGCGAGAGTGAAAAAGGAAGGTGGCGAACGTGAAAAGGGGGCAGGGTAGAGAGTTCCTGACCCCCTAGCCTTTGTCAGGGGGTCCCTGAAGGACCCCGAAGGCAAAAAAAAAATTTTTTTTTTTTTTTAAAAATCGCGGGGGTGCGCGCACAGTGCGCGCACCCTGAAAAACACAAAAAAAAAAATTTTTTTTTGCAAAAAAAAAAAAAATAATTCGCAGGGTGAAAACCAAAAAAAAAAATAATAATAATTTTTAATACGTAGTTTATTGCAAAATAAATATATAAAAAATAATACATAAATAAATTAGCATTTAAAAAACCGTACAAATTCACTGAAAAAACCATAGGTTTCACACACGTTATAGTTAGGAATTAGCATTTAAAAAACCTTGCTAATTCACTGAAAAAACCATAGGTTTCACACATGTTATAGTTAGCTGGACATTTTACTGATAAAAAACCAATGAAATTCCCCCGTTATAGTTACTGTAGGCAACTATAACTCACGCGACCGTAATCCTCTGCTGATGACATATGTGTCTTTATGAAAAAAAAATATTTGTAATATATGTATAGCTAAAATTTAATGGAAGAAGACATGGGCAAATAAGTGTCTAAATACAGTATTAGCATCAGCAGAGGATTGCGGTCGCGTGAGTTATAGTTGCCTACAGTAACTATAACGGGGAATTTCATTGGTTTTTTATCAGTAAAATGTCCAGCTAACTATAACATGTGTGAAACCTATGGTTTTTTCAGTGAATATATATATATATATATCATCTAGTTATAGTTAGGACCGAGTTCCCATAGGAAATCTGAAAATTCTATTTTGAATAACTTTGCCGCCGGTTGACTTATGTTCGTGAAATTTTCAAAACTAATGGGGCGCTCCACTCAGCTCCCACCCTGAAAGTCTCGGGGTGATTCGTCAAGCGGGGGCTGAGAAAAAAGGGGGGTCCCAAAACGCGTTTTCCCCATGCATTTTCCCATAGGACCTTTAGTCGAAGGTACAGCCCGAACGGCTGAACAGAATTACTTGAAATTTGGCAAAGAGGTAGTCCTCAGGTCAGGCATGTGCCTTTTGCATATATGGTGTAAATCCGTTCAGTAGTTCCTGAGAAAATCAAAAGTAAAATCATATACATATCTGGGCGGAGCCTCACCACACATCTCATTGTGAGATCTGATTGGCTGTCAGCACTTCATCCAAGAAGTGTTGGCAGCCATCTTGGGACCAATATACATGATAGCACCTCATTCAAAAGCATTGCAGTTAATAGGTTTTAAGACTTTAGTTACATTATAAATCATTTGTTGATGGTACCATACTCATTTTAGGAATTGTGGTATGTTCTAAGGTGATTTTACCATGTGAAAAAGCCTTCTGCTGGGATATCATGAATCATCTTTGAGAGAAAACTATTTTCACATGCTTTTCCCACAGAGGTTTGGAAGGTGATCTATAAGCTAAACTGAGAGCATATTTTCTGTAAATTCACATTATCTTTCTCAGTCATGTGAGAATGAAGTCTGACATTCTCAGTAAAACATGTACATCCAACAAGGGCAGAGACTGTCAGTTGATTCCTTTGTGTTCTACTGCAGCTTCCCAGAGTGTTCCAAAGAACAGCTAGAGCGCTAACAGTCTTACTTACGACAAAGGTATGGCACACCTGAAGCCACCTTGATTGGAATAAAGTGGTAACATTTAAAACATTTAATTTAAAAAGGAACAAAATGGGTTCATTTTGCCATAGAATGTATGGTTAGTGCTGCAGAAAGAAAAATTAGGGCACATTTTGAGTGACTTCTCAAATCCTCTTCTATTTCATTAAAGAATTCTGACATGCAGACTGAAACATGCACTTTCAATACCAGCAGCAGACTTCCCTGGTGAGCAGTAGCTTTGCTACAGTGATCTAATGAGGAACTAGATTGCTACCATTCAGAATTCATGGCAAATGTGTCACATCTGAATGCCTTCTTGATGGAACCAAAGTAAACAAGCATTGAAAATGCAATAGGTCTCGCCCTCGTTTAAGTTAAAGCAATTCTGTTTGTAATCAGGTGGCTTTTTAGCTTTGCTTTTATTAGTGTTTTTCAAAATTTCATGTACATAACATGCATATATGTATATGTATGCATGCATTTATATTTGTATTTATATAGATATGCAGATTATATATATGTTTATATATGTATTTATATATATATATATATACACATACATATATATAAATGCATATGCATATATGTGCATATATTCAACAAACCTCAAACTTGCGAGAGAGCAGAGACCACACAGGGGAAGACCTTGGAAGCAAACTTTATTCCTTGTATGGCGAATGCATTTCGGCAATTTGTCAGCCTTCGTCAGCGCCCAAGTGTCCAGGAGGCTTCCAACATCGCGAATGTCAATCCTGCTGCCCTCTTATTGGCCGAGGGCCCGCTCCGCCCCCTTGCGCTGTCATCACACCTGTAGTCCGTTCACACAGTGCGTATGGACCACAGCACCCAGAATGCAAGCTGTTGAGCCCAGGTAGGTGTTTCAGGGGGAGAAATGGTGTCGTGGAAATGGCAGTACAGTTCACGGGTTGCAGCCCAATTCTCCTGTTTGTTGAAGGAACAAAAGCGCCTCCTCGGGTCCCCAAACCGCAACAGCCTCAGGCAACCGGGGAACATTCCTGCGGGGGTAGGTATGGCAATCCATGCCACCCAGCATGAGGTCAATGACTTCAAAACCGACTCAAATTATCCCCAGAGTCCAAGGCGTGCCCAAACCTTCCAATATCATGGATGCACAAGAAAGCCGCCGCAGCAGCAAGGCCAGTGATGTCAGGGCCGACTTGCGTTGCGGGGATCTCTGTAGCGTGTCTCTGGCCGACACGGAATTAGATTCAACAAACCTCAAACTTGCGAGAGAGCAGAGACCACACAGGGGAAGACCTTGGAAGCAAACTTTATTCCTTGTATGGCGAATGCATTTCGGCAATTTGTCAGCCTTCGTCAGCGCCCAAGTGTCCAGGAGGCTTCCAACATCGCGAATGTCAATCCTGCCGCCCTCTTATTGGCCGAGGGCCCGCTCCGCCCCCTTGCGCTGTCATCACACCTGTAGTCCGTTCACACAGTGCGTATGGACCACAGCACCCAGAATGCAAGCTGTTGAGCCCAGGTAGGTGTTTCAGGGGGAGAAATGGTGTCGTGGAAATGGCAGTACAGTTCACGGGTTGCAGCCCAATTCTCCTGTTTGTTGAAGGAACAAAAGCGCCTCCTCGGGTCCCCAAACCGCAACAGCCTCAGGCAACCGGGGAACATTCCTGCGGGGGTAGGTATGGCAATCCATGCCACCCAGCATGAGGTCAATGACTTCAAAACCGACTCAAATTATCCCCAGAGTCCAAGGCGTGCCCAAACCTTCCAATATCATGGATGCACAAGAAAGCCGCCGCAGCAGCAAGGCCAGTGATGTCAGGGCCGACTTGCGTTGCGGGGATCTCTGTAGCGTGTCTCTGGCCGACACGGAATTAGATTCAACAAACCTCAAACTTGCGAGAGAGCAGAGACCACACAGGGGAAGACCTTGGAAGCAAACTTTATTCCTTGTATGGCGAATGCATTTCGGCAATTTGTCAGCCTTCGTCAGCGCCCAAGTGTCCAGGAGGCTTCCAACATCGCGAATGTCAATCCTGCCGCCCTCTTATTGGCCGAGGGCCCGCTCCGCCCCCTTGCGCTGTCATCACACCTGTAGTCCGTTCACACAGTGCGTATGGACCACAGCACCCAGAATGCAAGCTGTTGAGCCCAGGTAGGTGTTTCAGGGGGAGAAATGGTGTCGTGGAAATGGCAGTACAGTTCACGGGTTGCAGCCCAATTCTCCTGTTTGTTGAAGGAACAAAAGCGCCTCCTCGGGTCCCCAAACCGCAACAGCCTCAGGCAACCGGGGAACATTCCTGCGGGGGTAGGTATGGCAATCCATGCCACCCAGCATGAGGTCAATGACTTCAAAACCGACTCAAATTATCCCCAGAGTCCAAGGCGTGCCCAAACCTTCCAATATCATGGATGCACAAGAAAGCCGCCGCAGCAGCAAGGCCAGTGATGTCAGGGCCGACTTGCGTTGCGGGGATCTCTGTAGCGTGTCTCTGGCCGACACGGAATTAGATTCAACAAACCTCAAACTTGCGAGAGAGCAGAGACCACACAGGGGAAGACCTTGGAAGCAAACTTTATTCCTTGTATGGCGAATGCATTTCGGCAATTTGTCAGCCTTCGTCAGCGCCCAAGTGTCCAGGAGGCTTCCAACATCGCGAATGTCAATCCTGCCGCCCTCTTATTGGCCGAGGGCCCGCTCCGCCCCCTTGCGCTGTCATCACACCTGTAGTCCGTTCACACAGTGCGTATGGACCACAGCACCCAGAATGCAAGCTGTTGAGCCCAGGTAGGTGTTTCAGGGGGAGAAATGGTGTCGTGGAAATGGCAGTACAGTTCACGGGTTGCAGCCCAATTCTCCTGTTTGTTGAAGGAACAAAAGCGCCTCCTCGGGTCCCCAAACCGCAACAGCCTCAGGCAACCGGGGAACATTCCTGCGGGGGTAGGTATGGCAATACATGCCACCCAGCATGAGGTCAATGACTTCAAAACCGACTCAAATTATCCCCAGAGTCCAAGGCGTGCCCAAACCTTCCAATATCATGGATGCACAAGAAAGCCGCCGCAGCAGCAAGGCCAGTGATGTCAGGGCCGACTTGCGTTGCGGGGATCTCTGTAGCGTGTCTCTGGCCGACACGGAATTAGATTCAACAAACCTCAAACTTGCGAGAGAGCAGAGACCACACAGGGGAAGACCTTGGAAGCAAACTTTATTCCTTGTATGGCGAATGCATTTCGGCAATTTGTCAGCCTTCGTCAGCGCCCAAGTGTCCAGGAGGCTTCCAACATCGCGAATGTCAATCCTGCCGCCCTCTTATTGGCCGAGGGCCCGCTCCGCCCCCTTGCGCTGTCATCACACCTGTAGTCCGTTCACACAGTGCGTATGGACCACAGCACCCAGAATGCAAGCTGTTGAGCCCAGGTAGGTGTTTCAGGGGGAGAAATGGTGTCGTGGAAATGGCAGTACAGTTCACGGGTTGCAGCCCAATTCTCCTGTTTGTTGAAGGAACAAAAGCGCCTCCTCGGGTCCCCAAACCGCAACAGCCTCAGGCAACCGGGGAACATTCCTGCGGGGGTAGGTATGGCAATCCATGCCACCCAGCATGAGGTCAATGACTTCAAAACCGACTCAAATTATCCCCAGAGTCCAAGGCGTGCCCAAACCTTCCAATATCATGGATGCACAAGAAAGCCGCCGCAGCAGCAAGGCCAGTGATGTCAGGGCCGACTTGCGTTGCGGGGATCTCTGTAGCGTGTCTCTGGCCGACACGGAATTAGATTCAACAAACCTCAAACTTGCGAGAGAGCAGAGACCACACAGGGGAAGACCTTGGAAGCAAACTTTATTCCTTGTATGGCGAATGCATTTCGGCAATTTGTCAGCCTTCGTCAGCGCCCAAGTGTCCAGGAGGCTTCCAACATCGCGAATGTCAATCCTGCCGCCCTCTTATTGGCCGAGGGCCCGCTCCGCCCCCTTGCGCTGTCATCACACCTGTAGTCCGTTCACACAGTGCGTATGGACCACAGCACCCAGAATGCAAGCTGTTGAGCCCAGGTAGGTGTTTCAGGGGGAGAAATGGTGTCGTGGAAATGGCAGTACAGTTCACGGGTTGCAGCCCAATTCTCCTGTTTGTTGAAGGAACAAAAGCGCCTCCTCGGGTCCCCAAACCGCAACAGCCTCAGGCAACCGGGGAACATTCCTGCGGGGGTAGGTATGGCAATCCATGCCACCCAGCATGAGGTCAATGACTTCAAAACCGACTCAAATTATCCCCAGAGTCCAAGGCGTGCCCAAACCTTCCAATATCATGGATGCACAAGAAAGCCGCCGCAGCAGCAAGGCCAGTGATGTCAGGGCCGACTTGCGTTGCGGGGATCTCTGTAGCGTGTCTCTGGCCGACACGGAATTAGATTCAACAAACCTCAAACTTGCGAGAGAGCAGAGACCACACAGGGGAAGACCTTGGAAGCAAACTTTATTCCTTGTATGGCGAATGCATTTCGGCAATTTGTCAGCCTTCGTCAGCGCCCAAGTGTCCAGGAGGCTTCCAACATCGCGAATGTCAATCCTGCCGCCCTCTTTTTGGCCGAGGGCCCGCTCCGCCCCCTTGCGCTGTCATCACACCTGTAGTCCGTTCACACAGTGCGTATGGACCACAGCACCCAGAATGCAAGCTGTAGAGCCCAGGTAGGTGTTTCAGGGGGAGAAATGGTGTCGTGGAAATGGCAGTACAGTTCACGGGTTGCAGCCCAATTCTCCTGTTTGTTGAAGGAACAAAAGCGCCTCCTCGGGTCCCCAAACCGCAACAGCCTCAGGCAACCGGGGAACATTCCTGCGGGGGTAGGTATGGCAATCCATGCCACCCAGCATGAGGTCAATGACTTCAAAACCGACTCAAATTATCCCCAGAGTCCAAGGCGTGCCCAAACCTTCCAATATCATGGATGCACAAGAAAGCCGCCGCAGCAGCAAGGCCAGTGATGTCAGGGCCGACTTGCGTTGCGGGGATCTCTGTAGCGTGTCTCTGGCCGACACGGAATTAGATTCAACAAACCTCAAACTTGCGAGAGAGCAGAGACCACACAGGGGAAGACCTTGGAAGCAAACTTTATTCCTTGTATGGCGAATGCATTTCGGCAATTTGTCAGCCTTCGTCAGCGCCCAAGTGTCCAGGAGGCTTCCAACATCGCGAATGTCAATCCTGCCGCCCTCTTATTGGCCGAGGGCCCGCTCCCCCCCCTTGCGCTGTCATCACACCTGTAGTCCGTTCACACAGTGCGTATGGACCACAGCACCCAGAATGCAAGCTGTTGAGCCCAGGTAGGTGTTTCAGGGGGAGAAATGGTGTCGTGGAAATGGCAGTACAGTTCACGGGTTGCAGCCCAATTCTCCTGTTTGTTGAAGGAACAAAAGCGCCTCCTCGGGTCCCCAAACCGCAACAGCCTCAGGCAACCGGGGAACATTCCTGCGGGGGTAGGTATGGCAATCCATGCCACCCAGCATGAGGTCAATGACTTCAAAACCGACTCAAATTATCCCCAGAGTCCAAGGCGTGCCCAAACCTTCCAATATCATGGATGCACAAGAAAGCCGCCGCAGCAGCAAGGCCAGTGATGTCAGGGCCGACTTGCGTTGCGGGGATCTCTGTAGCGTGTCTCTGGCCGACACGGAATTAGATTCAACAAACCTCAAACTTGCGAGAGAGCAGAGACCACACAGGGGAAGACCTTGGAAGCAAACTTTATTCCTTGTATGGCGAATGCATTTCGGCAATTTGTCAGCCTTCGTCAGCGCCCAAGTGTCCAGGAGGCTTCCAACATCGCGAATGTCAATCCTGCCGCCCTCTTATTGGCCGAGGGCCCGCTCCGCCCCCTTGCGCTGTCATCACACCTGTAGTCCGTTCACACAGTGCGTATGGACCACAGCACCCAGAATGCAAGCTGTTGAGCCCAGGTAGGTGTTTCAGGGGGAGAAATGGTGTCGTGGAAATGGCAGTACAGTTCACGGGTTGCAGCCCAATTCTCCTGTTTGTTGAAGGAACAAAAGCGCCTCCTCGGGTCCCCAAACCGCAACAGCCTCAGGCAACCGGGGAACATTCCTGCGGGGGTAGGTATGGCAATCCATGCCACCCAGCATGAGGTCAATGACTTCAAAACCGACTCAAATTATCCCCAGAGTCCAAGGCGTGCCCAAACCTTCCAATATCATGTATGCACAAGAAAGCCGCCGCAGCAGCAAGGCCAGTGATGTCAGGGCCGACTTGCATTGCGGGGATCTCTGTAGCGTGTCTCTGGCCGACACGGAATTAGATTCAACAAACCTCAAACTTGCGAGAGAGCAGAGACCACACAGGGGAAGACCTTGGAAGCAAACTTTATTCCTTGTATGGCGAATGCATTTCGGCAATTTGTCAGCCTTCGTCAGCGCCCAAGTGTCCAGGAGGCTTCCAACATCGCAAATGTCAATCCTGCCGCCCTCTTATTGGCCGAGGACCCGCTCCGCCCCCTTGCGCTGTCATCACACCTGTAGTCCGTTCACACAGTGCGTATGGACCACAGCACCCAGAATGCAAGCTGTTGAGCCCAGGTAGGTGTTTCAGGGGGAGAAATGGTGTCGTGGAAATGGCAGTACAGTTCACGGGTTGCAGCCCAATTCTCCTGTTTGTTGAAGGAACAAAAGCGCCTCCTCGGGTCCCCAAACCGCAACAGCCTCAGGCAACCGGGGAACATTCCTGCGGGGGTAGGTATGGCAATCCATGCCACCCAGCATGAGGTCAATGACTTCAAAACCGACTCAAATTATCCCCAGAGTCCAAGGCGTGCCCAAACCTTCCAATATCATGGATGCACAAGAAAGCCGCCGCAGCAGCAAGGCCAGTGATGTCAGGGCCGACTTGCGTTGTGGGGATCTCTGTAGCGTGTCTCTGGCCGACACGGAATTAGATTCAACAAACCTCAAACTTGCGAGAGAGCAGAGACCACACAGGGGAAGACCTTGGAAGCAAACTTTATTCCTTGTATGGCGAATGCATTTCGGCAATTTGTCAGCCTTCGTCAGCGCCCAAGTGTCCAGGAGGCTTCCAACATCGCAAATGTCAATCCTGCCGCCCTCTTATTGGCCGAGGGCCCGCTCCGCCCCCTTGCGCTGTCATCACACCTGTAGTCCGTTCACACAGTGCGTATGGACCACAGCACCCAGAATGCAAGCTGTTGAGCCCAGGTAGGTGTTTCAGGGGGAGAAATGGTGTCGTGGAAATGGCAGTACAGTTCACGGGTTGCAGCCCAATTCTCCTGTTTGTTGAAGGAACAAAAGCGCCTCCTCGGGTCCCCAAACCGCAACAGCCTCAGGCAACCGGGGAACATTCCTGCGGGGGTAGGTATGGCAATCCATGCCACCCAGCATGAGGTCAATGACTTCAAAACCGACTCAAATTATCCCCAGAGTCCAAGGCGTGCCCAAACCTCCCAATATCATGGATGCACAAGAAAGCCGCCGCAGAAGCAAGGCCAGTGATGTCAGGGCCGACTTGCGTTGCGGGGATCTCTGTAGCGTGTCTCTGGCCGACACGGAATTAGATTCAACAAACCTCAAACTTGCGAGAGAGCAGAGACCACACAGGGGAAGACCTTGGAAGCAAACTTTATTCCTTGTATGGCGAATGCATTTCGGCAATTTGTCAGCCTTCGTCAGCGCCCAAGTGTCCAGGAGGCTTCCAACATCGCGAATGTCAATCCTGCCGCCCTCTTATTGGCCGAGGGCCCGCTCCGCCCCCTTGCGCTGTCATCACACCTGTAGTCCGTTCACACAGTGCGTATGGACCACAGCACCCAGAATGCAAGCTGTTGAGCCCAGGTAGGTGTTTCAGGGGGAGAAATGGTGTCGTGGAAATGGCAGTACAGTTCACGGGTTGCAGCCCAATTCTCCTGTTTGTTGAAGGAACAAAAGCGCCTCCTCGGGTCCCCAAACCGCAACAGCCTCAGGCAACCGGGGAACATTCCTGCGGGGGTAGGTATGGCAATCCATGCCACCCAGCATGAGGTCAATGACTTCAAAACCGACTCAAATTATCCCCAGAGTCCAAGGCGTGCCCAAACCTTCCAATATCATGGATGCACAAGAAAGCCGCCGCAGCAGCAAGGCCAGTGATGTCAGGGCCGACTTGCGTTGCGGGGATCTCTGTAGCGTGTCTCTGGCCGACACGGAATTAGATTCAACAAACCTCAAACTTGCGAGAGAGCAGAGACCACACAGGGGAAGACCTTGGAAGCAAACTTTATTCCTTGTATGGCGAATGCATTTCGGCAATTTGTCAGCCTTCGTCAGCGCCCAAGTGTCCAGGAGGCTTCCAACATCGCGAATGTCAATCCTGCCGCCCTCTTATTGGCCGAGGGCCCGCTCCGCCCCCTTGCGCTGTCATCACACCTGTAGTCCGTTCACACAGTGCGTATGGACCACAGCACCCAGAATGCAAGCTGTTGAGCCCAGGTAGGTGTTTCAGGGGGAGAAATGGTGTCGTGGAAATGGCAGTACAGTTCACGGGTTGCAGCCCAATTCTCCTGTTTGTTGAAGGAACAAAAGCGCCTCCTCGGGTCCCCAAACCGCAACAGCCTCAGGCAACCGGGGAACACAGAGGTAGAGACATAGAGGTAGAGACATAGAGGTAGAGAGGTAGAGGTAGAGAGGTAGAGAGTAGTAGAGAGAGAGGTAGAGAAAGGTAGAGAGGTAGAGAGTAGAGGATGAGTAATAGAGAGTAGAGAGAGAGTAGTAGAGAGTAGTAGAGAGAGTAGCAGAGAGTGAGTAGGAGAGAGTAGTAGAGTGAGTAGTAGAGAGTGAGTAGTAGAGGGAGTAGTAGAGAGTAGTAGAGAGTGAGTAGTAGAAAGTAGTAGAGAGTGAGTAGTAGAGAGTAGTAGAGAGTGAGTAGTGGAGACTGAGTAGCAGAGAGAGAGTAGTAGAGAATGTGTAGTAGAGAATGAGTAGTAGAGTGAGTAGTAGAGAGTAGTAGGGAGATTAGTAGAGAGTGAGTAATAGAGAGTAGTAGAGAGTGCGTAGTATAGAGTAGTAGAGAGTAGTAGAGAGAGAGTAGTAGAGAGTGAGTAGTAGAGAGTGAGTAGTAGAGAGTGAGTAGTAGAGAGAGAGTAGTAGAGAGTGAGTAGTAGAGAGTAGTACAGAGTGAGTAGTAGAGAGGGATTAGTAGAGAGTAGTGGAGTAGTAGAGAGTGAGTAGTAGAGAGTAGTAGAGAGTGAGTATTAGAGTTAGTAGTAGGGAGTAGTAGAGAGTGAGTAGTAGAGTGAGTAGTAGAGAGCAAGTAGTAGAGAGTGTGTAGTAGAGAGAGAGTAGTAGAGAGTAGTAGAGAGTGTGTAATAGAGAGTGAGTAGTAGAGAGAGTAGTAGAGAGTAGTAGAGTAGTAGAGAGTGAGTAGTAGAGAGTAGTAGAGAGTGAGTAGCAGAGAGAGTAGTAGAGTGAGTAGTAGAGAGTGAGTAGTAGAGAGAGAGAGTAGTAGAGAGTGAGTGGTAGAGAGTAGTAGAGTGAGTAGTGGAGAGTAGTAGAGAGTGAGTAGTAGAGAGAGTAGTAGAGTGAGTAGTTGAGAGTGAGTAGTAGACAGTAGTAGAGAGTAGTAGAGTAGTAGAGAGTGAGTAGTAGAGAGTGAGTAGTAGAGAGTAGTAGAGTTAGTAGTAGAGAGGGAGTAGTAGAGAGTAGTAGAGAGTGAGTAGTAGAGTAGTAGAGAGTGAGTGGTAGAGAGTAGTAGAGAGTGAGTAGTAGAGTGAGAAGTAGAGAGTAGTAGTAGAGAGTAGTAGAGTACTAGAGAGTAGTAGAAAGTGAGTAGTAGAGAGTGAGTAGTAGGAAGTAGTAGCGAGTGAGTAGTAGAGAGTGAGTAGTTTAATTTAAGAGGAACACAATGAGGAGGTTCATTTTGCCATAGAAATTATGATTAGTGAGGAAAAAAGAAAAATTAGGGCACATTTTGAGTGACTTCTCAAATCTTCTTCTATTTCATTAAAAAATCCTGCCATGCAGACTGAAACATGCACTTTCAATTCCAGCAGCAGACTTCCCTGGTGAGCAGTAGCTTTACTACAGTGATCTAATGAGCAACTAGAGTGCTACCATTCAGAATTTATGGAAAATGTGTGACACATCTGAATGCCTTCTTGATGGAATCAAAGTAAACAAGCATTGAAAATGCAATAGGTCTCGCCCTCGTTTAAGTTAAAGCAATTCTGTTTGTAATTAGGTGGCTTTTTAGCTTTGCTTGTATTAGAGTTTTTCAAACTTTCATATACATACCATGCATATGTATGCATATATGTATATGTATGTTTGCATGAATTTATATTTATATAGATATGCAGATTATATTTATATGTTTATATATGTATATATATTATCTACTGGCGGTCGCCAGTAGATAGTTATAGTTACAACCTAGTTTCCATAGGAAATCTCAAAATTCTATTTTGAATTACTTTGGCGCCGGTTGACGAATCCTTGCGAAATTTTCAAAACTAATGGGGCGCTCCGTTCAGCTCCTACCCTGAAAGTCTCGGGTTGATTCGTCAAGCGGGGGCAGAGAAAAAGGGGGGTCCCAAGACTCGTTTTCCCCATGCATTTTTCCATAGGACCTTTAGTCGAAGGTACAGCCCGAACGGCTGAACAGAATTACGTGAAATTTGGCAAAGAGGTAGTCCTCAGGTCAGGCATGTGCCTTTTGCATATATGGTGTAAATCCGTTCAGTAGTTCCTGTGAAAATCAAAAGTAAAATCATATCCATATCTGGGCGGACCCTAACCACACATCTCATTGTGAGATCTGATTGGCTGTCAGCACTTCATCCAAGAAGTGTTGGCAGCCATCTTGGGACCAATATACATGATAACACCTCATTAAAAAGCATTGCAGTTAATAGAAGGTTTTAAGACCTTAGTTACATTATAAATCATTTGTTGATGGTACCATACTCATTTTAGGAATTGTGGTATGTTCTAAGGTGATTTTACCATGTGAAAAAGCCTTCTGCTGGGATATCATGAATCATGTTTGAGAGAAAACTATTTTCACATGCTTTTCCCACAGAGGTTTGGAAGGTGATCTATAAGCTAAACTGAGAGCATATTTTCTGTAAATTCACATTATCTTTCTCAGTCATGTGAGAATGAAGTCTGACATTCTCAGTAAAACATGTACATCCAACAAGGGCAGAGACTGTCAGTTGATTCCTTTGTGTTCTACTGCAGCTTCCCAGAGTGTTACAAAGAACAACTAGAGCGCTAACAGTCTTACTTATGACAAAGGTATGGCACACCTGAAGCCATCTTGATTGGAATAAAGTGGTAACATTTAAAACATTTAATTTAAAAAGGAACAAAATGAGAGGGTTCATTTTGCCATAGAATGTATGATTAGTGCTGCAGAAAAAAAAATGAGGGCACATTTTGAGTGACTTCTCAAATCCTCTTCTATTTCATTAAAGAATTCTGACATGCAGACTGAAACATGCACTTTTAATACCAGCAGCAGACTTCCCTGGTGAGCAGTAGCTTTACTACAGTGATCTAATGAGCGACTAGAGTGCTAACATTCTGAATTTATGGCAAATGTGTGACACATCTGAATGCCTTCTTCATTGAATCAAAGTAAAAAACTGACAGTATGCCTACTGAGTAGACTGCAGTAAATGAGGAAATTAGGAATCTTCATAACAAGGTTCCCAAGATGGCCACCGGAGACAAAAGAGCCCACATGTAACACAAATATCACCGAGATGTAACCCAAGTATAGCCCAATGACAGAAATCCCAGAGTGTTTTAAAGAACAACTAGAGCGCTAACAGTCTTACTTATGACAAAGGTATGGCACACCTGAAGCCATCTTGATTGGAATAACGTGGTAACATTTAAAACATTGAATTTGCAAAGGAACAAAATGAGGGGGTTCATTTTGCCATAGAAATTATGATTAGTGCTGCAGAAAGAAAACTTATGGCACATTTTGACTTCTCAAATCCTCTTCTATTTCATTAAAAAGTTCTGACATGCAGACTGAAACATGCACTTTGAATACCAGCAGCAGACTTCCAAGGTGAGCAGTAGCTTTGCTACAGTGATCTAATGAGGAACTAGAGTGCTACCATTCAGAATTTATGGCAAATGTGTCACATCTGAATGCCTTCTTGATGGAACCAAAGTAAACAAGCATTGTAAATGCAATAGGTCTCGCCCTCGTTTAAGTTACAGCAATTCTGTTTATAATTAGGTGGCTTTTTAGCTTTGCTTTTATTAGTGTTTTTCAAAATTTCATATACATACCATGCATATGTATGCATATATGTATATGTATATGTTTGCATGAATTTATATTTATATAGATATGCAGATTATATGTTTATATAAGAATATATATATATATACACATACATATATAAATGCATATGCATATATATGCATATATATATGTGCATATGTGTGCATGTACAGAGAGGTAGAGAGGTAGAGGTGTATAGGTAGAGGTGTAGAGGTAGAGAGGTAGATGTAGAGAGGCAGAGAGTAGAGAGCGAGTAATAGAGAGTAGAGAGTGAGTAGTAGAGAGTAGTAGAGAGTAGTAGAGAAAGTATCAGAGAGTGAGTAGTAGAGAGTAGTAGAGTGAGTAGTAGAGAGTGAGTAGTAGAGAGTGAGTATTAGAGAGTGAATAGTAGAGAGTAGTAGAGAGTGAGTAGTAGAGTGAGTAGTAGAAAGTAGTAGAGAGTAGTAGAGAGTGAGTAGTAGAGAGTAGCAGAGAGTGAGTAGTAGAGAGTGAGTAGTAGGGAGTAGTAGAGAGTGAGTAGCAGAGTGAGTAGTAGAGAGTAGTAGAGAGAGAGTAGTAGAGAGTGAGTAGTAGAGAGTAGTAGAGAGTGAGTAGTAGAGAGTGGTAGAGAGAGTAGTAGACAGTGAGTAGTAGAGAGTAGTAGAGAGTGAGTAGTAGAGAGTAGTAGAGAGTGAGTAGTAGAGAGTGAGTAGTAGAGAGAGAGTAGTAGAGAGTAGTAGAGTAGTAGAGCGTGAGTAGTAGAGAGTGAGTAGTAGAGAGTAGTGGAGTAGTAGAGAGTGAGTAGTAAAGAGTAGTAGAGAGTGAGTACTAGAGAGTAGTAGAGAGCGAGTAGCAGAGAGCAAGTAGTAGAGAGTGTGTAGTAGAGAGTGAGTAGTAGAGAGTGAGTAGTAGAGAGAGTAGTAGAGAGTGAGAAGTAGAGAGAGTAGTAGAGTAGTAGAGAGTGAGTAGTAGAGTGAGTAGTAGAGAGTAGTTGAGAGTGAGTAGTAGAGAATCAGTAGTGGAGAGTGAGCAGTAGAGAGTAGTAGAGAGTGAGTAGTAGAGAGTGAAGTAGAGAGAGAGTAGTAGATAGTAGTACAGAGTGAGTAGTATAGAGTAGTAGAGAGTGAGTAGTAGAGAGTGAGTAGTAGAGAGAGAGTAGTAGAGAGTGAGTAGTAGAGTAGTAGAGAGTGAGTGGTAGAGAGTAGGAGAGAGTAGTACAGTGAGTAGTAGAGAATAGTAGAGAGTGAGTAGTAGAGCGAGTAGTAGAGAGTAGTAGAGTAGTAGAGAGTGAGTAGCAGAGAGAGTAGTAGAGAGTAGTAGAGAGTGAGTAGTAGAGAGTGAGTAGTAGAGAGTAGTAGAGAGCGAGTAGTAGAGAGTGAGTAGTGGAGAGTGAGTAGTAGAGAGCGAGTAGTAGAGAGCGAGTAGTAGAGAGTGAGTAGTAGAGAGTGAAAAGTAGAGAGTGAGTAGTAGAAAGAGAGTAGTAGAGAGTGAGTAGTAGAGAGTAGTAGAGTGAGTAGTAGAGAGTGAGTAGTAGAGAGTAGTAGAGAGAGAGTAGTAGAGTGAGTAGTAGAGAGTAGTTGAGAGTGAGTAGTAGAGAATCAGTAGTGGAGAGTGAGCAGTAGAGAGTAGTAGAGAGTGAGTAGTAGAGAGTGAAGTAGAGAGAGAGTAGTAGAGAGTAGTACAGAGTGAGTAGTATAGAGTAGTAGAGAGTGAGTAGTAGAGAGTGAGTAGTAGAGAGAGAGTAGTAGAGAGTGAGTAGTAGAGTAGTAGAGAGTGAGTGGTAGAGAGTAGGAGAGAGTAGTAGAGTGAGTAGTAGAGAATAGTAGAGAGTGAGTAGTAGAGTGAGTAGTAGAGAATAGTAGAGAGTGAGTAGTAGAGCGAGTAGTAGAGAGTAGTAGAGTAGTAGAGAGTGAGTAGCAGAGAGAGTAGTAGAGAGTAGTAGAGAGTGAGTAGTAGAGAGTGAGTAGTAGAGAGTGAGTAGTGGAGAGTGAGTAGTAGAGAGCGAGTAGTAGAGAGCGAGTAGTAGAGAGTGAGTAGTAGAGAGTGAATAGTAGAGAGTGAGTAGTAGAGAGAGAGTAGTAGAGAGTGAGTAGTAGAGAGTAGTAGAGTGAGTAGTAGAGAGTGAGTAGTAGAGAGTAGTAGAGAGAGAGTAGTAGAGAGTGATTAGTAGAGAGAGAGTAGTAGAGTAGTAGAGAGTGAGTGCTAGAGAGCAGCAGAGAGTAGTAGAGTGAGAAGTAGAGAGTAGTAGAGAGTGAGTAGTAGAGAGTAAATAGTAGAGAGTAGTAGTAGAGAGTAGTAGAGAGAGAGTAGTAGAGAGTGTAGTAGAGAGTGAGTAGTAGAGAGTAGTAGCGAGTGAGTAGTAGAGAGTGGTAGAGAGTGAGTAGTAGAGTAGTAGAGAGTGAGTGGTAGAGAGTTGTAGAAAGTAGTAGAGTGAGTAGTAGAGAGTGAGTAGTAGAGAGTAGTAGAGAGTGAGTAGTAGAGAGTAGTAGAGCGTGAGTAGTAGAGAGTGAGTAGTAGAGAGTGAGTAGTAGAGAGTAGTAGCCAGTGAGTAGTAGAGAGTGAGTAGTAGAGTAGTAGAGAGTGAGTAGTTGAGTGTGAGTAGTAGAGAGTGAGTAGTAGAGAGTAGTAGAGTAGTAGAGAGTGAGTAGTAGAGAGTAGTAGAGAGTGAGTAGTAGAGAGAGTGTAGTAGAGAGTAGTAAAGAGTCAGTAGTAGAGTGTAGTCAGTCAGTGTCAGTCAATGTCAGTCAATGTCAGTCAATGTCAGTCAGTCAGTGTCAGTCAGTCTGTCAGTGTCAGTCAATCAGTGTCAGTCAGTGTCAGTCAATCAGTGTCAGTCAGTCAGTGTCAGTCAATCAGTGTCAGTCAGTCAGTGTCAGTCAATCAGTGTCAGTCAGTGTCAATCAGTGTCAGTCAGTGTCAGTCAGTCAGTGTCAGTCAGTCAGTGTCAGTCAGTCAGTGTCAGCTAGAGCAGCTCTGCTGACCTGGTTCTCTGGCTCTAAAGCAGCTCTGCTGACCTGGTTCTCTCTCTCTAAAGCAGCTCTGCTGACTTGGTTTCTCTGGCTCTACAGCAGGTCTCCTGACCTGGTTCTCTGGCTCTAGAGCAGCTCTGCTGACCTAGTTCTTATGCTACAGAGCAGCTCTGCTGATCTAGTTCTCTGGCTCTACAACAGATCTGAAGACCTGGTTCTCTGGCTCTAAAGCAGCTCCGTTGACCCAGGTCTATGGCTCTGAAGCAGTTCTGCTGACATGGTTCTCTGGCTCTATAGCAGCTCTAATGACCTGGTTTCTCTGGCTCTGCAAGCAGCTCTGCTGACCTGGTTCTCTGGCTCTAGAGCAGCTCTGTTGACCTGGTTCTTAGGCTCTAGAGCAGCTCTACTGACCTGGTTCTCTGGCTCTAAAGCAGCTCTGCTGACCTGGTTCTCTGGCTCTAAAGCAGCTCGGCTGACCTGGTTTCTCTGGCTCTACAGCAGCACTGCTGACCTGGTTCTCTGACTCTAGAGCAGCTCTGCTGACCTAGTTCTTAGGCTCTAGAGCAGCTCTGCTGACCTGGTCCTCTGGCTCTACAGCAGCTCTGCTGACCTGGTTTTCTGCACTCACGACGCACGCACCCGACTTCGCGAAAATATATTTAAAAACTAATATAAGTTTCTTATAAGTACAAATATATTATTTTGATGAATATCTTACATAATCTCTTGCCTTAATATGTATATTAAAGACACATACATATCATTTTGGAACATACATTTTTTTTGCGGGAGTCGCGCACCCAGCGCGCCCCAGCACATATATGATGTCACGCAGGACCCGCAAGCGCGCAAACATCTTGTACCGTAATGCGCATGTGTCGCGAATGCGCGGGAGCAGGAGTCGCAGACTGGTCGCATACCAATCGCGCATATCACGTGATATTAAATGTATATGATGTAACTGAAAAACACGCAGCCGTCGCACACCATACGCGGATCCTTCATGACTTTTCTAAAATGGCGGCTAGAATGCGCGCACCCACCGTGATGTGTACACTTTGAGTGAAAATGATATAAATATATTAAAATAAAAAATGAAAACAAGAAAATTAATCAATATTTCAGTTTTAATTAAAAAATTTTTTTTTGCAATTTTCAGAAAAATATATGTTATTTAATGAATAAAATATTTATAAATAAGCAGTTAAAAAACTGTACAAAATCAGTACAAAAAAATAGATATAACTATCACACGTAAAAGTTAGCATTTAAAAAACCTTTGAAATTCACTGAAAAAAACATAGGTTTCAGAGACGTTATAGTTAGAAATTAGCATTTAAATAACCTTAGAAATTCACAGAAAAAACCATAGGTTTCAGGGGTGTTATAGTTAGCTGCCCATTTCACTCGTACAAATCCATAGAAATTCCTACGTTATAGTTAGTTCTGCTAACTATAACTCACGCGCCCGCAATGCACTGCTGATGATGTCACATATTGCATCATTCATGACATGGTCAGTGACATCACTGATGACATCACTGATGACATCACAAATGACATCACTGATGACATCATCCACTTGACAATCCGATACACCACATCATACACTAATATAACCTTTCATCACTCACTGTAAAATACAGAGTACCATATTTGAAACCATTGACACACCAATACCAGTTACTACATACCCACTCACTGATTCCTAAGTCTACACACACAACTACCCATTCAACAACAGAATCATCTATACATGCAGTCATTAATTAATAGAACACTATCAAATGCACTTATACACATATATAGACATTGACACATCAGCAGTCATCTTAGTCGGTTATGCAGTCATCCTACTCACTCATGAAAAAAATGTATCGCACTTAAATTTACTCACTTACACAATTATCCAACGACACCTCATTTATTCAAACACATAGTAACTCATCGTTAATATGTTAAAAAAGCACCATTACAATTATACACTCATTCATATATTTACTCTCACAATCACTGACTCTTACACAAACTTATTTATATACACCAACTCTCACATACAATGCCTTTTATTTTTTTACTTTGTTGAAGATGTACAACTAAACATATATTCGCTCACCAACACACAAATAAATACACTCAGTCACCCAAACAACTGTTTCCACATGCACTCTTAAACCCATACACCTAGTCAATCAACCATTCACACATCTATGCATAGAGTTACACACACCCCATCCAACCACACACAAACTCAGTGTCCCATACAAATACTCACCCAACTAATCAATAACTAATATACACACTCATGTAGTTAGTGACCAACTGAGGCAGCATGTTATACAACAACAGAGACAGTGCTGCACACATTCACATAGTTTCGTTACTAATCCATGTATTAAGTGAGACACTTTTAATTACTCACTTAAAAAGACAGTCAGACAGCTACTAAATCCTCCATCCAGACAGTTATATATCCACTCAATCTTCAATACAGATTGGTATATATATAATACATATTTAAACTTCAAACTAAACCACATTCAGTGGATGATGTCATCAGTGATGTCATCAGTGATGTCATTTGAGATGTCATCAGTGATGTCATCAGTCATCTCACTGACCATGTCATGAATGATGCAATATGTGACATCATCAGCAGTGCATTGCGGGCGCGTGAGTTATAGTTAGCAGAACTAATTATAACGGAGGAATTTCTATGGTTTTGTACGAGTGAAATGGGCAGCTAACTATAACACCCCTGAAACCTATGGTTTTTTCTGTGAATTTCTAAGGTTTTTTAAATGCTAATTTCTAACTATAACGTCTCTGAAACCTATGTTTTTTTTCAGTGAATATATATATAGATAGATAGATAGATAGATAGATAGATAGATAGATAGATAGATAGATAGATAGATAGATAGATAGATAGATAGATAGATAGATAGATATGTATATATATTATCTACTGGCGGTCGCCAGTAGATAGTTATAGTTAGAACCGTGTTTCCATAGGAAATCCGCAACATTCTATTTGGAATAACTTTGGCGCCGGTTGACGAATCCTCGCGAAATTTTCAAAATAGGTGGGGCGCTCCGCTCCGCTCCTACCCTGAAAGTCTCGGGGAGATTTGTCAAGTGGGGGCCGAGAAAAAAGGGGGGTCCCAAAACGCGTTTTCCCCTGCAATTTTCCATAGGGACCTTTAGTCCAAGGTACAGCCCGAACGGCTGAACAGAATTACTTGAAATTTGGCAGAGAGGTAGGCCTCAGCTCAGGGAAGTGCCTTTTGCAGGTCTGGTGTCAATCTGTTCAGTAGTTCCTGAGAAAATCAAAAGTAAAATCATATATATATGTGGGCGGAGCATAACCACACATCTCAGCCTGAGATCTGATTGGCTGTCAGCACTTCATCCAAGAAGTGTTGGCAGCCATCTTGGCACCAATATACATGATAGCACCTCATTAAAAAGCATTGCAGTTAATAGAAGGTTTAAAGACTTTAGTTACATTATAAATCATTTGTTGATGGTACCATACTCATTTTAGGAATTGTGGTATGTTCTAAGGTGATTTCACCATATGAAAAAGCCTTCTGCTGGGATATCATGATTGAGAGAAAAATATTTTCTCATGCTTTTCCCACAGAGGTTTGGAAGGTGCTCTATAAGCTAAACTGAGAGCTTATTTTCCGTAAATTCGCATTATCTTTCTCAGTCATGTGAGAATGAAGTCTGACATTCTCAGTAAAACATGTACATCTAACAAGGGCAGAGACTGTCAGTTGATTCCTTTGTGTTCTACTGCAGCTTCCCAGAGTGTTCCAAACAACAACTAGAGCGCTAACAGTCCTACTTATGATAAACGTATGGCACACCTGAAGCCATCTTGCTTGGATTAAAGTGGTAACTCTTAAAACATTTAATTTAAAAAGGAACAAAATGAGGGGGTTCATTTTTCCATAAAAAGTATGATTAGTGCTGCAGAAAGAAAAATTAGGGCACATTTTGAGTGACTTCTCAAATCCTCTTCTATTTCATAAAAAAATTCTGACATGCAGACTGAAACATGCACTTTCAATACCAGCAGCAGTTTTCCCTGGTGAGCAGTAGCTTTACTACAGTGATCTAATGAGCAAAAAGAGTGCTAACATTCTGAATTTATGGCAAATGTGTGACACATCTGAATGCCTTCTTGATAGAATCAAATTAAAAAACTGAAAGTATTTCCTACTGAGGAGACTGCAGTAAATGAGGAAGTTAGGAAACTTCATAACAAATAAGTCTCCCAAGATGGCCACCAGAGACAAAAGAGCCCAAATGTAGCCCAAATATCACCCAGATGTAGCCCAAGTAGAGCCCAATGACAGAATGTCCCAGAGTGTTCTTAAAAACAACTAGAGCGCTTACTGTCTTCATTATGACAAAAGTATGGCACACCTGAAGCCATCTTGATTTGAATAAACTGGTAACACTTAAAACATTTAATTTAAAAAGGAACACAATGAGGGGGTTCATTTTGCCATAGAAATTATGATTAATGCTGAAGAAAGAAAATGAGGGCACATTATGAGTGACTTCTCAAATCCTCTTCTATTTCATTAAAAAATTCTGACATGCAGACTGAAACATGCACTTTTAATACCAGGATCAGACTTCCATGGTGAACAGTAGTTTTACTACAGTGATCTAATGAGCAACTAGAGTGCTAACATTCAGAATTTATGGCAAATGTGTGACATATCTGAATACCTTCATGATGGAATCAGAGTAAAAAACTGAAAGCATTTCCTACTGAGGAGACTGCAGTACATGAGGAAATTAGGAAACTTCATAACAAATAAATCTCCCAAGATGGCCACCGGAGACAAAAGAGCCCAAATGTAGCCCAAAATCACCCAGATGTAGCCCAAATATAGCCCAATGACAGAAGTGTGCAAAACACTTATTATTTTGTGTTTTTGCAGTGTTATATAGTGCAGACGTGTCAGGTATTGGAGTGCTTTACATGAACATTGGTTACATCACACAAGAACAAATTCATTTTGGTTGTAGACATGGGGAGACTAAGTGATTTGACCAGAATCACAGAATGTCGAGCTGAAGCAGAAACTCCAACCTGGTTCCCCAGTAGCAAAGTCTGCAGTTCTGGAAGTAACACCACATCCTCTCCCCTAAGTGCAACATTTAATCAAGTGGTCAACTGGATAAAAATACATAAAGATAACAAATAATTTAAAAGTGCTTTGTCGCTATTTGAAAACTCAGAAAATATGTCCGTATTTGTGACGTCAGGCGTTCCACACTTTTGTAATAAATATAGAATGTTAGCAATCTAGTTGTTCATTAGGATACTGTTGAGAGGCAGAGGCCAGGGGCACGGACTCTGAAAATTGAAGGCAGGTAGGAGGGTGCAAAGGCAACAATTTAACCACACTGAGCAGGCAGGAAGGGGCGTGGCAGCACAACAGACTATGGAGGGCAGTGGAAAGGGGGGCAGGGGCAACAAACCAACAATACAGGACTTGCAAGAGAGGCTGTGGCAATGTAATAGACCATTGTGGGCAGAAGGAAGAGGCAATGGTAGTACAACCATACATGCCAACAGACCCGATTCAGCCAGGAAACGTCCAATGTTTTTAAGCTCAAATGGGCTTTATTTGATCTGTCTCCTGTCTACAATCTCCTCTTTTTCAATGTAACTCAAAGGGGAAAATCAATACCCCAGTTTTTTTTCAAAATCTCCCTCTTACCAAGTTCAAAATGTTCGCAAGTATGGTACATTGGATCATGGAAGGAAATGGGGTAGGGACATGGACTTGGATAACAGAGGACAGGAGGGACATGGAGAGGTGCACCAAACTGACCCTGCAGGGCAGGCATCAGGGTTTGCAGCAGCACAATACACCACACAGGGCATGCGGGATGGGAGTGCAGCACAACAATCCATAGAAAGCAAGAGGGAGGGGACAGGACCATGCACATGGACAACAGAGAACAGAGGGGCAAGAGGCAATGGTAGCTAGCTGACCATAATGGACAGACAGGAGAGAAAGCTGCAGCATAACAGACCATAAAGGGCAGGAGGGACGGATCAGGGGCATTACAATGGAACAGACAAGCCAGGAGGGAGGGAGTAGGGGTCTGCACATGTAAACAGAGGGCTGGGGGCAAGGGGGCAGGGCAGGAGCAGCAAGATAGCCATGGAGGTCAGGCAGGATGGGCACTAGAAGCAAGACTCACCATGAAGAGCAACAGTGAGACTGTGATGGCATACACACAGACCATGGAGGGAAGGTGGGAGGGGTGCAGGGGCAGCTAACTGACTACACAGGAAAGGTGGGAGGGGCCATGGCAGCACAGAAGACCATGCATGGCAAGTGGGAGGGTTAGTGGCAGCACAATGGCTATGATGGGCAAGAAGGAGGGTTCAGGGGAATGCACAAAGGACGATGGAGGATAGAAGGGAGGGTCAGGACCTGTGCACAGACAAGACAGTTCAGGGGAAGGGGCCTCACAACAGACCGCACGGGGCAGGCAGGAGGAGCAGTTGCAGCACAACAGACCAGGGAGGGCAGAAGGGTGTGGCAGTACAATGGACCATGTAGGACAGGAGGAAGAGGATAGGGGCATGGCATGTGGACAGGCAGGGTGGAGGTGGCAGGGACAGGTTACAGTCATCTGACAATGATAGGCAGGTGGGAGGGGAGTGGCAGCTCAACAGAACACTCAGAGTAGATAGGAGTGGCAGGTCCATGGAACATGGTGGGCAAAAAGGATGGAGCAGGGGCATGCACAAAGACATTGGAGGGAAGGGGGAAGGAGAATAGGGGCAGCAAGCTAAGCACAGAGTTTAAGCAGGAGGTCAATGATGGGGCATAGAATTGGGCAATGGAGGGCAGGAGGAGTGGACTGGTACATCATACTAAATTGAGGGCAGTGGCAGCACATCAGACCATGCATGGCAGGAGGGAGGAGGCTAGTCTATGGATTCACACAACAGAGGATAGGGAGGAGGTGGATGGGGCAGCAAGCTAACTGTTCAGAGAAGGTGGGTATTAGGAACTTTATTGTTTTTAAAACGTGTGTCTGTGCGAACTACTTAAAATATGAACAAGTATGCAGCATAATCTCACTTTTATTCAGGAAGAAGAGGACGTTTGTGAGTGGGACTCTGGGCTCACTTGGCAGAAACACCCCCTGACCCTCCACCCCCTATCGCAAAATGTAATGCCCGTGAAAAGGGTAGGTGAACACAGTGTTATATAGAACATAGTCCTGAGAGCACGATTGAAAATGAAAACTAGATATAGTGTATGGTATAAACTATGCACCAAAAAGTGTGATATAAGATGAACCGGGCATGAAATATAATATGCAATACATTGTGCGCAATGACAGATTCATTGGAGAGCGCGAGATAGCACAGGCACTAGTGCGTGCTATGCGATATGCGCCTTGGAGTGTAATATGCACAGGGCAGTGTTGTGTAACCTAGCTAGTCTCTAAAGTTGTAATATAAAATATGTGCTGGGGAGTGTAATGTTGCATATGCACTGTGACAAAGATATGGATCCCAGATTGTAATATGCATGGCATAGCACTGTGCGTTATAACATAGGCATCGAGGAAGGCACGTTAGATGGGGCAATATAATCCATGCGAAGACAAGTGTGGCATGACATATACACGGGGTGGTGTTACAGTGCACATGGGCTAGAGAGTGTCATAGCATATGCACTAGCTAGTGGAATACAACACAGAGGTGTGTGGCACTCAGGAGGCAAAGGTGGGTGTAACACAGCATTGGGCTCTGCCAGGAGTGCGCTGTGACTCTCAAGTGATGTTCGTCCCCTTTCCAGAGAGTAAAATAAAAAGTATTACACATCCGGCAGTGGATGTGTGTTTTATTAACCGTGAGGGGGGTTTCTTGCATAGTTTTGGTTGAATTTTTGTCGAATCCCCTTTGAATGGCTTGGTGTGCATGTGTATTAAATGTGCCCGTCAATAGCTACCCATGTTTGTATAAATAAACGACAAGGGTGTCTACCGGGATTAGGCACGGTAGGGCATCAGACATGTCAGAGCTTCACTAGTGGTGTAAATACATTCCACGTGGATTCATTGTATGCATAGTCGTCTTTTAATGAATATCACGCAAATCGTCATGGTGATAGGTACGTACGGTTTGTCCAGCATGTCCTAGGTGTGTCTATAAATATATATTTTTGAAAAATAATAAAAAACAGTGGCCGGCCCTGGGGATTGGGGTCAAAAAAATATAATTAGGAGACAGGCCCTGGGGATGGGGTCGTCAGGGCCAATAAATTAGAATAAGATGGGGAACCACACAGCCCCCCTTCTTAAAAAATTAAAATAAATAAAAGACTGGCATTGTGCCGGAGGCCACGCCCCCTCTTTGCAGCACTCTGCAAACGCGCCCCCTGGTGAGTTGTAAGTTGGGGAATTAATTCCTCTTCAATACTGAGGGTCCCTGAGGGCCAACTAGCCCAACAGGCATCTCCAGTATGCGCCACGGAGCTGCGCTGCAGACAGGTGTTCTGAGGCCAAGCCCCTTTTTACACCTCTCTGCAACACAGCTCTGTGGTGCTTACTGGAGGTACCTAGTGGTCTAGTTTGACCCTAGGGACCCTTAGGATTCAAGGGGACTTAATCTCTCAACTTAGAACAGCCACAGGGCGCGTTTACACAGTGGTGAAGGGAGGGGACGGGGCCTGAGGTGATGTGTGCAAACACGCACTATGGCACGTTTGGGGATATAATTTCCCTTCAATACTGAGGGCCCCTGGGGGCTAACTAGCCCACCAAGTGCTTCCAGTAAGCGCCACTGAGCTGCATTGCAGAGAAGTGGTCCAGGTCGTGCCACTTTTTACACCTCTCTGCAACGCAGCTCTGTGGCACTTACTGGAGGTACCTAGTGGGCTAGTTGGACCCTAGGGACCCTCAGGATTCAAATGAAATTAATCTCCCAACTAAAAACGGACACAGGGCGTGTTTACACAGTGGTGAAGGGAGGGGACGGGGCCTGAGTTAACGTGTGCAAAAACGCCCTGTGGCCTGTTTTAAGAGGTAGTTTTAATCCCCCTGCCCTATTATATACTAGGGGCTTACAGAGGAGGTCATGCTAATCACAGGGGGACCCCAACGCATAATGTTCCCTAGTGTATGTAGGTGTTTTCACTGTATTCTAAGTGTCTTTTAACATAGCACTGGCTCTAGGACTGATTAGTCAGACTCAGTTACCACCAGTATCCGTCTGAAAAAGTAGAGGGTACAGGATGATTTTGCAACAAGGCTTCTTTCTGCTCTTCTGTTTGTTCTTTCTGCACGTTATCCTTCTTCCTGCACTTTTCTTCATCTTTGAGGACTTCTGTTGCTTCTTTCTGCACTTCTTTTTTTTCTTTCTGTGCATTTTTTCTTCTTTCTTCACATGTCCTATCTCTGTAGGCATAGTTAGAAATTAGCATTTAAAAAACCTTTGAAATTCACAGAAAAAACCATAGGTTTCAGGCACATTATAGTTAGGAATTAGCATTTAAAAAACCTCAGAAATTCACTGAAAAAACCATAGGTTTCAGGGGTGTTATAGTTAGCTGGACTTTTCACTTGTACAAAACCATTGAAATTCCCCCGTTATAGTTAGTTCAGCTAACTATAATTCGCGCGCCCGCAATGCACTGCTGATGACGTCACATATTACATCACTCATGACATGGTCAGTGACATCACTCATGACATCACTGATGACATCACTGATGACATAATTCTTGTGATAGAGTGGCAGACCTCCTCTCACCCTAATATAACCTTTGATACACACATTCAAAAATAGAGACTAACATTTTCAAAACAATGGACATACCAATACCAGTTACAACAACCTCTTCAGTAATTCTAAGATCCACATACACATCCACTCATTCACCAACAGTCCTATACAGTCACTCATACATGTACTCACTCATCATATGTACTCATACACCTATACATCCTGTTACACAATGCCACTCATCCAAAGAGTTACTCACACACATAGTCACTCATGCTAATAAAGAATCAAACATACATTTACTTGCATATACAGTTATACACACACCACCACACTTACTTCTACGGAAACTTATACATACTTAGTCTTTTAAACAATCACTTATAGAAACACATACTTATTCATACAGGAACTCTTTCAATCTCTCACTCTCACATATACTCACTTATATACACCAATAGTCACATGTACTAGTTTAAAACATATGTAGTTACTCATAAAGACACTATTGAGACAGTCATTCACTCACTAACACACCCATACACACACTCATCCACCCATACAGTCCTGCACACATGCTGTCTTCAACACATACAAACAGTGAGTCACTCATTCATGCACCTATGCACTACGTAATACCCCCCACCGAACCATGCAGACACTCAGACTGATACTCAAAAAACCAACTAATAACCTATATAGACACCCATGTAGCTACTCACCAACCCATGCAGCCACTTATACACAAAGTGAGAGACTGATACAGATATTTACATATTTAAACATTACTCACTAAACCATGTATTCACTATGATACACTTAATCAGTCAGTTACACAATCAATTTTTCAAAAACAAATCATCCATTTAGACACGTATATACCCATTTATTCTTCCATCGACCTTGAGATATACATATATAAAACATATTTAATTTTCAGAAAAACACACATTCACTGGATGATGTCATCAGTGATGTCATGAGTGATGTCATTTGAGATGTCATCAGTGATGTCATGAGTGATGTCACTGACCATGTCATGAGTGATGTAATATGTGACATCATCAGCAGTGCATTGCGGGCGCGCGAGTTATAGTTAGCTGAACTAACTATAACGGGGGAATTTCAATGGTTTTGTACAAGTGAAAAGTCCAGCTAACTATAACACCCCTGAAACCTATGGTTTTTTCAGTGAATTTCTGAGGTTTTTTAAATGCTAATTCCTAACTATAACGTGCCTGAAACCTATGGTTTTTTCTGTGATATATAGATAGATAGATATATATAGATATATAGTTCTAAGAGTCCTTCTTTTTAAATTTTATCAGGACAGTTTTTTTTCTGCTATTTCTCCATTGTCGTGAAGAATGCTGATTACACAGCTTTTGTCTTACATTTGGCCCTTCTGGTCAATGAGTTCTCTTTCCCCTGGATTGATGGTGATGTCTGATAACTGATGTCTGATAACTGTCAGATGGTTGTTTAGAGGTTTACCCATTTTTACCTCAAGGCCCGATTACTTCAGTCCTGTAAGGTTGTTTAATATTTATATGTTCTGTGACCATGATCATTGATTCTATTAAAAGTCAAGCTCCTTTTCTGCTATTCCTATGTATTTGTGGTCGGTTGCTAGTTATGACCGGCTGGTTCTCTTTGAGAATGTTGGTAGGTTTAATTTGCAGGCCCTCCTCCAGGGGGGTATAGATATGGTATTTAATTCACAAGTTAAGAAATCTGTGGCTAGATGTCTCTGTCAGATGCACATGTTACTTACCTTGGGTAACATAATATCTGGTAGAGAGCAGAGTCTAGCTACAGATTCCTTAACACCATGCCCATCCTCCCCGCTACGCTCACGACCTATGAGGTAAGGGTTATACCCTTTCTCAGTTTAATATTTATATGTTTTGTGACCATGATCATGGATTTTATTAAAAGTCAAGCTCTTGTTCTGCTATTCCTACATGTTTGTAGTCGGTTGCTAGTTATGACTGGCTGGTTCACATTGAGAACGTTCGTAGATTTAATTTGCAGACCCTCTTCCAGTGGGTATAGCTATGGTATTTAATTCACAAGTTAAAGAATCTGCTGCTAGATGTCTCTATCAGATGTACAAGTTACTTACATTTGGTCGAGACACAGTCTAGCAGCAGATTCCTTAACGCCCTGCCAATCCTCCCCGCTCTGCTCATGTCCTATGAGGCAAGGGTTATACCCTTTTTCAGTACTGGTTTTATATACTCGTGATCACTGTCTCAGCTAAGGTCGGGATTTAACAAAACCACTTGGTCTGGCCCAATAGGTTTTAGTGTTCTAATGTGCTTGTCATGTCAGTCTGAGAAGGTGATTTTTTACATACATTGTTTAATTGTAAAATAGTACATATTATTTGGAAGGCTACTTGCTATAAAATGAATAGCATTTTTGGCTTACAATTGCCTGTTCGCAGACAAGTTCTTAGATAACTTATCTAATTCTAATGACTTAAACTAACAGATCTATAGCATTTCAGGTGCCACAAACTCTCATCTAAACTGACTCTTTTTTCACAGTAGAATGGCGTGTGTGCCATTTATGGGACAAATAATGTTCATGCTTTCACAATTTATTAAATTGTGTGAGAATATTATGTTTAAACTCGCTCACCTTCTCTAAACCATTGTTAATATTAGCATAGATATACCTAAATAATGTTTTAGTGCTACTTAATTAATTTTCTATGGTTATATTTTTTACCTTTAGAGCTTTAGGTTTGTGGGTGTTTTCTTCTTATGTCTTTTTTTCTTATAACTAGTATAACAAACTTTTGTAAATTGCGGTCCCTGGCATTGTATAAGAGTGTCCCAATTGTCCTTCTCCTTTCTCTAGTCTGGCCATTTTTATTTCTTTTATATTCCACTTTTAAAATGGACTGAGTGTTTTTCAATATTTTTACAAACAACTCCAATATATGTTATGTTATGTTATGTTAATAAGATATGTAGCACACATGGCTGTATAGCAACTGGGCTTCCCACAGCTTCCCACATAAAGGGCCTCACACAGCAGAGAAAAGCAGAGAGAAGGGGCACAATGAGAAGACGAAGAAGTAGCCTAGTTTGTGAAAAACCACGTTTTAGCCTGTTTCCTAAGAAAAAATGTTTCTGTGTGGTCCTCAATTCTGAGGGCAAACTATTCCAAAGGGCCAGTGCGGGGACCCGAAAGTAAAGGCTTCCTAGGCTCTTTCTTTTAAATCGAGGAATCACCACCAGGTTTAACTCGGCTGAGCAAAGTTAGAGTTGCATGAGTCTGAAGAGAATGGGGGCATCTGATGCAGTCATGATCTCATGTGCTGTACTTAGGACTTTAAACTGTGTGTGCTTCTCAATGGGCAGCCAGTGGAGTTTCTAAAGGAGCCCAGGGGTGGTAGAGAACTTAGGGACACAGAACAGTAATGTACATTATAGTTGATATGTCTTTCCTTTAAATATATATTTCTCTCCTTTATTGAATCTACAAATATGTATCAAAACCCTCTATTATTACCTGTGTTCATTGTATCTAGATTTGTATAAGCCTGAGCAAAGCACTACGCTACGCTCGCATAGTTTGCGAAGTTTGCGCTACTTCGCACTACGCGAATTGCACGTAGCACAGTGCAAACACGCATAGCATAGCGTTGCGTAGTGCAGCGGTCATTTCTTGCTTGTTCGCGGTCCTCAACGTCAAGTTGGCGACCGCGAGCAAGCAAAATGACATCCCGGTGAGACTTTTTCCTCATTCGCGATCAGCAACATCAAGTTGGCGATCGCGAGCGTGGAAAATAAACCTCCCGGCGAGATTCTCAACGCGGGGAGGTCAGGTTTCTCATTGCGAGTGGCCGCGTATGCTCGCGACCGCTCGTGATGAGAAACTAAAAGTCCACGTTGAGAAAGCTGCCGCTCAAGTAAAAATCTACTTGAGCGGCAGAAAACTACAGCTCGCACTGTGCAAGATGCCGTTTTCAATGATTGCACAGTGCCGGATGCTTGTCTGCACTGTGCAATCATTGAAAACGGCATCTTGCACAGTGCAAACAGGGTACTACACAGTTCGCAAAGTGCTACGCGTAGCTCGCGTAGTGCGAAGTGCACTTTGCGTAGCTACGCGTAGCGCTACTTCGCGAACTACGCCCAGGGTTAATTTTGTACATGAAAGGAAAACACATAGAATAATTTGAGTATCATCAGTAAAGTACATATCATGAACAGAGAATAACTGTTTTATTGAAGATGCTTTTGTTTCTTTTCCTGATGTATAGATGAGAAATGTTACTCATATTAATGCATGCATTTTCTTACGCTGTGTTATATGTAATAAAATTAGTAAATTAAAAAAACATCTTTCGAAAAAGCACCCTCATGTACCCTATAAATGGTTTCTGAATGCCATTCTTCATCTGCTTACATTTTCTATATGTACTAAAAGGATGTATGTACCGTGCACATAGGCACATGAGTAATAATTCAATACCATGTCCGCATTTGCCAACTTATTCCAACCATCTTTAAGTACATGAGCCCACAACCTAGACATTTCTTTGTTTTACCACAATGTCCACTGCTCCCATTTGGAAGCTGTGTGCATTAAAACTGTGAACAAAGAGGTCCCCACCACATGCTTGACTACAACCTGTGCATAGATCTTGGAATCCCGTTAGGGTGGATCCAAGATCCTGGGCTGTTACTGGAAAACACCACCTTTCAGTATCCTTCTAATCCTCCTCAAACTCTGCTCTCTCTTCAACTGCCAATGGGTGTCTTCCTTGCACTCATCTGTTGACCTTTTCCTTTTCTGTGAATCCTACGTCACTCCTGCATGTCTCCTTGGTGAGTGGGCATCTCTCCTCAAGTAATGTGATTCAGGCCTCATCCTACTTCCTATATTGGCCAGGTTTTCTAGAAACAAGCTCCCCTATGCTTATGTCTGACTTCCTCACCTCTTTAGTGAGTTATCATACTCAAATTTGTGATTAGTCAACATAGCAGTGGCGGCTCACAGTGGGAGTGCTGCGGGCGGTGGGGTGTGGCGGGGGAGGGGCAGGATAGAGATTGGTAGTGGAGTCAGACATATGAAGTCCACGAGTAAGGTCAGTAAATAAATAAATAAAACGATTTACCTTGCGCTCGCTGAATCGCCAACTCGGCAAAATATGCACATTAGAAAAAACAGAACACTGAACATAGGCAATGCAATGAATATTGTTTTACACTAATACAAATGAACATACAACATGAAGGCTAAAGTATAAAAAGATATAACAAGCCTCAATTACAGCTCAATAGAACTTCTATCATTCACCCTACACCGCTGGAGGGATGCATCTAGCTTCATGGTATGCAAAAAAGTGATTTAGGGGATGCTAAAATTATTACGCTGATTATTACACAGAGTAGCATCCCAGTCCATTATTATTTTGCACACCGTGCCACCTCAATTTGGAACCACCAATATGTAGATCAATCTTGACCCTGCTTTAATGGGACCAGTCAAGCCTGAACTGCGAGGCCAGGTCCTTCCTAACCTGGATACATGAAATCCAAAGCCTGTTTCACCCTAGTTAGTGCTCATCAGCCAAGTATATCTTAATTCCAAACGTACAGTGTGCACAGCACCCACATCTGGGCATACCTGTCCCATTAAGGGTGACACACTAAAGTATACAAAAATGTTGTGGCTGGAGTGCTTGAATTAATCTCCCCACTGGTAATTAGCCCGCATCCCAGTCCATTTTTATTTTGCATACCATGTCACCTTAGTTTGAACCCAACAATATGCCAATCTGCCCCGACCCTGCTCCAGTGGGAGCAGTCTAGCATGATCTGCCAGGTCTTCCCTGCATATTTGTGTCCAGCGTCATGGTTGCACTCAGTATTTTATCCACTGATATCAGATTGCAGAGTTGCTGTAAGGAAGTCTTGAAATGGATCACAATACTCTGTGCTCATCATACATCCGCTAATTTACACGTTTCTCCCAAAGATCACATGGCTTCATGCATCTAAAAAGCAAAGGAGGAATGGTTTTTCTCTCATTCTCACATAATCTACATAATTTATTCTCAGCCAAATCCCAGTGCACATAAAAATGGATAAATTCCTAGGTGAAACAATTGGAATGAGTCTTATCTTCTGCATGTGCCATTACAATTGTTTTTGTGCCTGTATTATAAGAGAACAGAAACTATCGAATCATTCAAGAGGAGCAGAAGCAAGCAACATTTTTTAGTGAGATAACTTTTTGTTCAAGCACTAAAAACGAACAAAACATGATTTAATTTTTTTTTACCTTAACAATAAATCAGATATTTCGTGCGCCTCTCAGATAAAGAACTTTGAAGTATGTATTTAAGTTATGGGAAACACTCAGAAAAGACAAGACTGAAATTAAATAAGTTTATCTATTCTATCCTCGTTGCATTAATTTAGAAACAAAATGTCTTTTGATCTGCACAGATGTTCGAGATAAAGATCGTGTTTCTTTTTTGGTGCAGCAACACATCAATGAGAAATTATAAACAAGTCAATTCGTTTGCGTCCAGTTAGCCCTGTATATTCATTTCATGACCTCCACTATTTAAAGAGGTGCCACAATTTCTTGCGAAATTAAATCATGTATACTTCAATGCTCGAATTTGGTATTCACGGGGTGAAGTCCTACCGATTGTGTGGTTATAAACTAGATTCTCTGTCCCATGTACTTTGTAAACTACTAACTACGTCTGTCAATAAGAACATTGGATATTCGTGGTCTTATTGATGCTGTACCATGTGTTATTGAAGGTGATGGTATTTAGTTAGTCGGTAGATCTCCAAAGCTTTGTTGATAATATGAAAAGTGGAGGTTGATTTAAGAATTTACTATGTGTATATTTTTGCAATCAAATGTGTTTGTGCTGAATATTTGGTATATGCTTTTTAGAATGTTTAAGAAGTCTTTCAAATTTGTATTTTCCGTTTACTTCATTGTAAAAGGTTATTATTGACTACAAAAAACAAGCATTTGCAATGCAATCAGTCTCTCCTTTGGGACCTTATATGTATTTAGCTATGCAGCACATTAGCCTGGGTGCTGGAACATCTAATGTTCTTTGACATAAAGAGAAAGTAAGCACCAAACTGTGTCACACACCAGGTATGGGAACACATGGAGAGAAATATTGCCTTTCAGCGAGAAATGGTATAGACAAAAGCTCTGTTTTTAATATAAAATTAAGGCCTTCAGTGGTCAAATCACTGAAAATACATGACTTGAAAGAAATACTATTGTCTACGGGTGCTCGTGGAAGACAATTTCTATGGACTGGAATCTAGAGAATGATAAAGTGATTCTGTTATTTTACTGACCTCTGCTGGTCGTTTTCTATCAAGAAAGTTAAATAGAGGCAGTTGCCAGAAAAATAGAAAAAAGAAAGTCCCTCAGCAGAAAGCAATTCTGGTATTTTACAGACCTCTGCTGGTCGTTTTCTATCAAGACAGTTAAATAGAGGAAGTTGAATAGAAAGAAAAAGACTCTAAGCGGAAGCAGACAAGTCCTAGGGCTGATCGCCAGAGCCCACAAAGTACATACACATACAAGTATATACTAATGAATATAAGTATATACTAAAGTATATACAAGAGGTCTTGAATGCTCGACCTAAAAATTTAATCTGAATCTAATTCTTTAAATCAGCATCGTAAAACACTTCACATTTTCATCACTATAAATAAGAACTATATATTAATTTTCAATGTATTCATCCATGTGGATTTCTTCGAGGTGTCCCATGTCATTTGTGACATTTTCAGCAATTCCTTGCTTTTTAGCCTCCAAATGTTATTTTATGTATCTTGTAGTGTTCATTTTTATTACATTAATCGGTTTACAAACCCCAGGGGCTGTCTTACACAAAAGGCAAACTTTCATTGTTTGCGCTGGGTGCACCTTTAGAAAGGGGCACCCAGCACAAACAGTGAAAATTTGCTGTATTATGATGAATGCGCTGCCCCCAGGGCAGCCGTGAACTTGCGCTTCCCCCAGGGCAGTGCATTCATGTGAAAAATTGAGCGGTTGCTTTGAAGCCGATCCATGTTTTCCAGGGCAGGAGGTAACCTGCCTGTACTTTGAAGGGGGAATAGAGATCCCCTTGCAGGCAGGTGCAGCGAGGGACTGCACCTACGTGCAAGTGGATGTCTGGGGTGTCCATGGGACCCCCTTCCCCGCTTCAGACGGCTGCTGTCAGGTGGTACACATTTAAGGTGGCGCACCATCAGTGCACCTCCTGAGAGCTTCTTTGCCTCTGCGCCCACATCTGTAATACGGTGCAGGTGCAGAGGCAAAGGGATTCCTTCATTTACATGGGGCACGCCCCTACGCAAATGAGGGAACGCCTCTGAAGCTAGCACTGGTGCTTCATGTGCACCAGTTATATTGGCATTACGGAAGGTGCTGCACAAGCATCTGCGGCCCCTTATGTAATACCAATATAAAGCCCAGTGCAAACGACCGTTGCAACCCCAGGGCACTTGTATAATTCATCCCTAGGTTGGCAAATACTGGTTTCCAAATGCTGAATGACAGATGGGGTTACACATGGGACCCCTTGCATCTAAGATGAAGTGCATTCGTGCCAGTATATGAGTTCTCCGTAAGTGTGTTATGTGTGTCTCTACAGAATACGCTATTGAAAATAAAGCTCCTGTCATCCTAAACTCTCAAATAAATTGCATATAAAATTGTTCCCCAAAATGACAGAGGTCAGTAACTTATTTTGCATTTTGCTACCTTGTTTTCCACATTATTGTCTGACCCCAACTTCCTTTCTAACATATTGTCTAACATTAAATCGCCTTTGACTAGTAGCAGCGTCTGTTACCTTGTCAGGCATTGCCCTGTGATCCTCTTCTATGAGGCACCTTGATGAATATCACATCATTCCCCCTTCGCCCACTGTTCAAGTTTATGTAGGACTGTTGTTTGATGCCTGTGTGCTTGTTTGTTTTCAAGATGGCTGTATACCCATTGGACTTTGTTATAAAGGGTATCTCTAGGTGTGTCAGTCTGTGTTCATGTGTGTGTGTGGCTGAGCTTCTTAGGAGAACTGTAAGTACAGTATGTCTGATCGATAAAGTGGAGAAAACAAAGCAAAATAACTGATTTACTTACATTGGGCCTTGGTGAATCCCTAAATTCCTTTATAGCTGAGCCCAAAGGGTAAAGAAATAGGAGGCATAGTAGAACCTTGGCCAGACTGGGAAAAGATAAACACAGCTCTGTCAAACATGTTCAAACCAGTCCATCTCCCTTCCTACCCTCTATCTCCCTCCATTCATCCATTCTCCGTCTGTCTCTTTCGCACCCTTTCTCTCAAAGAGCTGTTCATTAACAAACGCACCGGAAGTGGACTTTAGCTTTCAAAATCTTGCCTCCAGAGACTGGAGGCAGACCTTTTTCAAACGGAGGTTCCGTCATCCCTACCACCTTACTCCACTAAGATCTATATTGGGAATCTGGCTGGGAAATGTAAGGTGGACTTTTCCACAAGGGAGGAAGGCTAACCCTCCCTATTACTCCATTCTCAAGGTTTAAATACGTCCACCAACAGCTGACTTCCAGCTATGTTTATAAGCCAATGAATGTTTAATTTACAAACTATTTAGAAAATGAATGTGTAAATGTATTAAATGAAAACGTTAACGTTTCCTTCTGCTACATTCTTCGTTTCTCCAGCAAATTTCGTATTTTCAACCCAATTGTAAATGCAAACTTTTGTGAATGCCTCTGAAGCGTAGTAATGCGTGAGAGTTCCCATCATCTGCATTGCATGTCTTAAACAACTCTGCTAAACTTCCTTTTTTCATGGTTACCCCTCTTACAAGTAGACCGCCTACACTACCTTTGCATGTGTTTAGCAATACTTTTGCTCATTAATGTTGCACGATCTATGGGGCATATCAACAACAACCGGCGATAATTATCTCTAAGAGCACTTAGCGCTAGGATAATTATCGCCGGCTAGCGTGAATTTTTATCGCTGAGATAGCGTGCTATTAGCAACGCTTATCTCAATAGCGATAGAAATCCTCATGCTAACAGGCTAACGTGAGATTATCGCTGGAAACCCAGCGATAATCTCACGTTACCTTGTTGATAGGGACAGGCAAACTTAGCCATGATAGCCTCCTTCCATAGGATATCATGGCTAAGTCTGAAAAATACCAGACGTAAAACAGCAGCGTTAACCGCGGTTAGCGCTGCTTTTTTTGTCTCTAACAGGGTTAGCGACATTCTTGATAATAGGAGAAATGTCGCTTAGCGACATTTCTCCTATTATTTTACTCTGGAACGCCCCCTTTGCATCTCATTAGAGATGCAAGGGGAAGCGTAGAGTAAAAGGGTGCTAACATGCAAATTTACATGTTAGCACCCTGTTGTTGATAGGGCGCTAGTTTTATCTCTCCTTTTTTGGCTTTTAAAGCCAAAAAAGCAGAGATAAAGCCCTTGTTGATATGCCCCTAAGTTTCAAAGTATTTGCATGTATTTACGGTTATGTTTCTTTTAGGGTGAGGCATCTATCTGCAAGTTGTGCATGCGTAAATTATGACTTTTTGCATAATGCTCACACACACATGAAAATGGTTTGGGGTCGATCTCATTGTGTTCTAAGCTTGTAAGGCGACACATAGGCATCAAAATAGGCCGCAATTCTATTGATACTGAATGGGTAAAGAATATGTTTTTTTTAATCTTCAGACCAGTCTATCTAAAGGTCTGCACATCAGTTCTGTGGTAGTTCACTGCTTCCTCATGCAAATTGTCAAAAGAAAAGTTTGTATATTATTGATGAAAGTAAACTTGAATTCATCTTGGCAAGTGAACAGGGCGGGCAATACTGGGATTGGCAGAGCAGACTTTTAAAGCAAGAATTATAAACACATTCACTTAATTTCAATAATTAATAGAGGCCAATAGTGGATCGAACGTAATTTAAATGTGGACCTGTTTTTCTCCAGGACAGATAACGACCCGCGTTTCCTCGACCCTTCTGGTAAGGGTCGAATATTTTTACTCAAGCAACTCATCTGTACATCTCTCCAGGTCATGACATTTGAGCAAAATAGAATCATCTGTCGTTTGAAAGAACCATTAGCAACTGACTCTTTTCCCAGTTTTGCAAAAAATAATCTTTCAGCAAAGTGTTTTTCACGGTACCATTCTAGTGTGCTGTATTTTTCTGTAAATGAATGTATAGCTATGTGTTCCCCTTATAAGGAGCTGACGCTCATTCGCAGAAGGGTAGTGCACTAGTCTATGGAACCCTATGGATGACGTGTTGGCTGCAAGAGGAGCAGAGATGTGCTGTGATATTTTTTAGACCTGCATCTTTATGTGAAATTGAAGCAAAAAGCTTTGAAATAGACTCCTTAAGCATTTCATACAAGTGTATGGATGGGTTCAAAGTCTGTTCGTGCAGTGTGGTATATCTGGCAAGTATTTGGTGTTATGCGTGAATGCTCAAACTGTGTTTTAGCAAACATCTGCAGAGTTTGTCTTGAAGTGACAAAGCAGTGGACCTTGTGTAGTAAGCCATAACAAATGGTTTGTGGAGTCTTCACAGGAGCATTAGAGGAGCATCACATGGGACTGTTTGTTCAAACCAGTCATGCAGCATGGCCTGAGAGGTATATCAAGAAGCAGCAGAGGTCAGTGGTTTTCCAAAGAATGCCTCTGGAGGTCCAACATTTATAGCTCATGCCAGCCTTTGTGTGAGGGGATTACCTGTCCTACCCTCACGTCTGGGTCTGCAAAGGTCTTCCCCTGTCAAGGCTCAAAAATTCTCTGGGATGACAAAAAACAGGGCAGGTTTGGTGCCAGATTACTTTGTGTGTGTAAGAAGCAATTCCCTTTTGAAATGTATGTGGGGCTGGGTACAGCCCCTCCCAGTCATCTTGCAAGGATGGCCCATCTTGTCCACATCTATACCCCCTCTGTGTTACTGCCTGTAAGCAATACCCAAATCCCACCAGAAGAGCCATTCTTATCCATGTGACCCAGGACACTGGCAGAAGACAGAAATGGTTGGGAAAATGCGAAAGTTCTAAAAGTGGCATTCACAAAATTATGACTTAAAGTCCGACTTTACTATTAAAGAGGGTTTTAAATTACAGTGCATTTGAGTGTGACCAGCATCTCTCTATCTGCTTCAAATTCAAAGTTGGCACTTTTTAAATGTAATAATGTAACCCAGTTTTAGTCAATGGGAGAGATAGGTCTCATAACAGTGAAAGAAAACTTCAGGATTTATTTCATGCAAGGACACGTAAAACTGTCATGCAAGGACACGTAAAACTGAATAACACATGTCCTATTTTTAAATACAATGCACACCTCCCTATTTGCCTTTAGGGGCCTATATTAGTGGTGACATATGCATTGAATGGAAGGTGTAGGAAGCTGACTCTATATATACTATACCAAAATGAGGATAGTGTGCACAGAGTCCAGTGGAACCCCAAAGGTAGGCAGAGGTAAAAGTAGATAGCACCTTACTCTCTATTTGTGGTAGTGTTGACGAGCAGTTAGGCTTTATCAGAGGGTAGTGTTAAGCATTTGTTGTACACACTCAATCAGCAAATGATGTCACACACTCAAAGACTGAACTCAAACCATTTTTGTTTGTATAAAAATATTACGTTATTTTATTTCTAGGACCATGTCAAGCCTGGCACGGGTAAGTGAAATAAATGCTTTGCAAAATATTATGATGTGTTTACAAGTGAATGCAAGTTCAAATGCAGTTGTTTGAAATACAGGTAAGTCAAGGTATTGAAATTACTGTACAGATTACTTTTTAGTTACTTTTTAGATTATTTTTTCTACTCAGTGTGATATGCTTAGATATCACACTGGGACATTTCCTAGACAAAAGGTAAGTAAATTCAGTTTTGCACAATTGTAATTGTTCAGGTGTTCATACAAATCAACTCCACACTTGGAACATTTTTCAGAGAAAAACAGTCAATGGATTCCAGGGTCAAGGATGCACTCTTGTTATACCTTCAGCTGCACTAGGGCAGCTGAGTGCAAAGTGCTGATGCCCAATGTTATCCAATGGGGGATAGGGGGCCTCCGGTTGGTGGCTGCTTACGAGCAGGCCACTGGGTTGTGGCAGCAAAGTTCCTGGTGTTAGGCTAAGGGTAAAGGTAGATCCAGTTCAGCACACAGAGTGCACCCGCAGCGGCACAGGGGCGGCTGGGTTGAGGGTGCTGCTTTGGTGTCAGGTGCCCTGTTGATTGCTATGGGGATTCTCCGGTTTCAACAAAGACTACAGGCTCGGGGAAGAAGATCTTCTGGAGGTGACCACTAGTTGGAGAGGTAAGTTGGGATGCCTGGGGATAATGGGACACCGTCTTTGGGCCACCCAAGGCCGTGGGGCTTCATGCGCAGGGGTGTCTTTAGGCATCGGGTTTGTCTTACCAGCTCCAGTCGTGGTTGGGGGGACTCTCCAGAAAAAGGCTGCAGGCTTCACTGGGAGATTCGAGCCAGGTGAGAGATCACCAGTTCTCGGGTCAGAATTGCCGGATAGATCTCTTTATGATGTTGCGCCACTCGAACTCGGACCGTGGACAATGGGTGCAGAGTGGTGCAGACTCGCGGATTTGGCAAGAACCAGAGTCTGTGGGTAAACAAATCTGGTGTTCACAGGAGATGAAGGGGCAGATTTACAAGGACTGGCGCATCCCTGCATATCAGCCGGGATGCACCAGGTAAGATGCGTCACGCAAGTTTACCCTTGCGCCACCACAGATGCGCCGCATTGTAAATGCGGCGCATCGTGGCACAAGGATAAACAGATGCGTGACGCATCTGATGGCGTAATGGCGGCGCATTGCTGGAGTCGTGTCGCATGCGCGACGCAACTCCAGCAATACTCAGGGGCTGCCCATTCCTAACATGCTGTGTCACGCCTTACGCCTGCTTCAGGCAGGCGCAGGGTTTTGATGCAGCAGCGTCGGAAAAGTGACTCAGTGAAATCTTGTAGATTTCACTGCGTCACTTTTCCGAGGCTTTTTCCAATGGAACGCCCACCCTGCATACATTAAACCTGACACAGGTTTAATGTAGCGCAGGGCTTTTCAACGTGACGCATCTCCCTAGATGCGTCACATTGTAAAAAAGGCACAACATGGTCCATGGTTTACGCTGCGGCTGCATCGCGGAAGTGACGCAAAGGTGGCGTAAATGTGTCGTAAGGGGCTTGTAAATATGTTCCAAAGTCTTTTCTTTGGAAGGCAGGGCAGGTCCTTGGCGTTCTTGAGGTTGCTAGCTGCAGGACAAACCAGAGTTTCGTTTCTTCAGGTTCGAGGTGAGGACAGGCCAATAGGGCTGGGGCCAAGTAAGTGGTCGTCCTCCTATTCTTAGCTTCAGCACGCCTGTTCAGTCCTTCTTCTTTTCTTCTTGTTTGTTTCTTGTCTTAGGGGCGTTACAGGTAAGTAAAGGTTGGCTTCCTAGGGTGGGTACACCCCCTATTATGCCACCCTCCTGTGGGAGGGTGGCATATGCCTTACTCTGGTTTGCTGGTACCCCCATTTGCAAGGGGACTGAGAGCTGTGCTTCACCTCGTCTCCCCCACCTGAGGGTGGTGGTGGCAAAGGTGGGCACACCTCCCTTCCTCACTTAGTTTTCCCACCAGTTCTCCCGCCCAAAGTGGGGGTCAGAACTGGCGGGGACCAGTTGCTGGGAGCAGCAAAAGGCCTGGGGAAGTTCACAAAGGCAGCAAGCCTTTGAAGCTTTCCCTTCATGGACCCTGTCCATTCTGGGGAGGAGGCTTGGCACCTCGTCCCAGGAGGTGCGTTGTTTCAGACCCCAGTGAGCTGCAGGCTCTCAACCCAGATGTCCAGAAACAGGTCTGGAGGAGGCAGCTGGTGAGCAGCCACTCAGCCGGGACACTAGTGTTAGGTCATTTTTCATGGGCATCTCTAAGATGCCCTCTGTGTGCATTTTTCATTAAATCCCACACTGGCATTGGTGTGGGTTTAATGTGCAGAGAAGTTTGGTACCAAACTTCCTACTTTTCAGTAAAGCCATTATGGTACTGTAGAGCTCATAATGACAAACTCCCAGCACCATATACTCTTAATGGCATTACTGCACTTACAATGTCTAAGAATTGGCTTAGGCACTGTAGGGGTACAGGGATCATGCACCTGTACCCTCACCACTGGTATAGTGCACTCAGCTAGAGGGGTGGCTGATCTGTGCAGGGCAGTGGGTTGTAGTCATGGCGCACAGGGATGTCTGCCATGTCAACTTTTCACTTTGCCCTGCACCAAAACATGCAGCCTGCAAAGGCAGTGTGTGTGTGTAAAGGAACAGGGCCTCAACAGGTGGCACAATAAGTGCTGCAGCCCTTAGAGAACTTCCCTGGTCACACTGCCCTGGGTACCTGTGGTACCATTTACCGGGGGCTGATCTGTGGCCAGAGAGTGCCAATTGGGTTTTGTTTTTAATGCCATTTTAGGGAAAGAACATAGGCCCTGGGTACCTGATTGTCAGGAGCCCAGGGCTCACTCAGTCAAAGTACATCGCCAGTTCATCAAAAAGTGGTGCAACCATGCAAAAAGAGGACACTTTCTTACAGAAGGTTTAGGTCTGGCAAATGGTTTATTTTGCCAGGTCAGAATGGCAGTTTAAAACTGCATAAAAGGCTGCAGTTGCAGGCGTGATTCATGTTTTAAAAGGCTACTTTATTGGGCCAGCCCATTCAAGAATACGTGAGTGATTCTGGCCCACTAGTAGCATTTAATCAACACACCTTGGATGCAGGATTTACCATTTTTTAGGGACTTACAAGTAAATTAAATGTGCCAATTAGGTGTAGTATTTGAACCATGTTTAAAAGTGAAAGCACAAACACTTGAGCACTGGTCAGCAGCAGGAAAGTGCACAGGTACCAATGCCAACAAAAAGTAATTCAACAAAACAGGAGTAGTGAAGGCAAAACGTTTGGGAGAATAAAATGCCAATGATGGTAGGTATAATATGCAGCATTTAAATCACAGAGATCTACAGACATCGGATAGTTCTCAGTAGCCTTTTTGGCCCGCACAGCAGGTGCCAACCATTCTGATGCTTCAATGTATTCAATAATATTTTAATTACACAACCTTTCTAGTTCTTTTTCCCTGTTTATGAATATATATTTCTACATTCACTTTTTCTTTGCTTTTTGCTGATTCTGCTTAAAAGAATGCCTAATGTATAAAGTCTACAATTTACAGGGGTGTGTAATTCCACACTGTACAGGAGCGGGTTACACAAATGACTGCTCCAATGCAGTGTTAAACCGCAAAGTGAGAAGGGTGCATGTGCTTGTGCAGGTTACTTGTGTAGCCTCTGTGGTACGTGTCGCTAGACAGCTGCAACACAGCTGAGTAGGTGCAATCAGCAAACAGTAACCAGGCAACAAATCACTTGTTAGTAGACGATGTCTAGAGCAACATGCTATACACACAGTCAACCAAGTGTTACACTGTACCCGGAAAATGTATAACTTTTTTCCATATATTGCTTACTGGAAGGAAGCTCAGGGTTCAAGCCAAATGTCCTTTTACACAATGCACCATTAGTGTGGGGTTGCTGGCTGCCACTAGGACCAACATAAGGTTGCTCAGATACTGAGAAGGTGCTCTCCTTCTGATGTAAACAAGATACCCCAAAAATGTAATTGTTAACCTTGTTACCAGTGAGAAGTCCATTGCAATGACCACACCAGGAAAGATGGAAATAGGTGGATTATTTATTTGAGACACCACACCAGGATGGAGCTTTCCAGCCAACTCCAACAGTTTTTCCCATTACATTCCATGGAATTAGAATGTACCAACATTTTGTGTTTATCATAGGATTTAACAATATATTTCATGGATTCAAATTGTTGTAACTGTAATTACTTCACATTCATTATGCAACATGCTTTATGAAATTCCACATAACAAATCAATTAAAAACAGTATATTTCCCAAAAACTGAGAACTGTAGTTCATATTAACAAAAAGTTCAAGGAAACATCAAGGGGAAAATTCACAAAGGCATTTATGAGTTTGTATATTAGTACTGCTGTAGGTCTACTTTGCATACTAATGAATGACATTATTTAAAAAATATGATTTTTTTTTTTCTTATGTGCCACAGGAGTGATAGTTCGAAAGGAGCCACTGAAACATTAATTTAAACTTAGCTTCAGAATGGGTCCAACTTAAAAATGCATTTATAATACATTAACTAATACTGCAAGTGTACTTGTTCCCTTACTCTTACATGCCTTCATAGCAAGTTCACAATGGCAATTTCAGTCATAAAACTAAGTTTACAGCATAATTGATCTTTCTTACACCTAGCAACGGCTCATCCATTATGGCGAAGGAGAGTCACCCCACTTCAAAACCAAGCCTGAAAAATAAAAAAATAAAATGATAATACACAATGTTATTGTCATGTTATTTTTTGTCCTGCAGGCTGCTGAGCATCTGAGCTAGTAGGGTGGGTCCATTCTGATGGACAGCAGGAGGGAGGAGGATTGGTGGGCACTGTAAGTGTGCATGTACGTTTGACTGACTGCCTTAGCACGGCCCAACCTACATGCGGACTCAGCAGCCACCAATCCGAGCAGTTTTGCACAGCCATGCTGAGAACTGGCAAAAGCTCCCAGTCCATCTGTGAGCACACAACTAGCCTGTACACATCAATCCAGGCTCTTCTCCCATGCTGGTAATAGCACCACCAGCATGAGAATAGCATCTGGATTGGCCTAGAAGAGGCTGGGAGCCTGTGTGCTGTACATCCCCATGGACTTACGGGAGTGAGGACTGAGACAGGAGAAGAGCTCCGAGGCAGGGCCTACATTTTACAGCTACCTCACTCTTTGCACACAACTGACTGAGATATGAGAGGTTTGCTATTCAGTTTTAACAGCTAGCAGCCTCACTTTGGAGGAGGGAGGAAATGTCAGGGGCACGAGCCATGAACAAATGTACCTTAAAGAAACAAGGTCCTGGTCTGAAGTGCACACGTTACGCTCCAGCAGTCAAGAGTGTGCCTGACTCTAGTGTGAACACTACAAAGCGGACCCTATGCTGACATACAATGGTCTTGACCTCGCACATGGTACCTCGGATGGCACAGAGTACTCCTGGTGGTTGCAAATCATTTCCATCCTGTCTGGCATAGAGTACACTAAGGCTTCCTGCCTAGTACTGTCCCCACCAGCTGGCAGAGAATACACCGGGCCGGCACAAACTGCCTCCAGATTTCATGGGGGCAACCCTGGCTGTCAGAGGGCACCTCAGCGCTGTATGGAGTGCATGCTGCCAGCTCGTGTCCCCAGGGCCGCTGCCATGAACCCAGCGAGCGCGAGCACCCCGATTGAGAGAGCAGGAACCCAGGGGGGCAGAAGCACCCTGCCTACTCCGGCGGAATTAGCAGGAGGGCTCCACCCTGTCCCCTCACCACCAGCTCCTGCACAAGTAAGTGACTGTGTGCAGTGTATTTAGAGATTGGTGTATGGACAATATTATTAAATGTAAAATGAGAAAGACATATATGATTGTTTAAGATCAGTCCTTCGTTATTATTTTAATCAAAATTATCGAAAATAGTTGTAATTTTACATCACATGTCATGTGACAGTCTTAATAAAACATTGGCATGATTATTGAGCGGTAGTCCATCACCATCTTTAAAGGAATTGAGTCAAAACAAAAAATGGCCCCACATGAGAAAAGTGTTAAACCTCCCTCTACCTGTCTAGGCTTTTCTTTGGTCACAACGTGACACCCCCAGCATGTAAATCTCGTCACTCCTTCATAAGCAGTACTTCTCCAGTGGCGTAGCTAGGGGGGCGGTGGGGGCGGTCCGCCCCAGGCGGCACTATTTTGGGGGCGGATAAAGGGATTCAGATAAGGCTCGGCTTGCTTTCGTGGACGTTCGGGGACGGGCAGAGAAGGAATAGGACTCGGGCAATGTCCTCTTCTTTTTTGTGCTGACAGCTGTCCCCCCCTCTCTTCCTATTATTCCCTCTCTTTCTGTCTTGCTCCTCACTTACTGAAAACCATGACTTGGAGAAACGGTTCACAACCTCTTTCCTTCTTTCATTTAGTTGTTTCCATGTGAAATGGATCCAAAAAAGAAAAACACTCTTGCGGGAAATGCCCTTTTTCTGACATTTTTCTATTCCAAAGTGCAGCGGGATGGAGAGAAATAGAAGGTTTAAAATATGAGAAATATATACATACCTAAATAAAGCAAGACAGTTGCAAAGTGGCCAGATTGGTTTTATTCACATGCAAACACATCAGCCTCACTTTACAGAGTTTGCAGTGAAGCGCTACTTTTGTTTTCTCGTCTTTCTTTGAACAGCATTGTTGTCCCCAGGTGGGAAAGTGTACCATTCCTGGAGGGACTGCAATACCTGGTTGATGGGTGGATTGGAAAACAAAATGCGTACCATGGCTCTGTGTTTATGGATGTGGTCTTTTTAAACCATACTGCTTAAGTTTTGTACGGATATAAGCAATGGACATTGAAACGGTTCCCTTCAGGGCCCTGCAGTCATGTCCTTAACTTTTCAGGTAAAACCACTCGCTGATTTCTGAATAGTGAGTGAGAGATCGTTAAGGTAACCATGTTGTTTCTGCTTACATTTCACATGCTTTACTTAATCTTGCATTCCCTATGAGTGTTTGCTTTTACTTTTTTTTTTAGGCAGCACATTACTCTTATCAAGTGTTATCAAGTGCATAATTTGAATTGAGCCACATCCAAGTGTTTACAGCGGGCACAATTAGGTTGTAGCTGAAGGCAGTGCGAGTTTCTCTCAGTGGGGCAGTATGGTGTTCAGTGGGGGAGAGGATGTGGCAGTATGGCCAGAGCTGTCGAATTTGGAACTGGGGAACTGGGTTCAGCCTTCATGACCAGTCCACCAGACCACTCTACTGAGGGAGCACATTCCCATGCTAGACCTTAGAAGGCCCCACTAGACCTTAGAAGGCTTGATGTCTTAGCACAAGCAGGTGTAGCCTAGTGGTGTCAATTGTGAGTTAACCTTGAAGGCCTGTCCACCACAATCCATACTGAAGTTCATCTCCAGTCTTGCAGGCAGGCCTACGAAGCAGCACACCCTAGAGCAACAGAGATCCAGTCACTGTGACTCTGTCACTGAGGTCACATGAACCTTGAGCAGGTTAGGGCGGTGCGAACGGTGTGACCGCACTGGGTACCTATTTTGGGTGGGTGCGTAGTGTTTGCAAGTATATTATCGTTTAAAAAAAAACTTGCTGCCTCCTTCCTGGCCTCCAGCAATTTTCAGAAAGAATAAAAATGTCATGATAACTTCGGTGATTAATGTTCTTCCTAGAGAGAGATCCCAGTTTTGTCTAGTGGAAGGGTTGACTCCTGAAAAGGTAGCACAGAGGGTTAATGTGCCTGCTGCAAAGAACATGTACCATGCAGATCACAAAGTGCACTGCTTTAATGGGTGGACCATGATGAATGGTCATTTAATGTCATCTTTGATCTGTCCCCCTCTCCTCTCTCGGTCTCTAATTTCCAGTCAACTTTGACATTCATCAGGGACTGGATGAACCACAACCATCTTAAACTGAACCCTGACAAGACCGAGCTGGTTCTCACTGGTGGTTCATCCAGCCCCTGGAACTCTCTTTTCTGGCCCCCCTCTCTTGGCCCGGCACCATCCCCCTCCACCGTGGTCAAAACACTGGGTGTTAAAATGAATAATCAGCTCACTCTTCACTCACAAATCAGTTCCGTGGTTTCCTCCTGTTTCCTCACTCTCCGAACTATCCGCTCTGTCTCCCGCTTCTTCTCTCCCCAGGCACTTAAGACCATCATAGCCGCCCTGGTAATCTCACGATTGGACTACGCCAACGCCCTCTATCATGGCATTCCAGCGTACAGCCTGCGTAGACTCCAAACCATCCAGAACCAGGCGGCCAGGCTGATATACAGCCTTCCACGCTACCACCACTCCACCCCCCTTCTAAAAAAGCTTCACTGGCTCCCCGTGAAACAACGCTCCCTTTTCAAGATCGGATGCATGGTTTTTCAGGCCCGCCAGGGCACTGCCCCCGCTTTCATCGCCTCACTAATTAAACCCTATGTCCCCGCTAGAAATCTCCGGTCTTCCTCCAAGTCCCTTCTCCAGACCCCCCGCTTCTCACGCAAAAAGTGGGGCGGTTCTAACTTCTCAACTCTGGCCCCTACTTTCTGGAACTCACTTCCAGACAATCTCCGTTCTGCAACTCAGTATCTCTCCTTCCGTAGAGACCTGAAAACTTTCCTCTTCAGCCAGGCTTTCCCCGCCTAATACTTACTCCACCCTTCCATGGTCTTTCTTCCTCAGTTACTGAACCTCCAGCGCCAAGAAACCGCAAGGTGTACGCCGCGCTCTACAAGTGTTTTAAATTAAATGGATCCCTGAACAGTGTCATGTATGTGCATGTTTGCATTGTGCTGAGGGGATTACCAGGTAATTGTTCACGCAGCTCTCTGATGGATGTCACATGCGGTTTTTCTGAGACCCCAGATAGATCATGCAGTCTGTGTGTTCTCTTTTGTACTGCCAGTCACTGCCAGTCACTGGTGTATTCAACTGTGTAGCCTTGGACCGTGTCATGTATGTGCATGTAACTTGCATGATCGAGGTAACTATTAGCGGCGATACTACGTGTCTCTCAGTCCTCTTTCAAGTGCTTGGCGTCCTTTTTCCCCAGCAACCCCCCCTTCCAGGGGCAGCAATCTGAGGGATAGCCTCGGGCGCCACAAGCTCTAGCTACGCCTCTGTACTTCTCACAGCGTGTGAATATTTCCACACTCCCACGTGGGCAGTATATTCCCCCACTGTGGAAATTCCAGTGTGCCTCAATGCTTTTGAGCAGTATGCTCCATATCGAAGGTCATGTGATTGAGCCGAAGGGGGAAAAGGACTTAAGCCCAGCAAATCAATTCTTATTGCAAAATGCCTGCTTCTGTGCAAAGGGCTATTTATTCTTCCCAGACAATATTTATCCCCTATCCCCTGAAGAACGCCATCCTTTCTACAGTAACTTTCGTCAAAATATTTTCTTTCTCCCCAGAAATGTTTCTCTGCACCGAAATACATCTTCCACAACAAATCATCCATTTTAGGACCCAAAATGGCATTCCTTCTCCTCAAACAGTTGTTCCAGCTTTCCAAATGGCTATTCATTTCCCTAAAATAATACTCTTTCTACTCAAAACGTCATTAGTTCCCCGAGAAAACATCTGGGCAAATTACATTTAGGCTCACTCGCCACAGGGCACTCCTCAAGAAATGTTATGCCCCATCACTTTCAAAAGTCACCAGCCGCTAATACTTACACCTGCTAAGAATTCACAAAGGGATTTCTAGAAGGCGTACATGGTTTAATGAGTGCGGATTTCTCTGTCATGAGCACAAAGAAATCTCAATTTAAATCAAACATATAAGGTTGAAAAAGGGAATTCAAAAGCGCGGTTTGCCTTCGAACTTTGGAATTCCTAAACTTTTCTCCATCCCTTTTCCACCATGAAAATTATGGGGTATTTGCTCCAGCATAGGGTTTAAATGGCTCTCTTTCCAGAATGGAAAGATAACTGATCACAACCTCAGATATGCTGGAGCTTCCTCGACAGAGGAAAATGTTTTCCTCGCAGAGAAATAAAATGGTGTGCATTTGCACAGAGGGATCCATTCTCCCTGTGCAGACCTCTACCTTTGGAGAACTTCATACATAGGGAATGTCTGGAAACCTGCACCTACTGCAGCTTTCTAGCATACAACTACAGATCTTGATCAATCAATCAGGGAATTGTAAGCGAGCTACTCACCCGTGAGGGTCTCAAGGCGCTGAGGGGGGGTCTGTAGATCTGTTTAGCCGAAGAGCCAGGTCTTGAGGGTCTTCCTGAAGGTGTTCAGGGAGGGGTAGCTCGGTCCAGGTCTTGGCTGCAATGTGAGAGAACGATCTTCCGTCTGCTCTGGCTCTGTGGATGCTCGGGGTCTCGGCCAGTGCAAGGTTGGAAGATCGGAGGTTTCTTTTGGGGTCGTGGAAGTTGATTCTGTCGTTGAGGTATATGGGTCCGTTGTTGTGTAGGCATTTGTAGGCATGAGTGAGGATTTTGAAAGTGACTCTTTTCTCCACGGGGAGCCAGTGGAGACTTCGTAGGTGTTGGCTGATGTGTTCGTGTCGGGGATGCCAAGGACGAGTCTGGTGGCGGTGTTCTGTATTGTCTGGAGTTTGCAGAGTAGGGACTTGTTGATGTCGGCGTAGGGGGGTTTCCATAGTCCAGTCTGCTGGTGATGAGTGTGTGGGTGACTGTCTTCCTTGACTCAGGGGGGATCCACTTGAAGGTCTTGAGAAGGGTGTTGAAGCAGGTGGAGGTAGCGGCGTTGACCTGCCAGTTCACAGTGAGTGATGAGTACGATGCCGAGGTTCTTGGCATGGTCTGAGGGGACAGGTGGGCTTCTGAGGGCAGTTGGCCACTAGGTGCTGTCCCATGCATTAGGGGTGGTAACAAGAACAAGGACTTCTGTCTTCTCGGCGTTGAGCTTCAGGCAGCTGTTGGTCATCCAGACTGTGACGTCTTGCATTCCTTTCTGGAAGTTGAGTTTGGCAGTGGTGGGGTCTTTGGTGAGGGAGAGGATGAGCTGGGTGTCGTTAGCGTAGGATACAATGTTGAGGCTGTGTTGTCAGACGATGGCTGCGAGGGGGGCCATGTATCAATCAATCAATCAATCAAGAATATTTGTAGAGCGCGCTACTCACCCGAGCGGGTCTCAAGGCGCTGGGGGGGGGGGCTGCTACTGCTCAAAAACCCAGGTCTTGAGGTGCTTCCTGAAGGAGAGGTGGTCCTGGGTAAGTCCTAGGTGGGTGGGGAGGGAGTTCCACATCTTGGCAGCCAGGTAGGAGAAGCATCTTCCTCTGGTGGAGGTTCTGCGAATCCGTGGGACGGTAGCGAGGGCGAGGCTGGCGGAGCGGAGTTGGCGGGCTGGTGAGTAGAATGTGAGGCGGTTGTTGAGGTATTCAGGGCCCATGTCGTGGAGCGCTTTGTGTGCGTGGGTGAGGAGCCTGAACGTGATCCTCTTGCTGACGGGGAGCCAGTGCAGGTCTCTCAGGTGGGTGGAGATGTTGGTGTGACGAGGGATGTCCAGGATGAGTCGTGCAGATGCGTTCTGTATGCGCTGGAGTCTGTTCTGTAGTTTGGCTGTGGTTCCAGTGTAGAGATCGTTCCCGTAGTCAAGTCGGCTGGTGACGAGGGCCTAGGTGACCGCCTTCCTGGTTTCAGTGGGGATCCACCGGAAGATCTTTCGGAGCATGCGAAGGGTGTTGAAGCATGAGGATGAGATGGCGTTGACTTGCTTGGTCATCGTGAGGGAGGAATCAAAGATGAAGCCCAGGTTGCGTGCGTGGTCCATGGGCTTGGGGGCGGTGCCCAGGGCAGGGGGCAACCAGGAGTTGTCCCAGGCGGAGGGGGCTGGTCCGAGGATGAGGACCTCCGTCTTGTCTGAGTTTCAGATGGCTGAGCTTCATCCATTCCGCTACGTCTTTCATTCCTTCGTGGAGGCTGGTTTTGGCTGTGGAGGGGTCTTTGGTGAGGGAGAGGATCAGCTGGGTGTCGTCAGCATAGGAGATGATGTTGAGGTTGTGGTTGCGAGCGATGGCTGCGAGGGGGCTCATGTAGATGTTGAAGAGGGTAGGGCTGAGCGAGGAGCCTTGGGGTACGCCGCAGGTGATCTTGGTGGCCGCGGCACGGAAGGGCGGGAGACGGACTCTCTGGGTTCTGTCGGAGAGGAAGGAGGTGATCCATTCCAGGGCCTTTCCTTGGATCCCGGCGTGGTGGAGGTGGGTTGTTAGGGTGCGGTGGCATACTGAATCGAATGCGGCCGATAGGTCGAGGAGGATGAGGGCGGCAGTTTCCCCTTTGTCAATCAGGGTCCTGATGTCGTTGTTGGCTGCAATGAGGGCGGTCTCGGTGCTGTGGTTTGCACGGACACCGGACTGTGATGGGTCGAGGGAGTCGTTCATCTCGAGGACGGCAGTCAGTTGTTTGTTGACGGTCTTCTCGATGACTTTTGCGGGGAAGGGGAGGAGCGAGATGGGCCGGAAGTTCTTGAGGTCTGTGGGGTCCGCGGTGGGTTTCTTCAGGAGGGCGCTGATCTCCGCGTGCTTCCAGCTCTCCGGAAAGGTGGCGGATGCAAAGGAGTTGTTGATGATGTTCCGGAGTTGGGGTGCGATGATGGAGTCGGCTCTGTTGAAGATGTGGTGGGGGCAGGGGTCGGCTGGGGAGCCGGAGTGGATGGTGTTCATCACATGGGTGGTGTCTTCAGTGCTGACAGGGGTCCATGTGTGGAGGGTGGTGGAGGGGGGCGTTGGTGCGGTGGTGGGGTACGTGGACTGGGCGGCGAAGCTGTCATGTATGTCGACGATCTTGCGGTGGAAGTACGTGGTGAGTGAGTTGCAGAGGTCTTGCGAAGGCGTCATGTCGTTGCTGCTGGCGCTGGGGTTGGAGAGCTCTTTAACTAACAATGCTGAAGAGTTTCTTGTTGTTGTGGGTGTTGTTGTCCAGTCGTTCTCTGAATGATGTCCTTTTGGTGGCGCGGTTCAGCTGGTGGTGTTTTCGGGTGGCGTTCTTGAGGGCAGTCAGGTTGTCTGCCATCTGTTCGTGGCGCCAGGCTTACTCGAGGGTACGGCAGGATTTCTTTGAGTCTTTGAGGTCGTCGGTGAACCATGAGGCTTTCCTGCTGCCAGGTTTGCTTTGAGGGTTCTTCAGTGGTGCCAGGTCATCGGCGCAGTTGGTGATCCATTGTGTGAGGTTGCGGGCTGCGTCGTTGGTGTCTGTAGTGTAGGTAGGGGGGTTAAGGTTCAGGGAAGTGGTAAGCTGGATGGTGGTGATCTTGCTCCAGCATCTTCGGGGAGCCTGTTGTGCGTGGCGGTGGGTCGTGGTCTTCCTGAAGTTGAAATGGACGCAGCTGTGATCGGCCCAGTGTAGTCCGGTGGAGTGGCTGTAGGTGACGAGGTTGCTGGAGGAGAAGACGGGGTCAAGCAAGTGGCCGCCGTAGTGGATGGGGGTGTCCACCAGTTGCTTGAGTCCAAGGTTGGCGAGGTTGTCTAGCAGGGTGGTGGAGTTGTTGTCATTGTTGTTCTCCAGGTGGAAGTTCAGGTCCCCTAGGAGGATGTAGTCTGAGGAGGCGAGTACATGCGGGCTGATGAAGTCTGCGATGGCTTCGCTGAATTGTGTGCGTGGCCCCGGGGGTCTGTAGATAAGGGTACCTCGGAGGGTGGTCATGGGGTCGGTGTGTATCTGGAAGTGAAGGTGTTCGGCGGCGGTGAGGGTGTCATCGGAGTTGGTCGTGATGCGGATGGTGTTCCTGTAGACGATGGCGATGCCTCCTCCGGTTTGGTTGACGCGATCCCTCCGGGTGATCTTGTAGCCGTCCGGGATGGCTATGGCAATGTCGGGGGCTGAGGAGGCGTTCATCCAGGTTTCCGTGAGGAAGGCGACGTCTGGCGCTGTTGTGTCAAGGAGGTCCCAGAGTTCTACAGCGTGCTTGTGGACGGAGCGGCTGTTGAGCAGGATGCACCTGAGGTGGTTGTTGTTGCTGGCTCCTGGTCTGGGGGGCGCGGTGCAGGTTCGGAGGCAGGTGAATTTGCAGGCTTGGCAGGGGAAGGGTCCGTGGGTGCGTTTCGGGGTGGCTCAATTACAGGCAGGAGTTCGGCCGGTGTTGAGTGCGAGGAGGGCGGCAGTGTCGTATCTCAGGCGGGGCTTTTGGTTCCTGTGGGGGCCAGGGGTTCTGGTGCTGGGCGCGGTCAAGGCGCGGACGGGCACAGACGGGCTTGCCTTAGGTGTGCCTTCAGCGCGCCAGCGGCGCGCCCGCTGCTTGCGGCCGCTTTGCGGCCTCCATAAGAAGGGCAGTGGGAGGGAGGAGCAGCTGGGAGGCGGGAGCGGGGCGGCGAATGGGCTCACAGGGGGGCAGGGCCACAGGGACGCAGCGGCGGGAGAGTGCGAGGGAGGGGAGCGGGAGGGGGATACAGAAAGAAAAAAACAGGGGGCAGGGGACAGTGAGGGCAAAACAACTAGTGCAGAAAATAAGCAGAAAACAACAGAAAGAGGCACAAAAATACAGGATCACAGCAAAAGAGACGCACAATAGGGTACAAGAATACCGGTGGCACGAGGCGGCTGAAGCAGGCGGCGGGGCAGGCACGGGCAGCGTCACTGGTGGACTGTGAGACGGCAGAGGGGGGGGCGACCTACCTGAAATCAGAGTCAAGGGTCGCTCCCTTCACCGCTTCGCGGCCTCCATAAGAAGGGCAGTGGGAGGGAGGAGCAGCTGGGAGGCGGGAGCGGGGTGGTGAATGGGCTCACAGGGGGGCAGGGCCGCAGGGACGCAGCGGCGGGAGAGTGTGAGAGGGGGGAGCGGGAGGGGGATACAGAAAGCAAAAAACGGGGAGCAGGGGACAATGAGGGCAAAACAACTAGTGGAGAAAATAAGCAGAAAATAACAGAAAGAGGCACAAAAATACAGGATCACAGCAAAAGAGACGCACAATAGGGTACAAGAATACCGGTGGCACGAGGGCAGGAGTCGGCCGAAGCAGGCGGCGGGGCAGGCACGGGCAGCGTCACTGGAGGACCGTGAGACGGCAGAGGGGGGGCGACCTACCTGAAATCACGGTCAAGGGTCGCTCCCTTCACCGCTTCGCGGCCTCCATAAGACGGGCAGTGGGAGGGAGGAGCAGCTGGGAGGCGGGAGCGGGGCGGCGAATGGGCTCACAGGGGGACAGGGACGCAGTGGCGAGAGAGTGTGAGGGAGGTGAGCGGGAGGGGGATACCGAAAGCAAAAAACGGGGGGCAGGGGACAATGAGGGCAAAACAACTAGTTGAGAAAATAAGCAGAAAACAACAGAAAGAGGCACAAAAATACGGGATCACAGCAAAAGAGACGCACAATAGGGTACAAGAATACCGGTGGCACGAGGGCAGGAGGCGGCCGAAGCAGGCGGCGGGGCAGGCACGGGCAGCGTCACTGGAGGACCGTGAGACGGCAGAGGGGGGCGACCTACCTGAAATCAGGGTCAAGGGTCGCTCCCTGCACCGCTTCGCGGCCTCCATAAGAATGGCAGTGGGAGGGAGGAGCAGCTGGGAGGCGGGAGCGGGGCGGCGAATGGGCTTACAGGGGGGCAGGGCCGCAAAGACACAGCAGCGGGAGAGTGCGAGGGAGGGAAGCGGGAGGGGGATACAGAAAGCAAAAAATGGGGGGCAGCGGACAATGAGGGCAAAACAACTAGTGGAGAAAATAAGCAGAAAACAACAGAAAGTGGCACAAAAATACGGGATCACAGCAAAAGAGACGCACAATAGGGTACAAGAATACCAGTGGCACGAGGGCAGGATGCGGCCGAAGCAGGCAGCGGGGCAGCCACGGGCAGAGTCATTGGAGGACCGTGAGACGGCAGAGGGGGGGCGACCTACCTGAAATCAGGGTCAAGCGTAGATGTTGAAGAGGGTGGTTCTCAGTGATGAACCCTGTGGGACTCCGCAGGTGATTTTCATGGGGTCGGAGAGGAAGGGTGGGAGTCTGATCCTTTGGCTTCTTCTGGTGAGGAAGGATAGGATCCAGCCCAGGGCTGTTCCTTGTATGCCTGCGTCGTGTAGTCTGGCGACTAGTGTGCGTTGGGAGACGGTGTTGAAGGCCGCTGACAGGTGAAGTAGGATGAGGGCTGTGGAGTGACCTTGGTCCAAGAGGGTGCAGATGTCGTCTGTGGCAGCGAGTAGGGTGGTCTCTGTGCTGTGGTTGCTTCGGAATTCGGATTGGGATGGGTCGAGGACGGCATTCTATTCAATGAATCGTGTCAGTTTCCTGTTGACTGTTAACTCTGCAACGTTGGCTGCGAAGAGGAGGAGCGAGATGGGCCGATAGTTCTTGAGGTCGGTGAGGTCAGCTGTGGGCGTCTTGAGAAGGGGTCTGACTTCTGCGCCCTTCCAGTCATCTGCGAAGGTGCCTGATTTGAGGGTGGTGCTGATGGTGCGTTGTAGTTTGGGTGCTATGGCGACCGCGGTGTTGTGGTAGATGTGAGGGGGTAGGGGTCAGTGGAGGCCCCCGAATGGATGCTTTTCATGGTCGAGGGGGTGTCTTCAGCTGTGATCAGTGTCCATTTGGAGATGGGGGCAGGCTGGTGTCTCTGGGTGGCCGGGGGCCATCTGTGGCACCTGGTGGATGGTCGATGAAGTTATTGTAGAGGTTTTTGATCTTGAGGTGAAAATAGGTTCCAAGCTTGTCACAGAGGTCTTGGGATGGGGTGATGTCTGTGGCTTCGCTGCATGGGTTGGTGAATTCTTAAATGACACTGAAAAGTTCCTTGGAGTTGGTGGAGTTGGCCAGGATTTTGTTGTGGATGAAGTTCCTCTTGGTGGCTCTGATCTGGTTGCGGTAGTCCATCGTGGCGTCCTTGTTGGTGTTGTCGTTTTTGATTGTCTTGGTGTTTCTCCAATTCTCCAGGCATCTGCAGGTGCGTCTGGCTTTTTGGAGAGAGGTGGTTGTCTGTCGGGGTTGCATAGCGGGGAGAACTTGTCTGCGCAGTTGGAGATCCAGGTGTGGAGCTCTCTGTCTGCGTTGTTTGCATCATTTTTGGCAGGTGTCCAGGTGTGGTTGTCTCCGGTGAGGGTGGAGTTAAGTTGCTCGTCGGTAACCTTGCTCCAGTTCCTTCATGGTGGGCGTGTGACTGGTTTGGGTGCCTTGGGTTTGTTGATGGCGAAGTGTACGCAGTGGAGGTTGGTCCATGGCGGCTGCATTGTGTTGCTGAATTGGACACTCTTTCCTGCTGCAAAGATGGGGTCGAGGGTGTGTCCTGCTTTATGGGTCGGTGTGTTGACGAGTTGTTTAAGTCCAATGCAGGCAAGGTTGTCACAAAGGATAGTGGAGTTGGGGTTGCTGGGGTTGTCAAGGTGGAAGATCAGGTCTCCAATGAGTAGGTAGTTGTTGAGACGATGGCGTGGGGTGCGATGAAGTCGGTGATGGTGGTGCCCCAGGCTGTTCTGGGGCCAGGGAGGCTGTAGACGAGGGTTCCATGGAGTGTGTCTTTGGGGGTGGTCTGGATCTGGAAGTGCAGGTGTTCGGCGGAGGGAAAGGTTTCGCTGGAGGTGGTGAGGCGGCGGGTGCTCTTGTGGGCGATGGCAAGGCCCCCTCCGGGGTGGGTTGGGGCGGTCTTTCCTCTGGATCTTGTATCCGTCTTGTATGGCGGTGCTGATGTCAGGGACGGAGAATGCGTTGGTCCAGGTCTCTGTAAAGAAGGTGATGTTGGGCAAGAGAGAGTTGAGTAGGTTCCAGATTTCAATGGCGTGTTTGTGTACAGAGCCTACGTTGAGGAGGATGCATTTTAGGGTGTTGCCGGTGCTGGCGTCGGTGGTGTTGGAGGCAGGGGTAGCGGTGAGGTTCTGGCTGCAGTGGAGGCAGGAGAACTGGCCGTGGGTAGTGTTCGGAGAGGCCTGTTGGCATTCTCTAGGTCTTCAAGGGTTGAGTGTGAGGAGGGTGGTGGTGTCGTAGCGATGAGTAGTGGGAGGTCCAGGGTTCCTGGCACTGGCTGTGGTCGGGTTGTGGATGGGTGCAGACGGGCTTGCTGTTGGCGCGCTAAGGGCACGCCGGCGGCAGGACTGCACAGCGGCCGCCATTAAGTAGGGGAGGGAGGAGAGGCTGGGAGCGGGGGAATTCCAGGGGGGGGGGGCTGCAGGAGCAGCAGCGGCGAAAGGTGAAAGGAATAGGGAGGCACGAAAAAATTAAAAAAGTGGTGGAATTAGAGCAAGACACAGATGGGCACAATAACAGTGACACAACAGGGAACAATTAAGTTAAAAAAAACGGCTGAGAAAGGTTACGGTAGTTGCAGACAGTCTGGTCCCAGTAGGAGCGGGCAGCAGGCGCAGGAGCGGGCAGCAGCCTCGAACTTCCCAAGGAGGAGGTCGGGGTCTGGAGGCAAGAGACGGCACAGCGGAGCTGCGGGGAGAGAGTGAACCTAGACCAAGGAATAGGAATATTTAAAAAGGCAGGCTGAGGCAGAGGCGTAAATCTCTGTCTGTACTTCTCCATTTGGTTTTTAGCAATGTGGTTTGTCCCCACTAAACAATATCGGTTGGATTCAGAAAGACTGGTAAATGAGTATGTTTGTCTTCCTCTGGATTTCTCATTAATTTTAGGAGTAAGACAGGAATTTTCCTAGCTTACTCCAGCAATTCAGGAGTACTGAAAGAGTAAGTCACACCAAAATCACCCCAGTTATTTTTCATATTTTATGGTAACCATAGTTTTTATGTACATACCGCATTTATATTTTTATGTTGTTATTCGAGTATCCTGGTAATGCAGTACGTATGCTTCTGTGTTACAGACGCCATACAGTATGTTCAGATGTGTTTATTTAAATAACAGGTAAAGTAAGAGCAGCCTCGCTTATCAAAATGTGCAAATATTAATATGGATAGAGAGGAAGGCATGGTGTACAAAGACATTGCTAGACATAAGTATTACAATTGACTTTCAATTAGAGGAATATAATCATTGGATTATGAAACATGTTTGACGGGATTTGGGCTCATTCACAAGGGTATTCTTGAGAATGTGACGTGGCACTCCAGTAAAACTCCTTTAAGTACCCATAAATGTCTTTATGAATCAGCCCTTATGTATTTACAAAACACTATTCGAAATATATGACCCAAATGAGTTGTTGACTGGCTATAATACAGTAAATAACTGCAACACACCTGATAGGAAGTTCATCAATATTCTTCTTGAACTTCTAAAAATCTTTTATTCCCTGATCCAACTCCCCTCTATGCAAATTCTCTCTTCATACATAAGATATGAGGACCACACTTTACATTCTATGAATAAAGAAAATTAACAGAAAAGTCTTCACTGAACTGCATGCATACTATGGAATCTAATGCTGAGAAGAGCTGAGAGTAAGTGAACGCCTGAACGGAATAATCTGCTCAAGGCAATTAATTTGCATCGTATTAGGAGCAGAGCAATTTGCAAGGAAAGTTAAGAGAGAATATTTGACGCCTACATTATGTGTCTGCTAAGAGGAAAACACCCAAGGACACATTTCAGTGTATAGTGACAAAGAGGTTAAATGTGTATCTTTGGTTTGTTTTATGAACATGACTTTACAGTTTTGTTGGAAACTGGAATGCTTTCCCCCAGACCTCACTAAGAAGTGCTGCATTCATGTCACTAAAGTTCGGTGCGGTCGAAGGAGATAGATAAAATGTATTTGATTTTAGTTTTCAAAGCTCTTAAAATGAAACATTTTAATATTTACAATTCACATATTGCGGCTTTATATCCCGCACCAGCAATGCATTTGCCGGTAGTATAACTCGTGATATTCTTTTATGTTGTATTCCCAGTTGGATGGAGGGGACTTTTAGCTATCACCGATTATTCACATGTAGAGGTTAAATGCAGACAGTATAAATGTTAGGGCTGGGAACAGGACAGGAAAAGCAGACCTACCCACATTAGTGTTGTTCAACAGCGTCACTCCTAGCACTAGCAAAAATCACCCATGCCCAGTCCTCCTCCACTCATTGGTTGAGACTGAGAGACAGTCTGTCAGTCTCTTCAAATGAGGGCAATAGGAAGAGACTTAGAAGAGACTGTGCTGAAGCTTGTTCAATATCTTCCACCTGTCTCGTTCAATGCGTAAGTCATTCATGCATCCTAAACAGGAACCAATCATTTTCTTTGTTTTGAATCGGAGCAGTCATCTTTTAAATGTATTCGTGAAGACCCCGAGGCAGAGTTGATACTTCAAAGACCACTTCATTGGCTTTTTTGCTTTCTCCACTCCTGATAGCTGGACCCTAAGATGACTGTCCAATATCTTAATATTTCAAGAACAAAATCCATGACTAAATGGGACTTTAGGTGGCCTCCTGGGGTAGGCTGCAATGATTTCAAACAAAAACCCAACTGGTAGCAGGCTTGCACCTTCAGACTTGAAGCAGCCGTTAGCTCTTCTGCAGGCAGTACCTTTCTTCCTTCTGCCTGGCCAGGCCACTCACTGTAAATTTCAAGGCCCCGGAAAGCTCTCCGGACATGCTGGTTCTTCATTTTATTGGCACTGCTAACCTCACACAAGAGTTTGCAGGAAATCCTCCACTGACCCCTAGCAGCATTTTACTTTTATTTTCTAAATTTAGGCAGGCCAAGCTGCATCATTCGATAAAAGCTCATCTGATGTGCAGACGTTTACAAAAATAAGTTGGCAGAGTGTCTTCATGAAAAATTCCCAGTCACCTGGATGAAACTCAGAATATGGTGCTGAGTAACTGTGGGGTCAGTAGATTTGGGGTTTATTCCAGCCCTGAAGTTTGACAGCCTAACTACCATGCCCAATACATATAGATATATATGTATATATATATATATTATCTACTGGCGGTCGCCAGTAGATAGTTATAGGTAGGACCAAGTTCCCATAGGAAATCTGAAAATTCTATTTTGAATAACTTTGGCGCCGGTTGACTTATCTTCGTGAAATTTTCAAAACTGATGGGGCGCTCCGCTCAGCTCCTACCCTGAAAGTCTCGGGGTGATTCGTCAAGCGGGGGCTGAGAAAAAAGGGGTGTCCCAAAACACGTTTTCCCCATGCATTTTCCCATAGGACCTTTAGTCAAAGGTACAAAGGTACAGCCCGAACGGCTGAACAGAATTACTTGAAATTTGGCAAAGAGGTAGTCCTCAGGTCAGGCATGTGCCTTTTGCATATATATATATATATGTCACTCTGTTCAGTAGTTCCTGAGAAAATTGCAGTTAAAAGTACATAAATATCTATATGCGCGTACCGTACAAATAGTTCCAGAGAAAATATACAAGAAAATTGCAGAAAGAAATACTGTAATCTGCTTAATGCCAACACTACATGAATGCTCTATATTCAATGAAGAACTTTTGAAATTGGAAAATGAAGAGATTATGAAAATGGAAGCCGTGGATAAAATACAGCATGAAGGAATAACTATTATATTGACAGGCAAATTGAAAACTAAATTGGATTCTCTAGAGAAAAACATATTGAAAACAGCTGGTTTAGAAAAGAATCTTTATGTATGTATGAACTGTCGAGTAATTTTAAGACGTAATTTGAATGTAGAAAAAGGTTTAGTGCATGGAGCTATGGGTAAAGTTGTGGGTTTTGTTAATTACCAGAAAAAAGATGGAATTGAATTTTTAAAAATAAAATTTGATCAGATTGAAGAGGTTAAAGACATTAGTCATTGTTCAGTTCATTTTTTGATTGTGAAAGACTTATATGTACGTAGGAAGCAGTTTCCGTTTTCTCTAGCATATGCTGTAACTATTCACAAATCTCAAGGATTAACTGTAGATAGTGCTTTTGTAAACATTGGATCTAGTGTGTTTAAAGAAGGTATGGCATATGTTGCTTTGTCACGAGTGAAAAAATTATCTGGTTTATTCATGATAGACTTTGATGACTCAAAAGTTAGTGCTGATGCAAATTGTGCAAAGGAGTATAATAGATTAAGAAGAAGCTATGCTCCTCATTTAGGTCAGTATCCTGTGTTTGAAAAACGTGTTATTTGTCGGAAAAGGAGAATTGAGAATATCTGTAATGAGGATATACAGAAGAGAAAATAAAAAGAGAGTGATGTGATTGCAAGCAAAAAGAAAAAGCACAATGTTGAAGAGGTTGTTGGTTGTCATTTTGAAAATAGCTCTGGTGTCAACTGCTACGCTAATGTAGTGCTGAATGTTGTATTTTATCTTGAAAGTTTGCAAGAGCAGATAATACTAAATCATGAAAAAAGATTTTGTTCTCTGCTGAGTTTCCTTTATGAGAAGTTGAGTAATGATAAAACTAAAACAGAAAGTGCTTCTGATGTTAGAAATCTTTTAGATGTATGTTCTGGATGCACACAGTTTACACAAAATGTCCAGCAAGATGCACAGGAATTCTTAATGTATATGCTTATGGTACTGGAAGATGAAGGGGTAGAAATAGAAAATATGTTTGGTCTCTCTTATAAATGGGAACATTGTTGTGAAAACTGTATGAATACATGCAGCACTAATGTTGTTTCTGAAAGGTTCATACATTTAACATTACCAGAGAGTAAATCAGTGACTTTTAGTAAATTAGTTAAAGATGCAAATCACAACATGGAATGTTCTCAATGTAAATCAGAAATGTTATCAACGTTATTTTTAAAGAAATATGGACAGTATATAATTTTAATGATGCAACGTTGTAGAGCTGATGGAACAAAATTGGACACTTTAATAAAGAAGTTTGTAGGAAATCAATTATCAATATCAGGAAAGACTTTTGTTGCAGTTGCAATAATTTTCCATGATGGACCTTCTATAACTTCTGGTCATTACACAGTTTATCTAAAATGTGAAAAAGGCTGGACACTGTGTAATGATTCTCAATTGATTTTCAAGCAACGTTTGCCTGCAGAATTACCAAATTCCTACTTAATTTTTCTAAAACCAAAATTTTAGATACAAATTGCAGCATCTGAAGAAACCATTATTTCGATTTTATAGGATTACCATTGGATATTTCACCTAAAAAGGATTTAAAAATTACCATTTGGCCTCACGGAAAGGTAAATGTTTCTATTGTGGACTTCTTTGACAGATATTATTTTGGTGTATGTGCTTAAGCAACAAGATTTACAGACGTTATTTATTGCAAATAGTTATTGTTCTTAGAAAATATTTTTAATATATATGTTACATTTCTATCAAGGTATGTTTTACTGAGGATAGATTCAGGGCTTTTTTAAACAATCTTTCAGATTGTTTATTTTTTTGCCCGCTGTTAAGAGATGAATACAATTGATATCACTATTTTCAGTGAAATTCAATATATTCTAAAACCAGCAAAAAAAGGGCAAAAAATTACTTTGTTAAATATGAAAATATGTGTACTGTATTCTAAAATGTATTGTTAAATATTACTACTTTTTTCTTTTCAGATCGAGAAAGAAAATTTGGGAAATGTATTTCTTTTTTCTAGCAATTAAAAAAAACCATTTATTTATAATGTATTTATTTTGTTAGTCAGGTAAGTTAGAAATATCTGTATTTCTCACCCCTTCACTTTCATGCTCCCTTTTCTTCACTTCTCCTCACTCTGCTTTTCTCATTCCCCTTCTCTCTCTCTTCTTCCTTTACTTCTCTTTCGTAACTCCCTCACTCCTTCTATACTACTCCCCTAGGTTTACTGCCTCTATCACTACTTTTTCAACCATGTATCTCTCCCTGTCCCCATGTGTCTCAGTCATTCTAACTGCCTTACTCCTTCTCAGTTCCTTGCTCTCTGTCTCTGTTTCTGTCTCTCTCCCTTTGTCTGTCTTACCCTTAATTTCCTGAACATCTCTGTTTCTACCACTCCTCCTCTCTTCATCACTCATTTTCCATCTATGTTAATTTGTTAACCTTCTCCGTCATTCTCCTTCCCTCACCTTCCCTAACTGTCACTATCCTTTACTCATAGTCACTCCTATTCTCCTACTTCACTTCCTCCTGTCTGTATCTCACACCCCTTCACCTTTTCGCATTCTTTCCTTCACTCTCCCTCACTCTCCTTTGCTCATTGAAATCCTGAGCCCCTTTCTCTCACTCCAGTTTTCTAAATCCCTCCATCCCCTCACTCCCCATCTCTCACTTTCCCTTACCCCCATTTCTAATCCTCATACCCCTTATCTCACGATCACTCCACTTCTCTTACTTTCAATCCCTTTAACCTGCTGTACTTCATCCACTTCATCTGTTACTCCCTTTTCCTATCTCCGTCCCTTACTCCCCTTTTCTCACTCTCCCTCCATCACTCTCCATTACTCACTGCCATTCCCTTACTCGTTCACTCTTCTTACCTGTATCCTCTACCCTTAGACCTTTTGTTGCAGTCAGTCTTTCACTTCCCTTTCATGACTGATCATACTTTCCTTTTCTCACTCATTCTGTCTGTCCTTTCCTCCTCTTCACTCAGTCATTTCAATCATTCATGTATACACTACACATTCATTCAATAAAATTACAACACAGTATATTAGGAATATAGCTCTTCTTGGAGAAGTGAAGTGAGTTCTGAAAAGAACTGTTTTTTTGTCTTTTTTGTTTTGTATTTTTTTTAAGTTTTTTAACAATTTTGTATTTTTTAAAATTTTTTTAGAGCACCAAAAAAAAACTGGTAATGAAAAAGTGTTCAACAGGAACAAAAACAATAAATGAAAAAAATTATGGGCTGGAGCATGTGTGCTGCTGTATTTTGTTTTCGATCAAGTTAATACTGCTCTCAGCGTAGCAAAGAACAGCATTGCACACATTACAATGTATGTGCACCTTCTGGAAAAGTGGGTGGATGTCCAGTGACCTGGTACACGGAGAATCTGCGGCCGCAGATGATGTGCTCGGCTGAGCAGGTGGAGGGTTGTCTCTTAGGACTCTAGTTGACTCTCGAGCATAAGGTACAGGATGCACTGTCTTGAAGTGTCTCAACATTGAATAAATACTAAACAAGTATTTCTTGGTGGGATCTCCTCTGGATAACACACTTCCACAAATAGTGCATGTCACCTTCGGGGCATTGACCTTCTTTTGGCCCTCTGGAAAGGTGAAGAATTTCGAGATAAAAGAGTCTTTTTGTTTGGTCTGCCTTGGTGGTACCACAAAGATCTCCTCCTCACTCCCTGAAGTAGACTGCTGTTCTGCCATTTTCAAGTAAAATTGTACTAGAATAGCTGTTCAGCTCCTTGTCCCAGGAAATAAGAAGAAATAGTGTGGGGAGTGGGTGTGGTGTTTGAAGATTCTGGAACAGAAACTACTATGAACCAATGAAAAGTGTTGTTTCGTAATCACATGACTTGCCGTGCGCGCACGGTGCTCGCACGTATGCGCGCACGGTGCACGCACGCATCAGAAATGAATTACTTTTAACCCGATTTCTAAAACATGAAAGAAAAGGAGGCAGGGAAGACACTCCCTGACCCCCTAGACCTTCTCAGGGGGACCTCGTAAATAAAAAAAAATTTTTTGTTTAATAAAAAAAATTGCCGGTGCGCGCACGGTGCGCGCACCGTGAAAAACCCTTAAAAAAAAACCATTTTAAACTATTTATAAGTTTAGAGAAGATATTAACTATGCTGTTCAACTTTATCCAAATTAAAAAAAAAAGAGCTGAGCCATTCCATATTACAGGATACAGTCAATCTATAACTATATACATAGGTAGTTTATTGTAAAATGATATATAAAAAATATAATAATACATACATAAATTAGCATTTAAAAAACCTTACAAATTCACTAAAAAAACCATAGGTTTCACACACGTTATAGTTAGAAATTAGCATTTAAAAAACCTTGCAAATTCAATAAAAAACCATAGGTTTCACACACGTTATAGTTAGGAATTAGCATTTAAAAAACCTTGCAAATTCACAGAAAAAACCATAGGTTTCACAAACGTTATAGTTAGGAATTAGCATTTAAAAAACCTTGCAAATTCACTGAAAAAAACATAGGTTTCATACACGTTATAGTTAGGAATTAGCATTTAAAAAACCTTGCAAATTCACTGAAAAAAACATAGGTTTCACACATGTTATAGTTAGCTGGACATTTCACTCGTACAAAGCCAGTGAAATTCCCTCGTTATAGTTAGTTCAGCTAACTATAACTCGTGCGACCGCAATCCACTGCTGATGACGTCACATATTACATCACTCATGACATGGTCAGTGACATCACTCATGACATCACTGATGACATCTCAAATGACATCACTGATGACATCACTGATGACATCATCCTTGTGTAAGGGTGGCAGACCTCCTCTTATCCTAATATAAACTTTGATACACACATTGAAAAATACAGTTTTGAAAACTATAGAGATACCAATACCATTTAGAACAACCTATTCAGTAATTCCAAAATCTACATACGCATCCACTCATTCATCAACACTTCTATATAGTCACTCATACATGTACTCAGTCATCATATGTACTCATACACCTATACATACTGTTACACACTCATACATAGAGTTACTCACACACATACTCACACATGCAAATAAACATCCATTTACTTGCATATGCAGCTATACACACACCACTACACTTACTTCTACAGAAACGTACACATACTTACTCTCTTAAACAATCACTTATAGAAACACATACTTATTTATACAGGAACTCTTCCAATCTCTCACTCTCACTCTCATATATCCTCACTTATATACATCAATACTCACATATACTAGTTTAAAACATATGGACTTACTCATAAAGACACTATTGAGACAGTAATTCACTCTCTTACTCATCCATACACACACTCATCCACCCATACTGTCCTGCTCACATACTGTCTTCAAAACACATACAAACAGTGAGTCACTCATTCATGCATCTATACGCTAAGTAACATCCCCACTGAACCATACACACTCATACTGATACTCTAAAAATGAACAAATAACCCATATACTCACCAACCCATGCAGCCACTTATACACAAAGTGAGACACTGATACAGATATTTAAATATTTAAACATTACTCACTAATACTTGTATTCACTAAGATACTGTTAATAAGTCAGTTATACAATTAATTTTACAAAAAAAAACATCCATTTAGACACTTATTTACCCATTTATTCTTCCATTAACCTTTAGATATACATATATAAAAAACATTTATTTTTCAGAAAGACACATATTCACTGGATGATGTCATCAAAGATATCATCAGTGATGTCATTTGAGATGTCATCAGTGATGTCATCAGTGATGTCACTGACCATGTCATGAGTGATGTAATATGTGATGTCATCAGCAGTGGATTGCGGTCACGCGAGTTATAGTTAGCTGAACTAACTATAACGGGGGAATTTCAATGGTTTTGTACGAGTGAAATGACCAGCTAACTATAACATGTGTGAAACCAATGGTTTTTTCAGTGAATTTGCAAGGTTTTTTAAATGCTAATTCCTAACTATAACGTGTGTGAAACCTATGGTTTTTTCAGTGAATATATATATATATATATTACCAAACACTTCCCAAGGGAAAGAATAGGCTGCACTCTGGCTTCAATTATTTCAAATCTTTTAGTGTTTCATTTTAAAAGGTTTCAAGTACTCCTGGAACAAACAAACTGACATGTTTCTGTCTCCACTGAGACCTGGCTCACGGTAATGCCCTTTTTGGAAATCCCATGTTTTAAACTTTTTAATAAGTTACATAATTTCCTGTGTCTCAATTCTAGGGCATTATGGGGTTTGTAGTACAGTATTATTGAGATTCCAAGTTAGACAAAAGGATTAAAATCAATTCAAATTAATTATACAAATGAAAAATGGAACTAAAACTAAAACAAAACTCATCCTCACACTGAAATCGTTTTTAGTGTTAATAGGTACAAATCGAATCTCTAATAAATTTGATCCATGTTATATTTTTATAATACATTTTTTTATATACTTTTCTGTTTTTTCAATTTATTTTTAAATTGTTTGTGTCTATACCTCAAGGGGACATTCAATATGGCATCCCGATTTAATATAACAATTCTCTAAACATTTCATACTCCTCAAGTGGAGAGTAATTTCTTAAGTTTTTGGGAAATCCAACCTTTTATCAAAATTCATTACATGAATTATTAATGGTCCCAACATAGCAAATGAGGATGAAGACAGATGTGACTATGTAGAAAAAATTAAATAAAAAAGTGAAAAATGATTTGATAACTGGTTAAAATCATAGTTTGTATCACTATAAAGCGAGAGGCTCAATGCATGGTCATAAAATATATCACATTCTTTTAGCAATCATTTTACAAGTCATTTTACAAATGTGTGTAAAGTTCCTCACTCTGGTTTAGACTATACGGGGTGAGAGACCGTAAGTTCGCAATATGACCGGATTATTTTTTTCTCAATTTTCTCTCCCTGTCTCCACCTCTTTCCTGCTTCTTTACCATTTCAATGCCATAAAAGTTTAACAATTCCCAATTGCTGTTGTGGTTCATTTCCATATGCTTGGCAACCCTGTTGCTTTTGTCTTTATGTATGGTCGCTCTCACATGTTCAAGTATACGTTTTTTTAGTTTGCATATGGTACTTCCAACATACCTTAGTTGGCAAGGGCATTCAATTACATAAACAACATACTGGCTTTTACACGTGATGAGTTCTTGTATGTTCCAAGTTTTTCCATCCGCCATTTGTATATCTTGAGTATTTTTGGCAATTTGGCAAACTTTACAGTTGTGACATTTCTTAAAACCTTTGCTTTGGAGCCATGATTTACTTTTTCCCTTAGAAAAATGACTATGTCTTAGTTGATCCTTAAGGTTTGTCGCTCGTCTGTATGTTATACTTGGCGTGTCCCCCATGGTTTTTCCAACTGTAGTATCCAACTGTAAGATCTTTCTTTTTTATATAACCTTAATTTGTTTTGATTCTTTGGAAAAAGTTGTGATGAATTTTATAGGTTCTGATTTTGATGTTTCACCTTCATTGATTTGTGTTTTTGGATATCCTCTTTTTTCAAATCTTTTTGATGTTAAGGCACTGTGTTTTAGCCACTCTGTATTTTCTGAGCAGATTCTTCGTAATCTTAAAAACTCTCCATAAGGAAAATTTTGGAACAGGCACTCTGAAGATTATATTTATTATGCTACTAATTCTATTTAAGAAATAAACAACCTAAGAGATGGAGGAATATTTGCATGTACATAGCTTTTCTATGGACACAAATGTTAAAAGTGTGAACTTATAGAATTGTGATATCTATAATAAAATAATATACATTTTCAGGGGAAATCAAATTAATCTATAACGCCAGGGAAAACCAACACTATTAAGTAAGCAAATGTCCCAAAAGAACTTACAATAGTTCCACCTAAATTATAGAAACAGAGGAAAGAAAAAAGCAACATTTACTTACCCCACTGCACCCATCAAACCACCTCTTTATTGCCTCTACAATTTGTTTGACTTAAATGGTTATGTGATCATTTGTACAGCACATTCATATTCTGAGAGGGTTTAATGGTTCTGAGCCAACAAAGTCAACGGAAGAGAAGAACAGAAAACAAACATGAGAATGTTCTAGAGAATAAGGGCAAGCATACAAAATATGTGTTGAGCTGTATGGTACCTTTCAAATGGAGCTTAGCTAATATACACTAATTACCTTGCTGCAGCAATATCTAGAAAAATGGAGGCTCCATACATATGTTGATCAGTGAGGGTACAATTAGAAGGTATTGAGGGCTGACTGACTGCAGAGCTCATCTGTGGACATTGATACATTTTTTGTTGTAATAAAACTGAAGTGAGATGCAACCAAGCATTGTGTGGTGGATAATACACTTTGGTGCCGATTACGATCCTGGAAAAACCAGGTACGAACCGTCGGACGGAGCATATTCTCCGTCCGACGCGTACCCGGTCGGAACAATATACAAACGTGGAAGTACGATTCGCACGGAAATACTATTTCCGTACGATTCGTACAAAACACCGACCGACGAAAATATACATACAAATGTGATCCGGGAAAGCGCCGACGTGACGTCGGGACGCACGCAGCCTGCCTTTCACGAACCAGGAAGTACGATTCGCACCGACGTCATCCCGCACGACGACGACGCGAACAAGGAGTACCTGCACGCGACGGACAGACATGGACCCGAACCTACGTGTCATCCCGGCCCTCATAGCAGTCGACCTCCTCTACAGGTTCCGACGCAGACGCCGCAGAAGGTCAGAACAACAAAGGGAGGGGGAAAGGGGGGTGGGGGGGCAGGAGCAGGGGCAGGCCACAAAACCCCCACCCAAGCCACACAGCACACATGCCCTGGACATACCTGACCCCCAGGCCCTGGTCACTACGAGGGGGTGGGGGGGTGTCCAGCAAAGCCAGCGTCCGCCACAACGGAAGTGGTTGACGACGCGAACCGGTAACACAACAATACAGGTTTGTCCCGTACCCACGCCTTAAGAGCGTGGGTACGAGTCGTACCACGCCCACACCTACGTCACCCCAACAATGGTGGGACGGCTCGTACCCACGTGGCAAAGGCCTGGGTACGGCCCGCACAAGCATTCCACAGCGTGGGTACGGATATGTACGGAACGTACCCCCACCCGCGTATGCATGGAGCGTAGCCTCCACCCCAACAGTGTACATACGGACCGTAACACCACCCCCGTATGTATGGAGCATACCCCCTACCTCAACAGTGTACGTATGGACCGTAACACCACCCCCGTAGGTATGGAGCGAACCCACACCCGTGTATGTTCTAAGCGTACATATCCTGATATAGGAGGGTTGGGTGCAGAGTCCTCCCAGCAGTGTCCGGACATAAGAGGGGTGGGTGCAGATTCCTCTCAGCAGTGCCCAGACACAGGAGGGGTGGGTGCAGATTCCTCCCAGCAGTGCCCAGACACAGGAGGGGTGGGTGCAGAGTCCTCCCAGCAGTGCCCAGACACAGGAGGGGTGGGTGCAGATTCCTCCCAGCAGTGCCCAGACACAGGAGGGGTGGGTGCAGAGTCCTTCCAGCAGTGCCCAGACACAGGAGGGGTGGGTGCAAATTCCTCCCAGCAGTGCCCAGACACAGGAGGGGTGGGTGCAGATTCCTCCCAGCAGTGCCCAAACACAGGAGGGGTGGGTGCCTAACACTCACAGCAGTGCCCCTGGAAAGAAAAGGGTGGAGTACCCACAGATCCAATGGCCACAAATGTCAGTCAGGTGCACAAAGACCCTGCAGTACATGTACCACATGTGTGCGAGGCTGGAAGTATACACATGCATAGCGCCAAAAAGAAAACATGTCCGCATGAAGTCATGTCAACAGTCTACATACACAAGTGCAGTGACCACCAAGGATGCCACGAATGATGCAGGTGGAGACATCGCTCAGCATGCATGGCCCAAGTCTAACGAGTCCGTCACACACCCAGCCAATGTAGACACAGCTCAGAACCACATATTGGAATGACCCTGCAGGGAAGATGTCAGGTTACACAGAGGAAGGAACACACCTTGGGACGATGTCACCATGCAGTAACTGCTTACATGAACAAAGTTATGTAGCCAACAGCTTGTGATGGCACACAGATACCAGGGTCCACCCTATGACCAGCACAAGACTACAATTCCCACACACCCAACACATTACCACCACCCAAAATAATGGAGCAGGTCCACCAACAGCAATACCAGATAAACAGTAGTGTTCTATTTTAAAAACAAAATAAATGCTTTATTCAGCAGGATCTAACTAATAATCCTTATAAATGTCCATATATACAAGGCCCATAGGGCAGTCCATGACTCCAATCCGGAAGGGGGACACAGTGTGCCGCGTGTCCCCTAGCTTGCCTGCACAGTCAGACTCCTTTGTCTTCTAGAGGGGGGGGCATTATGTGGGGGGGAAGGACCAGGCACCGCAGGGACATGAGGGCGAAGGGTAGGCGTCGTGGGTGCAGGGACGGAGGACTCCACCACAGGGGGTGGGGCAGCGCCAAAGGTGGAGGTCAGGATGGCGCTGCACACCTTAGCAAGGTCCCCCAGCGTCTCCCCTGCACCCGAAGGAACCACATGCCCCAAGGAGGGGGGGGTCGGAGGGATGGGTCGCAGCGCCACTGGGGGAGGGTGTGGACAAGGGGGGGGCCTCAACTCCCCTGCCGGTGTCCTGCCTCCACCGCTTGCGGGGTGATACCACACTGGGGCTGATGGACAGACTGGGCAGGACTGACCCTGCATCCGACTCTTGGCCAGGAGAGCTGAGGGAAGGGGATTTGGAGGGAGTGGATTTTGTGGAATGCGGACTCCCACTCTGGCTGCGTGTCTTACGTTTGCCCCCCGACCCAGTTGGTGTGCCTACTTCACCCTGTGTGTGCGTGCCAGGCGGTGTGCATTTGACCTTCCCTGCTGGTGTGGTGCCTGTGACTGTTGTGGTGGGTGCATGCTGACGTCTGGGTGTACGTGGGACAGGCATGGGAGTGGGAAGTGTGGATGTGTCAGGGGTAGGGGGTTGGACGAAGCGCTGCAGGAGACCCACTGCTGCAGTCAGTGTCGAGTCAATGGACCTCAGCAAGCTGCGTTGGTCAGCCTGCGATGAGAAAATGCCCTCCAAGTATACCTCCATGTTGTTTAGCACTTGGCTGTGGCCATGGAGGACATTAAGCATCTCAGCCTGACCAACCTGCAACTGCCGCTGGATGTCCACAGACTCGGCATTGGCGGCAGCAGTGGAGACAGGGGCAGGGGGTGCGGTGCCTGGTAGGAAGGAGACATGTGGTGACCGGGCACGCTGGGAAGGGACACGAGCAAGTGGGAGGCGGCTGATGGCAATGGAGGGGGCGGGGAGAGATGTTGTGCTGCTGTCAGCTGGTGGTTCAGCCTCCACCCACTCGGAGAGCTCAGCCATGGACCCGTCAGCTTCATATTCTGTGGTGGCACTGGACAGGTCCTCCGCCTCACTCCCCTCCGCCTCAGTTCCACTCGATGTGCCAGCCAAGATGTCACTGCTGGCACTGGTGCTCGGTCCCTCCGCACGGTCTGTGCTGATGTCTCCATCCGTGTCCCCCGACGATGCTGTGGGAAAGGTGAAGAGACAGGAATTAATCATGCACCTGTATACATATGTCACATGAGTCCAATCTACATAGGTTACAGTGCATAGCCTGAAAAGAAAGATGAGTAACATCTACAATACAAGGTACATATGTAGGCCCTGCAACACACAGTTGGTTGACCCACCATGCCACTGAAAAACTATGGAGAGCATGACACAATAGCAAATGACATGAAATGGATTTTGACAGAGGAGCCAGGCTCTGGGGACAATCCAGCACTGCATCTGCACCACACAGCGTTGCCGAAAATAGGGATGAGCAGGGACCATATCCATGAACTTGAGGCACATGCTGCATAGGTAATACTGAAAACATGCCCACCATGACTGGCTCACTGCACCTTGAGTGTATGTCCAGACAAACATCACACACTGGCCAGACCTAGCAAGGAGATTTCAGGTTTTGACATGTAGGCCTTGCCCGCACCAACCACCCCCTACATGAGACAATTTGTTGAGACACAGGAAGCACTTACATCTCTTAGTCTGGGTGAAATACACATGGGCTGGAAAAATGCAAGATTGGACACAAAATACCCAAGGTGCGCCTGTCCAAATAATCATGTACAAATGGGCATCATCAGATGATTGTAACAAGACACACAGGCACTGGCCACTGTGAGTATGAACAAGGAAAATCAGGTCAGGCTGTACAGTGGACACTTGTACTACATTTTACGTCAATATACATGGTGCCAGGGGACAATGGCACAGAGCACAACCTATGATGTAGACACTGAGAGTGTCCACATTTTGTGATGACACACATGACACCTAGGAAAATATGCCCCAGGGGACAGTATTGGCCACACAACTCCATGGTCCTGAATGGGAATGACTGCAACACACGCCACCATCCCTGCACTATGCGTATCGCACACTCATGCACATCATGTCACAGGCCACAACATAGGACATGCGTGCTGTAAGACATGACACTTGAGAGACTAACTCCCATGCCTGGACTCAGCATCAGTGCCAACTGACATGGAACCCACAAGTACTGAACTGGACAGGGCACAGGCAAGTTCCCAAACCCTGTTACACACCACCCCCACACATGATGCTACAGGCATTGTTCACGCGGATAAACTGCCAGCCTAGATAACCTTGTGAAGGAGTGACTACACACAGACCAGGGAACACATTGCAAGGAGGGGAAGGGAGGCAGGAGAGCACCGCTATACTGTGGGTAACAGGATCTGCACAGCACATTTAAACCCTGGCAGTGTATCCATGCAACTGCGCACTTACAAATGCTGGTGACACACAACAAACACACATGTACCTACCCCCTTCCTGCTGCTGCTTCTCCCGTAAGCGCCTGTCCAAGTCTGGAAAGACCACCGCCAGCACACGCTTGTGGATGTGGGTCAGACGGCGGCGCCCACGGTTCTTATGGGTCTCAGGTGAGTTCCCCAGCAGGACCCGTGCGATCCTCCGCGTCCAGCACCGGATATCCTGCCAGCGTTTTCTCACCTGGGCCAGGCGCCGCTTGCGACCCTCCGTCCTCCTCACGGCACTGACGGCGTTCATCCAGATCTCCTTCTTGGCAGAGGCGCCTACCTGTGAGGATGAACAAGTGACACTACATCAATACACCTGGCACATGTCACAGAGACACATATTAGAACAAATTTGCTGGTTACAACAAGGCATAGTATGCAGCCAACCCATTGCACCTTTGTCATAGGGACATTATCCTCTGGGGAAGGGCAAAAGCAGTACGTGCCATTGAAAGTACACAGGTGGAATGAGGGCAACGGCACAATCAATGATCCAGACTCACACTGTGCATCACAAGCTACACCAGGATTATGTGCAGCACCTCAAAGCAGTCACATGCCACAGGCCACTGACGCTACCTCAGCAGAGTACACAGACACACACAGGCACAGGACATTCACCTGCCATTGCCAAATGCAGCTACAAACCTCACTCTGCACATGTGCCACTAGACGGGGGGCTCACAGGTGTGGGGCTGGCTCTGCACGTCAGACACACAGCACTGCTCCCTGCTCACATCAGATGGGCAGGGTATATCCATCCCTCATGCAGCTTGGGTGCTACACTCCACATATGCACCCACCCACATGACAGGGGACTTACACACACACCGATGTCCAGGGTACGAACACATCATGTGGACACTCTCAGCACAGGTACACAGAACTAACACACATCTGTGGGTACATTCACCTGTCACACTGGGCTGACCACATAATCACATGAGGACTGTAGGGGCAACATTCCCAGGAGGATAAGACAGGCAGAATGTGGCATGCACCATGCAGTAATTGTCACAGTAAACACAATGCAAGTGAGGACGGCAGACATGCACTACAGCATGCTCTGGCTGGGAGACATCAGGCATTCCCCCCCTGGAACCCCCCCTACAGTACATTGCATGTGTGTCACACCTGGACACAATGCCAGAAGTCACAGTCACAAAAAAGGGACACAGTCTGTGCCAGTGGACTCTGCACTCACCTGATACCCTGGTCGCCCATACAGCAGGGGGTACTGTGGGAGGATCACATCCAGCAATGCCAGGTTCTCCTCCAGGGTGAAAGGCTGGGCCCTCTCCACAGACCTTGACATGGTTCCAGGGACTCACAAGCAGCAGCAGGGTCGTAGAATCCAAAGATGTCCAGGCAAGTGCTCTCTCATGGGACCTGGCTGCCTTATATCTTCCTTGCTGGCCTGTTTCAAGCACAGGAGTACAGAGTGATTGGTCACTCACATTTGCATCCTATGTTTCCTCCAATCCCTTTAAACCTAGCAGAGTCAGTGTTTTTTTTTTCTTGAGCATGATGTCAACTCCACAATCACTTTGCAACAAAGTAGATTCATTCAAACCGACTTTTGCTGTGCACCTGCAGAAAAAAATTCATACATTAAACTTGGTCTCCATGACAACCAGCATGCATGTAGGCCTTTATATACTTGTCCCTCATGTGTCCCCTATGTAATTTGGAGATTCACACACAGGTACGGTGTGTTCCGGGGCCCTAGGGCACCCCAAATGCATAGCAACGGCCCGTACAGGCGTGTGTGCGGTCCGTATCACTATGGGTACGCATACGCGAGCACACCCATAGTGATAGTGAGCGTACGCGCGAGTGTACGGTCCGTATCACTATGGGTACGCATACGCGAGCACACCCATAGTGATAGTGAGCGTACGCGCGTGTGTACGGTCCGTATCACTATGGGTGTGCTCGCGTATGCGTACCCATAGTGATACGGACCGTACACACGCGCGTACGCTCACTATCACTATGGGTGTGCTCGCGTATGCGTACCCATAGTGATACGGACCGTACACACGCGCGTACGCTCACTATCACTATGGGTGTGCTCGCGTATGCGTACCCACAGTGATACGGACCGTACACACGCGCGTACGCTCACTATCACTATGGGTGTGCTCGCGTATGCGTATCCATAGTGATACGGACCGTACACACGCCTGTACACTCACTATCACTATGGGTAGGCCTACGGCAGCACTCCCATAGTGATAGGGAACGTACACACGCTCTCAGTGCGAATGTACGGTGCCTTTCACACATAACAGTGGTGACAGGCAGCACACAGGAAGGAATAGAGCTGACATACTTGTCCATGGATGGACATCAAGGCATTGTCTGGGCAGTACTACATGTGTGAGGCACAGGTGTGAAAGGCTGTGATGTGGCACATTACTCCTGAGTTGTGAAGGCAATAGATGTATGATGAGATGTGTACAGATGTTATGTGTGACGGCGCAATATGTGCCAGACATGCCCTTAACTCCTTTGACATGTGTGCATGTCGTACTGCACACTTGGGATGAGTGTCACTGGCATGGCACAGTCAACAACACACGCAAGTGTCCCCTGATGCCCGCTACAGGGGTTACCACACCAGACATGTGACTACCCACGGTGCACGATGTGTCTATGTCATGTATGTGTGGTGTGTTCACATTAGCTTGATGTTGGTGTTCCCTCAAAAGCATCTGCTGTTGCAGCAACCAACATGTGTCTGTGTGTAGATGGCCATGGCACACTGTTACGCCCACCAGGCCACATGTGGTATCGGATGTAAGGTGTGTATGTATGCATGGGACACGGAGTAGCGTAACAAGGACCTGTCTGCATTCTCTCAATGTATGTGTGGTGAGTCATGACATGTACACCTTAATGGCAAGGTGTGTGGGCTGTCCTAGTGTAATGTCATGTGACCTGTGGCTCTAGTGTTCCGCTACCTGTCTCTGCAATCAACATCCTACTTCTGCTGATGTGTTGATGTATGTCACTCCTGTGTTGCGTCTGGCTGTTCACTTACACTGGGATACAGCTAGTCCCATGCAATGGGATGTGGAGGTTCACAATCTCCGTGTGTAGCTGGGTCTTGGTAGGAGTGTCACCTGGCAGCCATACGTGTCCAGGGCATGTAGCACATACCTGACTCCCTATGTAGCATATGTGTATTGACAGATTAACATGTGCTCAGTACATATAAATTGTTGTTGTAGTGCACTCACTCTTCCTTGTCACTTCCAAATTACTGCAGAGCGCCGCCTCTTCCCCGACCAATTCCGGACTTGGCTGACATGCGGGAGAATGACTGTATACGCTGCTACCGCTTCCCACAACCGTTGATTGAGGAGTTGACGGCAAGGCTGGCACCACACCTGCAACCGCTGCACAGGTATCCTACGGCACTGACACCCAAGCTGAAGGTAATGGCAGCCCTACATTTTCTTGCCACGGGTACCTTTCAATATACCATAGCTCATGTTGGTGGCATGTCCCAGAACATGTTTAGCCGTGTGCTGCATGATTTCTTAGAGGCCATGTTGCTTCACCTGGATGAGTTCATCCATTTCCCAAATCCTGAACAGTTGACTGGGGTCAAGCATGGATTCTATGCCCTGGGAGGGATGCCCCATGTCATTGGGTCCATAGATGGGACACATGTGGCTTTGGTACCACCACAGGCACAGGAGGTAGCGTACAGGAATCGCAAGCCCTACCACTCCATCAATGCCCTTGTGGTGTGTCTGTCCAACATGGTGATTTCACATGTCTGTGCTCATTTTCCAGGATCAGCACACGATGCCTACATCATGAGGCGTAGCAGGGTGCCTGAAATGATGACGCAGCTGCGCAACGAACGAGCATGTGTTGTTGGTGGGTACACTCTGTCTGTCCTGTATTTTGCGTAGACTTCCAGCCCGACTGCTTCTCCTGTCCTACTTATGTCCATGTGGTTTCCATGTAGGGGACGCTGGCTATCCCAACATGCCATGGCTGATCACACCTCTCCGCAACCCCAGCACGCCGGCCCAGCTCCGCTACAACACCGCCCATGGCCGGACAAGGCGAGTGATAGAGAGGACATTTGGCCTCCTGAAGAGCCGATTCAGGTGCCTACACAAGACCGGCGGTGCCCTCCCATGTGCCCCGGCGAAGGTCTGCAAAATCTTCATGGTCTGCTGCATGCTGCACAACATGGCAGTTGAGAAAGCTGTGCCACTCATCCTGGATCAAGATGATCAGGACCATCCACCCGTGGAGGACGAAGGGCTTGGCAATGGGGCTAGTGATGTGGAGGATGTGGTTCCGCAAGAGGACATCCGGAGTCGGCTCATACGCGACTTTTTTGCTTAGTGGTGAGTACCAGTGTCTGAGTGTGCACGCATTGGTCCCCGTGTGGCATGTGTTGCCATGTGTGTGTCCATCTGCATGTATGCCACGTGAGTCAGAGGTGTGTGTGGATGTGTCACTCGAGTGATGGTGCCAGTGATGAGTGTATTTCCACAGTCATAATTGTGACCTAGCATGTTGTCATCCTTACATGTGTCGAGTACATGCACATGCAAGTGGCTGTGCTTTTTGTGGCTGACTTCTTGTGTGTCTCTCATCCCCAGGTACTTGCGCATGCCGTCTGCTGGTTGCATTGTTGTGGCACTGCTATTCCTCATGGACACGTCATCGTGTGCTGACTCAGCGTTACACGCACGGACAAGTTTGGAAGTCTCCTTAGGGTAAGGGATGCAGCAGGGGTGTATTGGGTGTGGCAGTTGTTTACGATGTGTGCACACTGCCCCTGTCGATGTTTGTTTCCTCTGCAGACATGTCGCATCACCATGGGACACATTACATGTAGCTGGATACACCTGAATAGATGGTCAGACTTGTTGACAGTCATCTGTGATGGGATAGTGGATTGTGATGATGGCATCAATGTGTGTAACACTGGCCTCGGACACATACGGTTTGCATTGGCTTGACATGGCGTGGGACTTCCACATCAGAGGATCAATGGTGTATGGCAGCCTCTCCGTGAGCAGCAGGGGGTGTTTAGCTGTTACCCGACACTTGTGTGCCAGTTCCATGGCTATCACGCATTTGTGCTGTAGAAGGGGGGTGCCAGTGTTGGACCCACATGTTACTCCACATGACCTGTGTATGTGTACTCCGAGTTGCCTCTGCATTCCGGAATACATGACTAATAAAGGTGTCCCTATGCCTCCAAGGTGCCTCTTCTCAGTCAATGCTGGTGTGTTGCCACGGTGCATACGGCATGTCTGGCATGGTTTTCCGTGATAGTGGCTATGTGTCTATGTGTAGAGTAGCAAGATGCAAGCTGTTTGTGTGGGATTAGACTCTGTATTGTGCATGATGTCCATGACTGTGTGGGTATTGTGACATGTGCCATGCCCATGCATCCAACGTTGGCCAGGCCACCATTCTCTGCATCCACCTGACTCAAGCTTGCAGGACATGGTTCTGCCACCTGTCTACACATATCTGGGTGCCCCCCAGGACACTCCACATGATCCCTGACCTCTGCGCATGACTGTTGCTGTACTCAATATGTCTGTCGGCACGGTTGTGCGGCCACCCCCTCAGCTGGTTGGGCCCATCACGGGTGTGTATGGTGCTCCATGTCTGTCTTGCCTAATACATTGTGACCCATGTGTGTCCTGTGCCAGACTCAGGCCCCAGGGTATGGATGGTTGAAGTCATATGAGAACTCAGGCATGGTTAGACTTTACAAGACACATGTAAGGTAATAATGCAAAATGTAGGCATCATCTCTTTATCGTGTAACTTTTTATTTGTGTTGGGGTACGTGTTGGGGGGGGGGGTATGACAAGAGGGGCTTTCCAGGTGTGTGGAATCCAAAGTTCACTGGGGGAGTTGGTGTCCTTGCCATTGGAAATCATCAGAGTCCATGCCACAGTCTTTGTCAACATTGGTCAGACAGTGACCAGCAAGTCCATGTGGCAGAGAATGTCTTTTGCTGATGTGCTGCTGTTGGTCCAGTGGGCCAGGTGCCAGGCCAGGTGTCCTGGGAGATGGTGCTGTTGCGCCGACCCTCACAGTCTTTTCCGTGGACGACACGCCCTCCTGCGGGAACCCTCAGAAGCAGGCCGTGACGATGTTTGGGATGCTCCGTCGGATGTCTCCTCCTCCTCCTGATCCCTCCCTGTGGGTGGTGATGTTCTTGGCCTGGTGGCACAGGGAGGGTTGCCCATGTTGTCGGCTATCCGACGGAGTATACGGTGAATTCCCGTGAACACCGTCACGAGCTCAGCCTGTCTGTCCTCCATCCGCCCTTGGTGTCGCAGTTGACAGGCATGTTGCACCGCATGTTGCTGGGCCTGCTGGGTCTTGATCTCCTCGAGGATCCCCTTCATCTCGTTGAGGGTGGACACAACCTGGCTCATGCCCGTGGTGTCCTGTCGGTATGTGTCCAGGATGTTTCTCACATGGAAATATACCGGTTCCGCAGCCAACTGGTCAGGCTCGCGCCTCCGCCGTCCTCCACTCCCACCACCCCTGCCCACTTGCACCTGGCCTGCCTTTGTGGGCACATCGTGTCTCCGGGACCCCTGCGGTGTGGCATTGGCGTTGTCGCCTGCCTCCTCCTGGGTGCCCGGTACACCGTGTCCCTCCTGGTCAGCCTGGCTCCGTTGTGGTGGTGGGGCAGGGATCCTGGGTGTCTCCTGGGATGTGGCAGGAGTGGGGGTGGTGGTTGGCCCAGTTGTACCTGACGCAGGTGCTGCAGGTGGTTGGACACCAGAGGGGCCAGGTTGGTCGGGGTCGTCCACAGAGTGGTGAGAGTCGTCGCTGCCGGTGGGATCGTCATCCCGCAGAGCCGGGTCCTGTGAGTCTTCCCCCCCAGTGTTGGGGGGTGATCCACGACGTTGACCTGTGTGTGAGAGAGACAATGTTATTTTTGTTCCATGCAACATCCATGTTTCATTTGTTTCAAAGTTGCCACATTTCCTCTGGGTATTTGGATATGTCTTGCATTCCACTCACAGTGCACTTGTGCATGGGTATGTCCCTTGGCCACAGCTTTTGAGACTTTACCTATGTGTGACACAGTCTTACTTGCTAAGTCAATTGTGACTGCAGTCAGCAGTGGAGTGAGCAGGTGTTGCGAGCCATGCATTGGCGCCTTCCGTGTTGCACTGTACGTGGGCACATGGAGTTGTTCCACACACTTATATAATGCAGGTAGCTGGCGTTGTGCTCGTGCACAGGTTGAGACATGGCCCAGTGTTTTGCCATGGAGAAGAGAGGGGGATTCAGGCACTGGCCACCCTTGTCTACATGCACGCAGTCCACCTGCTGACGAGCAGACATTCCCACACCACCCAAGGCTGAATTGGTCACCCTGTGTCTCCCTTTCTCACTCCCTCTCTGTCCCCCTCTCCCTCCCTCCCTGTGTCAGCCTCCTCCCTCTGGCCGTCTCCCTGTGTCTCCCTCCCTCTCTCTCCCCCTCTCCCTCCCTCTGTGTGTCACCCTCTGTCACCTCAGCCCAGCTTCCTAGGCACACACTTTTTGCAGATCTTTGAATGGCCCTTGGCTTGTTCATGTGAGTTTGTTTCTGATCTCCAGGCACCCATTGGGTATAGTGTCTGTGTCTGCGCTGCTGCTGTAGTGGTGTGTGCTGCCACTCTTTCACAGTGTTGGCTGTTCATTAGCTGCTGTCATGTGCCTTCACCCCCATGTCTAAATGCAAGGCGTCCACCATTTGCTGGCAAGTCTTTCCCGTGTGGGGACACACTGTTTATCTGGCTGTGACCTAGGCCATATGGGCAGAGGGCATTGTTGTCTGCTTCTGAGTTGCACTATGTGATTTTTGAGGCCCACACTCCCGCCATCCGGGTTACCGTGTCTTGTGTTGGTGTTTTCTGTGGCCTGTGACTTGGGATTGTCCAGCTGGGTGCATGGGGCATGGTGGCGCTAGTGGCATGTGCGTGTTTATGGAGTGTGGTTGAGTCATGCGATAGCTTGGGGTGGTTGCGTGCATGATTGTGAGTTTGGTTGTGGATGACGTTCCCCCCATGTGAGGTGAGTTGTTTGTGTACTCACCAGGCTCTCGGAGTCCTTCTACTCTGTCCACTGCCACCACCAGCAGTATGGCCATCACCCTCTCCTCCCAGGGATGGTATTGTACGCGTCTGCGGGGCGGCCCTCCTCCAGTGATGTTGGCCTGGTTGTGGTCGTCGGTCATTTTGGCTCGGACCCTCCTCCGCAGATCGTACCACCTGGCTTGGCATTCATGCCTGGTCCTTCTGGTGGACGCAACAGCATTCACAGCATCGACAATCGTCTGCCACATGGCTGTTTTTTCGGAAATGCTGGTCTGTCTAACCAATGTTCCAAAGAGGTGTGGCTCGACTCTGAGGATTTCGTCGACAAGGACCTCCAACTCTTGGCTAGTGAACTTTGGATTCTTGTTAGTGGGCATGGTGAGGGGTGTGGGTATGGATGGTTGTGGGCGTGTGGGTGTGGTTGTGCAGGTGTGTGTGTGAATGTGATGAGGGGGGTGTTTGTGAAGGTGGTTTTGTGTAGGTGTGCAGGTGTAAGGTGTAGTGGAGGTTGTAGTATGGTGCAGTTGTTTCTCGGTGTGGTCTGGCAGCAGTGGGTCTGTTGCAAAGGATCATGGTTTGTGTTTGTTGGGCCTTGTTATTGGTCCATTGGTGGGTGTGGCTGTGTTTGAACTTTGGGTGGGTGTGTTATAAGGAGTGGTTGTGTTTTGGGCCTCTGTTTGGGAGTTTGGCAGTTGCAGGTCAGTGAATGTGTTGTATTTGTGCTTGTTGGACATGTTTTGTGGCTTCGTGCGATTCGAATAGAGTCTTCTTGTGTTGTTTTGCTTTGTCCTGGTTGTGTATGTGTGTTTTTAGCGTGTGTACGGTGTGTACATCGGCCATTTTGTTTTACAGTGCTGTCCTTGTCTCTGGCTTGGTACGACTCGTACATGCGCGATGTTGGGTGAAGGTGCTGGTGTTGGGGCCTGGGGTGCGCTCCGCACTTAGACTGTTGGGGTCGGGGTACGTTCAATATATACGCGGGTGGGGGTACGGGCCGTACATACACGTTTGGGGTGGGGGTACGCTCCATACATACGCGGGTGAGGGTACGGGCTGTACATACACGGTTGGGGTGGGGGTACGCTCCGTACATACGCGGGTGAGGGTACGGGCCGTACATACATGGTTGGGGTGGGGATACGCTCCATACATATGCGGGTGGGGGTACGGGCCGTACGTACGGGGGTGTACAAACACGGGCGGGGGTTCGACTCGTACGTACACGGGTGTACATACACGGGTGGGGGTTCTACTCGTACATACACGGGTGTACATACACGGGTGGGGGTTCGACTCGTACGTACACTGGTGTACATACACGGATGGGGGTTCAACTCGTACATAGGAGGGCTGGGCGCGTACATACGGGGGCTGGGGGGGTGATTGGGCGCGTACATACGGGGGCTGGGGAGGGTGTTGGGCGCGTATGCGGGCACATGTCTCCATGGTTCCTATAGGAGTTCGGTGCGGACGGTGCTTTTTCCATCCGGTTGTAACATCGGACGCACGGGATGGATCGTACTTCCGCGGTCGGACTTGACTTTTCACATTTTTACGGTAATTCGTCCGGGGACGTGTCGGACACATATTCCGACCCGAGGACGTGTGGGGAATTATTCCCAATGCGATTCGTATGGACTTTTTCCCATGCGAATCGTAGTTGGCAGTTTGTACGGCACTTGTACGATTCGTACGGTAAAAAGACCGGATACGAGTCGTACGGGGAAATTTTTTACAGGATCGTAATCGGCACCTTTGTTTTGGAGATGATCGTAGCCAAAATAGTGAGCCAATGGAGGGTACCAAACAAAGAGGATACGGTACTAAAATGAGAGACAGCCATGAAGAGTGAAGAATTCTGTATCACCTGAAGGTGACAGAGTATTTATTTAAATAAGCCCAGACACAGTGCATGGTACATTATGGGAGTCATAACAGAATCCTACAAATTGTATCACAGCTAAGTTGGGACCTAGTTCAGTGAGGCAAGACACGTTCCACCTGGAAACATTTAGCTGGCAGATATATGCAGAAAACACTGCAGAAAATCTGCTGCCTGCAGGGTGGTCAGTATCATGCTTCACTCTAAGAATTATAACCACATTAACTGATAGGGCAAGCATTCAAGCTCGGGGGAACAAAGTGGATCCCATCCCATTCGTACTTCATGTCACTGGCAAGTGTGAGTTCAGTTTTTTTCAGTTTTAAATTTATGTCATTAGTTATCCATGTACTTTCTCACTTCTATCATGTACTGTTGTGATTGGCCCTCTTTCACTTCTTTATCTCTGCATACGTAATATATCAGTGTAAGCTTCATGGATGGATGCATATGGTTGACTTTGAAGACCTTGTAGAGTACAAAACACTATTGTCCTGGGTTAGGTGGAGAAAGTGGGGCTACTGAAATCTGTTTAGTCAGAAATAGCTTTTATACCAGTTAAATACTGATCCCAACCCCTAGGGCTTTTAGACAATTTCCAGCACGGCTATCAGTTTTGCATGTAGACGATAGATCTAATAAAAACAAAGAATTGTCACTGCTACCAATTTGAAGTTGGGCAAGACAGAAACTAGATCAAGCTTTGTACTCTTTCTAGGCTTAATCCTGCTTGGCCAGTGGAGAGTATAAAAGACAGAGAAAATGAGGATCTCCAAACCTATCTGAATCTACACAGCTAGCCTCTTCAGAATTAAAAACAACTTCTAGAATGAGCTTTTCACTGTTGGGGTATTTTAGGCGGCTGAAGTATAAAAGACCATCTCACTATGGGTTCCATTCCGGGCAGTATGTTGCATAGTTGTATTGGTGTTCTGCACTTGATAAAGCTTGTACCAGGCCTTCACTCATTGCACCTTTGATTTGTTCTTTATTATAGTCCCCTCAGTTTCCCTATTTCCAGTTCCACTGACCTTACCAAACCTATCTGTTTTGTTGTTTGAAGCCTTATCTCTTTCTCTGCTGTATTTTTCTGTTGCAGTTGCTGCCAGTTCCCATGTGACTACAGAGCTTGAAATACTCTAGGCAGTTCCAGCATTCATTAGTGGCCTGTTCCCTATGGAGAACTGTAAGCGGTATGCAATTGAAAAATCAATGTTTCCTCTAAAACGTCGTACTTCAATATCTTGTATACAGGCGTTCAACAGCCAAGGTGGAAAAGGTGTGCTGCCTTGTTTTTTTCTTTTGACACTTCTTAGTCTGCAGTTTGATGGGTCCAGTTGCGGGTGTGCTCAGGATCACCAGAGATGGTGAACTTGCCTGCAAGATAAACATTGGTGCTGGTCAGGATGGCGTTGTTAATGATCCAGCAGCTATTGAAGGTAGAGTGGTCCGACAAGGGAAGATACCGGAATTGCATTAGGATGGGGGTGATGTGATCATATTTCTTCAGACCATGGTTGAGATGTGATGCAGCATCTAGGATACCCTTATGGGGTACTAGTGCGGAGTCTGGGAGGCCATGAAGCAGGGCATTACCACCATCAGTCAGCCACAAATGCTGTCAAAAACTGTGTCTTAATCTAGCATTTGCATTGCTCACTTTTTGTGATAAGGCCTTTAGTGTATTTTCCAACTTCTGACCAGACATTTTGCTGAGGAAGTTAGAAGATGACATGGAACCATTTCTTCAGTATTGGGAGAGTCAAGAATGCACAGAAACTAGTGGGCACTGATTCACTTATGAGAGAAAATGAGGGGGAAATCAGCTTAGTGACAACAAAGCAAACAAAAGGGACAGAGCAGATTGTCTAACTCAAGAACACAGAGAATTGAGTAGAGAAGAAAGTGTGAAAGGATGCAAAGGAGAGGGTTGAATTATCATAAAGGTGCTATATAAACAGTCAAGAATCATCATTTGTTGTACAGCTGTCTTTCAGTTGTGATAACGAAATACACGAGTACAACCAAAAAGTGACCCATCACACCCCAGGTGTTGACTGTGAAGGTTCAGAGGGAAGAAAACAGTACTGACTGGGAGAAGTTAAATTTTTGTTGATTCTGAAATCTTGAAAATTCCAAGAGTAGTGTATAGCGTGGTTGCCCAGCGAGTAGTTTGTACACGGAAGAATCAGTTAAGGGTGAAGGGGTGATGTACTATCTCTGGTTTGGATCGAGATGCCCATCTTCTAGAACTCTCCACCTCTATTTTAAAGCTGAGACTTTGAGAAGTATAAAGAAATAGAAGAAGAATGATGGACCAGCTTGCTAATGCACTCCGGTCTGGGATGAGTGGGCACTCTAGGGTTATACTTCTTGGAATTCTGCTGGAATCTGTCTTAAAATCCAGTCATGCTGGCTTCCCCCACTCCTTCTGGGGGCCAGTAGAGGGAAGACTTGTAGGGATTCTGAAGGAAGGGACTTACTTGGACTCCTGTGCCTTAGATGTGGGTGCCCTACAGGGGATATATGGCACCTGCGGCCTACATTGGCAGTCTGCATATTGGGCTGCCCCTAGGGGCTTCAAGATTGCAGGTAGGGTGAGTAGTCTGCCATGAAGATCTTGTTGTGGTGCAGTCAGAAAGTCCCAAGGTCAGGAAACTACCAGGCTTGAAGAAGAGCAGGCTCCTGCATTTATTTACTGTAAGGGAGGATGAAGCAACAGGATCAGAGACTGCAGGAATGTATTTGCTGTTAGAAAGCAACAGGGTCACAGATTGCAGAAAGGCTTTTTAAGGCTCACAGGGGAACACCCCACAAGTATTGCGGCCAGGTGACATTGCAGAAATACTGATGTTGGCTGAAGTGTGCAACCAGGAACACAGCACAGAAAACCTTGTAAAAATTGGTGCATGGGCTTAGATACACTGGATCAAAGGGGCCACTTCAGCATGTCCTCCTTTCTGCTTCCAGTGGATATCCTGAGGAGTGCGGGACTGCTGTGGTGACGGGATTCCAGGTCTTGACCAGTGATTTTTAAACATCCCCCGGGAAGCCTGTGTGCTTGTGAGTCCCACAGAGGACCTGACAGTCCGAAGCACAGTTGTATTGGTGCTATTTTATTGTACCTCACTTGGAGGAAGGAGAACGACAATACCTAAAGGGATCAGAAGAAGCTGGAAAAAATTGTTTCAATGAGTTTTAGGGTCATAGATCAATTAATAAATTACTAACTTCAACTGCTTCCATATCATAATATATACTGTTGTCACCATCATCATAAGAACTTTTCACAAAACAAATCTGTGAGAAAATGGGTTGTTTGTTGGCTGAGTGGAGTGTTTGCCCTGCTCAAGCAGCAGTCACAATCCCTATTAGGGTGAACCATAAAGTCACTAAACTAACCTGTGCTTAACCCGCTGGTAGCTTGGCACAAACAACAGTCAAGCTTATAGTAGAGGCAATGTTAAAAATTATTTATGCAGCACAAAAGCAATAATAAGGTGAAAACAAAGTACAAGAAAAATCCTACACTAATTTAGAAAATTATAGCAAATTGTAATAAATTAATTGTCACCAAACTGACAGAAATTCAATCAGTAGTACTGGAGTTATTACATTTTAAGGTAAAAACTAGCACATATAGATCAAAGTGCAAATCGCTGACAGGTAGTTGTGTGAGACCTGGTAAAAGTAAAAAACAGAAGGCAACCTGTGATCGAACCCGAGTCAGATACAAAAAATGTATTGGGCCTGCTTGGTGATTACCTTTGTACTTAGAAGAAAGTTCAACAAAACTGTTCTCATGAGGTGGAAGCTCAAGAGGGCAAGTTGGCAGGTGGTTTCTGAGTAGGAGGCGTTGTTGTCAGGAAGCCAATGGATGAAGTTGCGGTGCAGACTTCTACTTTTAGATTCGAGTGGGATGAACCTGGAGGCTTTAGCCGATGAGTGTTCCACATGGCCGCACACCCTTTTGGTGGAGGATGACTGAACAGGATTTGCTGCTGCGGAGAAGAATGTAGCGGGAGCAGGCCAACTGGTGGTGCACATTGAGAAGATAGACATGAAGATTGATCTTGGTCTCCTCTCTGATCTCAAAGCAGTGTTAAGGCTAAATGGTTTCCAAGTCCAAAGTTTTGGATTTTGGCTATCTGGGCACCTTTAGCACCACCATCAAAGGTCCAGGAGGGCACCAATTGGGGGTTTAGGGGATGAAGACTCACTCAGTCTGGATCTAGGGTTTAAGATGGTTGGAGCCTTCAGTGTCCCATAGGATCTGATCAGAAGTCCAGCCAACTAGCCCTTAACGTCAGTTTGGTAGTTCTGGGTTAAAGCAGTGCAACAGGGATCAATCATCAGGGCAGGCCTCTGAGGGTTCAAGAAAGGCTGCAGACAGCAAAGCAGTCCTTCCAGGTGCAGCAAACCAGTCTTCTAAAGAACAATTCAGACCACATCAGCAGGCTGTCCTCTGGGAGTTCTTCTGCAGGTCTAGAAAGTGAACTGAAGAGTGGGTCTGAGCGTCCTATTTTTATACTTAGTGCCTTCTTTGAAGTAGGAGTTTCTGGAGAATTCTCTTTGAAGTGCTTGAAGTTTCCTGCCTCTCCTGCCCTGGCTCCAAGCTGTCTGCATGAACAATGCAGTGGTAACAAGTTCTATGTGTAAAGGCAGGGCACAGCCTAATAAGTTGTGAGTGGGGTTGTGCCTAGCTGTGCCCCAACCCTGCCAGTGATGGCCCACCCAGGTGCACCTAATTCCTCTATTGTGTAGCTGTTTGGTAGCAATAAATAAAGTCCAACTGCCAACTACACCCAGTTATGTGACACAGGAACTGGCTGAAGGCACCAAATAGTTAGGGTAGGAAAATGCCAACTTTCTAAAAGTGAGAAAGAGAAACAGCTGACGTGCACTCAGGTTTAAACGGTAAAATCAAATAGATAACGTGTTCTAAAAATTGTATAAAGCTTGGTGTGCTGGCCCTGAGGTGGTTCCACCCTGCCACCTTGATTCAAAATGCGTGAGAGACTGGAGCGGGACGCTCTAGACAGGGACTGCACTACCACTAAACACTCAGTGATGAGTATGTAACAAGTTAGACGAAATTTGTCATCTGTTTAACATATCAGAAAATGGTAATCATCATCAAAACCAATATTGATGTCTAAACCATCGAAAGACAATCGTGAATATGAGAAACGAATCAAAGCTTCTTCTTGTTGAAGTGTTCTTTCATCACACTCCAATCGTGCTGAAAAAGTTCATGTTACAGAGTACTATAACAAAATGAGGCGTAGCTTGATTTTCCCAATGCATTTCGGGCGTGGTGTTCGCCCTTCTTCAGGGGTTATCTATGAGTAAAACATCAAACAATTACATTCAAAGGTTTTAAGCTGATAACTACGTAGAAAATTGGAAGGCTTTACGGTGTCACACAGAAATTTCAGGCAAGATCAAAGATTAAAGCCACTGGAATTGAGCAAATGAATTGAAACGTGAAAGCACGTCACCAAAGAGTCTGAGAAAAATCTGTTAGACATCTGAGAGGGAGAAGGGTGGTCCAGAGCATGAGAGCGGAAAAAAGAAAGGAAGGAAAAATCACCGTGTGCTAAAAATCAAAGATTGTCGTGCGCGAAAGATTAGACCCAAGACGTATCCAGGTGGTAGAGACTATAATACCTGAAAAAGCTAGCAAGGCTGGTATCTGTTAAAGGATGAAAGCGATGGAATGAGGTTACCTGCAAAAATGCAAAGAAGGGTACGTGTCTCGTAAGGTGTTGAAAAGGACTCTGCGAAGCAGTGTGGGTGCTCCGACAATGGTCGGACATGCAAGGGAAACATGCTAAAAAAACTCACCGAGCGTCCGAAGAACGCTAAGGATCACTTTACTGGAAAACAACAGTGCACTATATAGTACACAAGCGGAACGGTGAGATAAGGAGGTGGAAAACCTGCGGGAAATAGGTAAATGCAGGGGGTTAAAGGGTGTGTGGTGCGTGCGGAAAGACCTAACAATTAGAACATGTAAAGCAGGGTACCTGGGAAAATACTCTCTGTCTCCGCGCTCTGGGTCCGAAAGTTGTGTGAGCTGCTGAATCCCGCCCGTAAATATCGGCGGTGTCCGGGTTGCGTTCACGTGGGGAAGTCTCAGTGTAAAACATGAAAGAAGGACTCGCGATGAATGTGAGGTATAACCAGGGGTGGCCATCTTGAGTTGGGAAAAGAGCTCTGACAGACAGAATGAGCAGGACAAAAAGTGCACGAAAAGCGGTTGCGAGTGAATGACAGAGTGAAAGGACAAGCTTATACGGCCTAAACAACGGAAGTGCTCCAGAGGTGAATGGCACCTGTATTACGGAATAACAGCATACAAAAAACTGAATACAAAAAACTTTAAATCGTCAATGTCAAATGAACAGTGGTCTACCTATATACATTCTAATGAGTGCTAATAGTCCACAAGTAACATCCTGCCTATTTACAGTCTATATTGAGTTAACGTTCTGACATTGTGTCTTTAACAGAAAGGTAAGAGCGTCAAACAAATAAAACGCGCTACTGGTATAAATACATTAAATGAAAAAGAAAAACATGACTACTAAAAATTCACTACAGTAATGTGTACGAAACTACTACTGGAACTTGATCTCTATGAGATGGAAAAGTGTTGTCCTGGCAGTTACCACGGAGTGAGTGTGAATACTAGTGAATTGAGGTGAGGGGTAATGCCTAATGAGACCAATCTGTCATGTGGTGTGATGAAAGTGACATGGGACACTGGGCTGTTGACAAGAACAGTAAAGTGATAAAGTGATAAAATGAAATCGGGAATAAATCAAGATTAAAGCTCTGGTGCGTTGTAGGACGACCCTGTCCCCCTTCTGTTCTATGTGAAGGAAGAGAGTAGGAATCACAGGAAACATGCAAACTCAATTTTGTCGTTGAGACCCTTGGGACTTAGGGTATTGAGATACCGAATCCAAAAGGATTCCCTTTGAACAATAAATTTGCTCATGTCACGGTCATTATGAGATGTGATGACTTCAATCACAATAAATTTAAGTTGAGCAATCGTGTGGTGTGAATCACACCAATGACTGGCAAGTGGTGAAGATAAAGTTCTAGTGCGAATGCGACTTTTATGTTCCGTGATACGGGTACGTAAAGATCTCTCAGTTTTGCCTACATAATATAGGCCACAAGGGCATCGGATGATGTATATGACATTTGAGGTGTTACAGTTGGCAGTAAAATGAAATTTAACCGGCTTACCCGACCAGGGGTGAGCTATCGACACGCCTGTAATAACATTATTACAGTGGGAACAGTTGTAGCATTTAGTCATACCCTTGGGTGCCAGATCAGTGGTGAGTTCTCGTCTCTTGAGGAGTTCCTTCAAGTTATTGGAGCGTTTGTACGCAAAAATCAGTGGATTTTTAAACAGGTTCCCAAAATCTGGTTCAGTCTGTAGTATGTCCCATCTGTTGAGGATGGTTTTTTTGATGGCAGGAGAGAGGGTCGAGAACTTGGATACATAAACTTCAGACTGATTTGCATATGGCCATGTCTGAACTGGGGTGGCAGAGTGGGCTAAAGAACGGTGATGGATTAAACCCAGATCAGTTGACTGGGGGTGAGTGCTTGCAATGTTCAACACTCCGTCCATCATTTCCTTAGGTTTTGCTTTGTTTGCCATAAGTTGGCAGGGTATGCTCAGACGTGAGTCCCTTGCTCACTTTGCTACTGGATTCAAGCAAGCCTGGCTAAAGACGGCTGAAATGCCAGAAACCGGTCCTAGGAAGCTTGTTTCCGGTCCAGGGAAGACATGGCTTGGCAGTTCGGGCTGGACTGTTCCCATGAGGCACATGGTCAGACTGATTTGCATATGGCCATGTCTGAACTAGGGTGGCAGAGTGGGCAAAAGAACGGTGATGGATTAAACCCAGATCAGTTGACGGGGGGTGAGTGCTTGCAATGTTCAACACTCCGTCCATCATTTCCTTTGGTTTTGCCATCTTTCTAAATGTGGCATTTCAAAAATAGTAATGTTAAATCCAACTTTGCTAGCAAAGAGGATGTATCATTACCATTCCAATGATATTAAACATGACAGAGCTACTCCTTCTCAATCAGGAATTACAGCTTAAAGGTGTAATAAGGAATTCTCAATGTTAACCTATGATAGAGGTAAGCCTCACAGTAGTGAAAAAATGAGTTTAGGGTTTTTCACTACCATGACATGTAAAACTTAAAGGTGCATGTCCAACCTCTTAATTACAATGCACCTTGCCCTATGGGCTACCTAAGGCCTGACCTATAAGTAATAAAAGAGGATTTTAAGGCTTGGGAAAGTTTTTTTTTTGCCAGGTCGAATTAGCATTGTACAACGGCATTCAGGCCGCAATGGCACACTGGGGACATGATTTCATTGGCTAATTAAGTTGATAGCACAACAAGTGGCTCAATAAATGATGCAGGCCCACTAGTAACATTTTATTTACAGGCCCTGTGCACATGGTATACTACTTTGCTATGGATTTATAAGCACATTAAATATGCCAAACAGTTGTGAGCCAAATTTACCATGCTTAGAAAGTGAGCACAAGCACTTTAGCACTGGTCCTATGGCCAATAAAAATAGATTCAGTAAACATATATTGGGTGAAGGCAAAACGATTGGTAGGGACAAGTCTAACAAGAGCTTGAAAAAATATGAATCAGATGGGCTTTTTGCTGTACAATAATAGAGAGAGAGGGTATACCTCTTTTTCTTGGTGTGTGGCAGAGGTTATTTACAGACTATTTAGTTGACATTCTGGAGAATACATCAGTATATATGTTATAATGTAAGAAGTAGAAGATATCATGAATTGTTGATCATAGTAGCAATAAAAATAACCCAGAAACTTATGTTGGCACTTCCTTTAAAAGTAGAAAATGGCTATCACAAAAAGGCACACCAAGGTGCAAATTCTAACAACTTCGTATGCTCTGATTTCACACAACATATTATTTCCAACCACTGAGTTTCACGATAAGCATGAGCCCACATGTCCATCTGAATAAATAGCATGAATGGTTCATGACTGCAGATTACTCATCATGAAAGCCACACATGCAACTGTTGTTGATGCATTTTGGTGTTGTATTTACAAAAAGTAAATAGATATATTTCATTGGAGCTGAGTTTGTGTCATGATTTTCGTGCTTTCCAGGTAAGATCTAATTGTATTCTACCCATGCCATTGTGCAAAACCAACAAATTTCACATGTTCATATGATGTTTTAACAACCAGGCAGCTGACATGCCACGAAATGCGGTGTGCACAGTGCAGCATCAGCAGAGTCACGTTAGAACATGATCGGCCCTGGTAAGGTGAAACTTTCCTTCCTGCACCTTGATAATCCATTTATATATAAGGAGATTGAGGATGAGAGTGATGTAGCATACACATTCTGGCTACCTTTGGTAATACCAGCAGCAGTGACGAGAAATATCAATCATGTGAAGTGATTTTAGTAATTGAGAAATCACAACATTAGTGTAATGAAAACAGGGCAGGGCAGTATTTGGTGAGAAAGGGTTACATGTGTTTGCTTAGACTGAAAAGCATTAGGAATTCGAAAAACAGATTATAAAGGCTGCATTACAAAAAGTTGTTTGGAGGGTTTCGAAATTAGCTGTATTATCGTGTTGCTTCTATAAACAGTGGGAAAACACATTTTAGATTATTATTTTGCACTTTTCGAAAGCTCACTTTAAATATACATTCGGGAAACAATGGAAATGCTGATGATCAGAGTTTAAAAAAACATTTCTCTATTGTCAACAAAAGGTTTAAAGACAATATCTCAGTGTAGTTAATTCAAGGCTCAGAAGGCCAGGAGCACCCTTCTCTCTGCAAAGGAAGTTTCTTCTGTTTAGACGTGAGAACATCAAAGTTCCTTGCTTTCAGAGGCTTCATGACCCCTTCTCCTTACTTCTAAAATCAGCTAAGTGAAACCATATCCTGCAGACACAAATCAAACTATAAAGGAGAGACTTCGTGGTAACGCACATACTAAGTAATGTTTCTGCACTGATAATATGTGTGATAAACCACTAATAATATATGTGAACCAAACTCTTCTCTATATGAACCAATCACATCAAGGACCTTATTTTGACTTTGGCGGTGAGGGAGTGGGACTGCCCTGCTTCTGCACCCCCAAACCCATGTAGGAACCACTCCCCAGACCAGAAGTTTTCTCCTGGTCTAGCGGGGGGTTCTTCGGTGCCAGGGCGGTGCCCATGAAATAGGCACTGCAATGGGAACATCAAAGGCAGTACCTGCACGGCACGGACTGCTGCAGTCTATGTCATGAAGATACTGGTGTGCATGCACACCGGGGGGGCACAACATGTGAGTACAAATGGCGTGAGGCAACAGGGGGCCATGTAGGGCCCCGTTTGATTCCTCACACCATACTTTTCATCGCGGTTGCACCGCTTTGAAAAGTGTGGTGGTGAGGAAACTTATAATATGCTTGACAGGGCCTCAGTGGCCCCGACAAGCATATTGCGGCCTGAAGACCACCCGGTCACGGCCAGGGATACCTGATCCCTGGCGGTTGTGGTGGTCCCAGGTGGCCTGACTGCCCTGGTCATAATAGGGCAGTTGGAAGACCATCACAGCCTCTCCCCAGCGAGTTTGGTGGTCCATGTACCGCCAGATTTGTAATAAGCCCCTAAGAAAGCAAAGCAGTGCTATTAATTTATACATCATGGGCCATATTTATGAAAAAGTGGTGCAGCGCAGTAAGTCACCATGCTGGGCTGCACTGCATCACTGAGAAAGGGCGGGAATGTGCCGTATTTAAGGCATTCCCGGCCTTTCCCGTGCGATGGTGCATAACAGGATGCCTAGCCTCAATGCATTCACCCTTGCACCACGGTGGAAAGGTGCCTGCATTTCACGCAGGATTGCTTTTGTGCACGAAGGGGCACCTTCCTGCACAAAAACAATCCTGAGAGGCTGTTTTCACTTGCTACGTGTGCTGCACAAATAGAAAGAGGAAACAATGAGGAGAAATAAACATATTTCTCCTCATTACACCTCTCCTGGGGAGGTGTATCTTTTTGGTGCATTCCCAGGTTTACCTGTTGTGGTAAATCTGGGAATGCGTCAAAATTCATGGTTGTTGCTTGAGAACAACCACCTTGCTGTCCCCAGCAGGCCCCCATCCCTGCGATAGTTGCCTATTCTCAATGAGTCGCAAATTGAGGTCTGTCTCATGAATATTGATGAGGAAGGTCATTTGCGACCCCATTGGGAATCACTAAATGTGTCTGAGACTCATTAGTACATTCCATTTTTTGAGTCGCAAATCGCGAGTCGCAAAAAATCACAATTTTGCCACTCGCAAAACGGAATGATCATACATCTGGCCCTCAGACTCAGTAGATGATTTTTAAAACTTTCTGAGAATCCACTTAAAACTTGCACAAGTAAAAAGTTGCATCTGCACTATTGGCCATATTTACAAAGACGTCATGAAAAGCGTTCAGCAAACCAAAGTCTTTGCAAATTTTCTCTGTGGTGCGGATGTGTTGGACTTGGCCCTTCAAGCAGGTTCACCCCTGAAACTTTTTGCTTTTTGACCGTGACTTGGTATTAGTGATTTTTGGTTTCTGCGCACTTTCCCTGTGTCCCAGAGTAAAGTGCGTGCGCACTCTGAGTGCATGTGGTGAGATAGGCCTGCCCTCCCATAGGAATGCATGGGGAATGTATGTGTCCCTGATAGTTCCTGATGCGTGGGGTGTGCAGGCTCGAGTTTGGTATGTGCGGACTCGTGTGATCGAATAATTCGCAATGATGTATAATGCGTGATTATGTCATGTGCAGAAGTGCCACTTCTAGGAGTTGGCATATTAGTGTAAAATGTGTCTGGCGTGTGATTGGCTGGAGCTGGCTGGTGAGCCTGGCTCCAGGAGTCTGGGTGGGTCTGCCCCAGTGGTGAGTGTGAGATTAGCATGCGGATGGCTGGGGAGGAGTGCACCTTGGACCTGAATAGGGCAGGGCTTGCCCCCACACAATGCTGGCTCCGCCCCCTGTGGTGCGACTGATGACCCTAGCCCTGCCAGTGAATAGAGTGAGGGGCTGAGCACATCAAGGGTGCTCCCCAACCAGCTGCGACTGGTTTTCCCCCTCACCCTGAACCAAGAACAAAGGGAAATGGTGTATAAGAAGGGGCTGTGTCCCCTTGCAATTTGTTCTCTTCCAGGATCCAAGCTGAAGGGGGGACTGCTGCTGCTGGAGGCCAGGAGGAACCGCCACTTAGGACTGCCTTCCTGCCTGGAGGGCCCAGTGAGCTGGCCCCTGGCCCAGCCTTGCCCCCCTGCCTACCTTCCTAAAACTTGGCTGGACTTTCCTGCTCCCCAAAGCACCTGGAAGCGCTTTTATTTTACTTGTAGCGCTAGGAGCGTTTTAATTGGGGACCCCCGCATTGAGAAGCGCTTTCCCTGAAAAGTGCCTTCATGGTGGCCCGTAGCGCGGAGCTACGATAATTGAGGGAACCCCGACGTAGGGATTCCCCCGCTTTTGCCAGATTTCAAGCAGGTGCCCACCCCGCATTGTGGCGCTCATTGGCGGGTGCCTACCCCGCTTATTTAATTATTCCTACGGCGGGTGCCCACCCCGCCGTATATTGCATATACCGAGGGAGCTCACCCCTCTTATCGCCGGAAAAATCACCGCTGCGGCCCGGTTCGTAACCGGAAGTCAGGCAGCCTCGGAAGGGACAGGGGCGTGACCTAACACAGGAAGCGGACGGGAGCCTACCCCGTGCTTCCCCGAGAGAAGGAGAGCGAGCAAGTCTTCACCCCCGCCGGAGGGCTACCGGCCACAGCAGAGATGGTGCTGGAGTCCCCGGAGAACAGCCCGGTAAGTGTGTAGGGCTGGGGGACTCCGGGCGTGTGCTGTGGGTGCCGGTCCCGGACCGGCATACTCCTTGAGCGGCCCCTGCGCTCCAACGTGCAGGGACCTTGTTGTTGAGAGCCTCGCCCGGCTCTTCAGCGTTGGGGGCAAGTTATTTGTACAGAGAGCCCCCGAGGCTCCAAGACATATGGAGGCAGTTCTCTTGGTGTCCAGAGCGGCCCCGGAAGGCAGCGGGCCGCTCCAACGTACGAGGACACGGACAGTGATACTGCCTGCGAGGCTCCAACGTGAAGGGGCATTCTTTCCGAGCCTAGAAGGCTCCAAGGGGGCATTTCTGTGGCGATTTCGAGTCCCCCGAGCGAGACTCTCACAAGGGGCACATTGTTTCTTGAGCCACGGAGGCTCTAGGGGGCATTTCTAGTTGTTTTGAGCCCACGAGGCTCCCCCATTGTCGTAGGGCACCCCCGAGCCCAGAGAGGGCCCAGGAGGCACGCCGGTGCCAGGTTCATTTTCCCAGCTGCCCGGCACTTAGTGGGCAGCTGCAACGTTTAGGTTGTGGCCCTCTGCGCTTTGGACTGCGCCTCCTGCGCAGTCTTCCTCTGACTTTGCTGGACACAGGGCGTCCTAGCCCCGACAAGGCCAGTTGGCCTAGGGACTGCCACAGGTGGTGGCTAATGGGAGTTCTGCGCTATTGTTCCTAACCTGCACCTCTGAATGTGTTTTTATGCATCATGTGTCTTGTGTTTACACCTCTGAATGTGTTTTTATGCGTCATGTGTAATGTGCTTATACCCCTACAGGTATTGTGATACTTAGGTTGTTGTTTCCTCCTAGTACAGGTGGTGCTAGTGAGGTCCTGGTTCCCTGCGCGATATTCTCCTAAGGTGGTTAGGGTTGCGTAGGTGGTACTTACCTGTTACCAGTAGTTACTGGTTGTGTGCTACATGTGTTATTTTGTGCTACAGTAATTTCATATCCTATGTTCTAAGTGCTAAGTTGTAAAAGTGCTAATTACTGACAGTGGTCCATGTTGCCCTGTCCCCTGTACATATAATCCCTTGTAAATTCTGCCCGTGCCTGTTGGCACATTGTAGAGTGTGTGTTTTTATCTAATGTGTTTTGGTATAATACAAAGGCTATTTATATATAATACCTTGTGTTGAGTCTCTTTTGTGGTGGGCCTTGGGTGTTGTTGCTGGGTGCGCGCGCAAACGCTTTACACATTGCCTCCGGGATAAGCCTGACTGCTCGTGCCAAGCTACCAAGGGGGTGAGCAGGGGTTATCTTTTTTTTTTTTTTTTTTTTTTTTTTTTTTTTTTTTTTTAAGTTTTCAAAACCTTTATTTGAGAGAGTACATCTACAATACAGCCTCACGCCTACAACCCCTCGGGCCGGCCACTGTCCATCACAATCCTTGCTATAATCTGTATGATACACAGCCACATATCCGACAGCCCGGGGGCCCGGTGGCGAGGAATAGTCCCTTTTCTTCCACCCCCTTTCAGATTCCGTGCACCCCGAGCGTATGTCCACCATGGTGTGCCGATCGAGCAGCTCGCATGACCATTCTACACAGAGTTGGCATAGTCCCTCACAGAGATATCGGAGCAGTAGTCCAGTGGCCCCCAGCAGGCCCCATCGTCACAGGTATGCTAGAGGTGCAACAGAGCCCTCCCCCGGGCCTAAGTGAGTACGCCCTGCGGCTTTAGATTCTTCCGCATCTTCTGCTCCGACGGCCCTTGCGAGGAGGCGCAGGGAAGGGCCTCTCCGCTCGCCATGTATCCACCATCACCACCATCTGCTCTACCTCCCATACCAGCCGGACCGGCAAACTAGCATACCCTCTGTCCCGACAGCGTGGGGGGGGCCGCCCCCCCACTGTGTCTAGGGCATCTCCATACTGGCCAGCACTCCAAGCCATCTCCACAGCAGCGCCTTCCATCCATGGCCACATGGCCTGTCCTCACAAGCATAACCCACTCCCGCGGCAGTTGCCACACTCCCTGGCGCATCAGTCCATCGAATCCAGATCATACGACCGCCCCCCACCCTCATCAGTCCCCAGTCGCGCCTCCGCCCGCCCCCTGAGTTCCGTCCGGCCCGGTAGTGTCCTCTGCCCCTAAGTATGCTCTGAGCGGGTCCCAAATATCCTTGGCTCTACTACGCATTGGTTGTGTTTCCGCATAGACTAGGTTCTGTTCCTGACAGTGCAATAAGTCAGCAATCCACTCCTTAAACTTCGGGGCCCGGCCCCTCCCCCACCGACAAGCGACTCTCCGTTTCGCCATCAACAGGGCGACGTCCCCAAACTTCCGATGCGCCTTGGGTATCTTCATGGTGTAACCCAGCAGCATCATAAGCGGATCACATTCAACCGCGTCTCCAATCATGGTCGTCAGCGCCCCGTGGACTTGTGACCAGTATTCCGCCACCATCGGACAGAGCCAGGCCAGATGCAAGAAGTCCGCCCCCTCCATGCGACATCGCTCACATCTGTCATCCTCTGCCAAACGAAACCGCAGCTTCCTCGCAGGCGTATAATACATGCGCTGCAGGAATTTATAATGAATCAGCCGTAGCCTGCAGCTGGCCGCTATCTGCGAGGTCATCCCGCAGCAGTACGCCCATTGGTTCTCCGTTATGACCCTTCCGAGATCTGCGCTCCACAGCCGGAGCGCTTTGCCGCCCCCGTCGCCACCATGCTCTCGAATACTGCGGTAGAGGCGGGAGACCAGATGTTTGCCATCTGCAGAGGTGAGCGCCAGTTGTAGAGGCCCTACCACCTCAGGCTCCTCTGGGAAGCGTGGGAGAATAGCCCGCAGCCCCTGCCGTAGACGAAGATAATAAAAGATCTCCAGCGGGGTATGCTGAGCCTCCTGAAACCACTGCTCTCGCGTTTTAAACCGCCCGTCCAGGAAGAGATCCCCCCATGTCCTAATCCCCAATCCAGCGCACATCTCCTGGAACCCCTTCTCCCGCAACAGGGAGAGCTCCGGGTGATAAGCTAGGGGCAGTCTAGGTGCATATAAGAGGGGGAGCGCGACTCTGCGGAGAATCCGCTGCCATGCGTCTATCGTGCTTGTGATCGTCGCCGCCGGAGTGTCGAGCGCTCCAACCGGGCCGAAGATAATGCCCTTCAGTGGCAGCGGCCGAACTATCCAGTCCTCCACTGCCAGCTGCGGCATAAAGGGCGTGGGCGCAAACCAGTGATACGCAAATTGGGCCTGAGCACTCATGTAGTATGCCAGAAAATCAGGGACATCAAACCCCCCTTTCTCATAAGGCTGAGTAATAACAGACCATGCTAATCTCGGCTGTTTTCCAGCCCAGAACAACCGTGTCAGTTCCGTTCGGAGTGTACGGAAGAAAAAAGCGCCCGGATAGTAAGGGATATTCTGAAAGAAATATAAAAACCGGGGCAGCACTACCATTTTAATGAGTGAGGCTCTCCCAGCCATGGTGAACGGCAGGGAAATCCATCTCGTCACATCCTCCGTCAATTTTGCTACCGCCGTGCCATAATTGAGTCGCACAGTCTCTTCCCGAGTCTGAGAGATCTGTATCCCCAAATACCGCAAATCGGTATCGCACCAATCGAGTGGGTATTCCAGCGGGAAGCGACGTACTGCAGGGGTCAGGGGAAAGAACTGCGATTTCTGCCAATTAATTTGTACCCCGGAAATCCGACCGAATACCAAGAATTCCCGGAGCAATGGGTGAAGATGCATCTCCGGGTCCACCACATACAGTGTCAAATCATCAGCATATAATGACACATCTATCTGACGTTGGACGCATTTGAAAGCGCTCGGCTTGTGCAATTGTCGAATCCGGCAGGCCAGTGGTTCGATCGCAATAGCGAATAACAGCGGGGACAATGGGCACCCCTGGCGCGTACCTCTAGTCAGGGAGATCGGGCGCGACATTTCACTGTTGATTAAGACCCTCGCTCTCGGGTCCGTATACAGCAAGCGCACCCAAGCAACAAAGATTTTCGGAAACCCCATTCGATATAGGATAGCAAATAAGTAATTCCACTCTACGGAGTCGAATGCTTTGGTAGCGTCGAGGAATACGGCTGCCACCGGCAACTCCGGCGCAATGGTATGCATTAGGGAGAAAAGAGTGCGCAAGTTATTGGCCGTGGAGCGCCCCGGGATAAACCCGGATTGGTCCGGGAGGGCTATTGTGGGCATTAGGAGCGATAATCTGTTAGCGAGTACCTTCGCCAGTATTTTAGCATCGCAATTTAACAGCGATAGTGGCCTGTACGCACCGCAGTCGGCAGGGTCCTTGCCCGGCTTCAACAACGAGGTGATCAACACCTCTCTCATGGAGCCAGGCAATTTTCCTACTTCCAAAGATTCCTCGTAGACCTCCTTAAGCACGGGGGCCATAATATCCACGTAGCTTTTATAGAATTCCGCCGGCAGCCCATCCAGGCCCGACGCCTTTCCGTTGCTAAGAGACATAATGGCTTCCCTAATTTCGTCTAATTCGAACGGCGCCCCTAGGAACCGTCGGTGGTCATCACTCAACCAGCACAGGGCGATATCGTCGAGAAACCCCCCGAAGTCCACCTCGCCAACACTGCGCGCGGTATATAGATCCTTGTAGTGTGCAGTGAATTGCTCCAAGATTCCATGGGTATCTCGACTAGTACCCCCCTCCGACGTGCACAGCTCCAGTATGTGGGTGTTGTAGCGCGGCGGCCGAGTGAGTTCCGCCAGCGCGCGCCCAGGCCGCTCCCCTTCGCAATACCTGCGAGCCTGCCAATATTTGCCACAGAACCGGGCCTCCCTTTCCGCCTCTTTTTCGTACTGCGTAAGACGTTCCCTAAATTCTGCTTGGAGGGGGCTCCTCTGTCCCTGACTCATCCTAGACTCCAACCCTTTAAGTTCCCCTTCCAGTTTCGCGAGCGTTTGTCGTAAGTTTTTCAAGACTCCAAAGCTTTTCGCCATGTAGTAGCCACGAACCGTCACTTTGAATGCCTCCCAAATGCTTTCTACGCTGTCTACCGAGTCTTTATTGCGGGGAAAGAACTCCGCAATTTCCTCCCCCAGCTCAGTTTGAAATAGCGGGTCCATAAGGGCCGTGGGCTGCAGCCGCCATCTTGCGGGCGCTACACCATATCCCGGAAGCGCTATCTGGGCCAGTACCGGGCAATGATCTGAGTATGTCCTTGGTAGATGCACAACCTTCCCCAGATCCACCGCTATGCCCCGAGACAAGAAACAATAATCCAGTCTAGCCCAGGAGTTGGCAAAAGCCGTGAAATGCGTACCCTCCCGCAATCCACCATGTACGAAGCGCCAGCTGTCTATGAAGTGGCCTTCCTCCAAGATACCCGCCAGCGCCTCCCTCGCTTTCTTATTGTAGTGAACACCACTATCCGACCTGTCCAAGCCAGGGGACAGAGCCACATTAAAATCACCTCCCCATAAGACATGCATAGAGCCTATGTGGAGCATCTGTCCCCACAGGTGCGTGAAAAACCCTGGCGAGTCAACATTGGGGCCGTAGCAGTTCACGATCGTGATGGTGTCAGTGCCCAGCCTCCCCCAAAGCAGCACATATCTACCCTCCGCATCCACACGCTCACCAAGCTTCACAAACAGCACAGTCCTCTTGATCCATATCGCTACCCCCCTAGCATACCCTGAGTAGGACGAAAAACTGCGTACCCCCGCCCATCTACCAGCCAGCGCATAGTGCGCTCGGGGGGCAAGATGTGTCTCCTGTAACAATGCTATCTGTACATGGTGCTGGTCTAGGTACGCCAACACCTTCCTACATTTTCTAGCGTCGTTTAGGCCCCGAACATTCCACGACAGCACCGTAATCCGTTCTCTCCTGGGCGTCTCAGTCATCATTCGGCCCACCCCCGTTTCCCCAGCGGCATCCCATCTCCCAGTCTCTCACCTTCACATACAGTCCTGCGGCCAGCCGATCACACCTCCGCAGCAATGGCAGGAGCTCCAAGAGGGGCTGTAGCACAGTCAACTTCAATCTCTCCATCTCAAGTACTCTCACAAACAACATAAACCCGCCATCCCCAACGCTCCCTCCCCAACCCGAAACTCCGAACTCCCCTCTTCCCAACAGCCCCCCCCTCCTCACCCCCCACCCACTGAAGCAAACCCCAATCTGCCAGCCATGTTCCCTCCCCGTCCCTCCCCCAACCACCCCTCGAATATGGGCGAAAAAAATCCCCAGAGCTCCCCATAAGTTCTCGGGTATTTCCCTTCGGGGAGTTTGCCTAGGTGGCTTCACTACTTCCCCCTCATTCTCCCCGGTCGCCCACCAATGTGGCAGCCGAGCACGAGGTCCGAGAGGGGGTGTCCGGCATTAGAAACTTTGGCAACCCCAGCATGTTATCCCCACCTCCCCGCAATCCACAACGTAAGGCGTAATCACTTTCAGTATTATCCCCAAATAGCTCGTGCTAGAGCAAACATTTACAGTCCTTCCATGGTGTGGAAATGTGGATTTTCCTGGTCAGTTATGTCCCCTATCTTGGACCCCAACGGTTCTATATGCATGTTACAAGTACATGTATGTTCCCTCCAGTTCCAGTTTCTAAGACGCAAACATATGTGTGTCTACCGTCGACATGTTCTCTGTCAGATCCGCCATCGATGGGCTGGATATTCGATTCCTAGGTATGAAAGGTCACCGACTTTATATGGCTAAGTTACTCCATTTTTACAGTTCAGGCAAGTAGGCCCGATTCTGTCCTCAAAGCCTTTCCCTGCTCTCAGCCTCTGACAGCTTCAGCTTGAGCTCGCATCTGTATCCATGAACTTTGTCCTACTCCCTGTGCAGCTAACGGTGCCTGCATCGGCCAGTTTTCGCCTGCCTGCCAAGAAGCTGTATTTCACCTTCGAATTATCTATTTTGCTCTTCAGCCGATGCATTCCTGTCTAGTGATTTAGGTAAACATTTCCTTTAGCTCACAAGCAAAGGGACTCAGCCTTTCCGTCCTCCTGCAAGTGATTCATAGCCCTGCTGCCATGGAAAGTTTTCTGCCCCTCGCATCTCATATAGACACTTAGACGCTTGTACACGCACACACAGTTAGTATAGAATAGATTCTGTCCGAGAGTCCTTCCTTGTGGATAACATAGTTCTCCAAACATAGGATGGTAGATATGATTTGGGATTAGGTTGACTTGACCCCTCAGACTTCTCGTCTCCGCATGTAGAGCTAAATGTCAAGTCCCCTTCACCCCCTAGTTGCACGTCAATTACACGTCATACTGCTGCGCGCGCATCTATGCCAAGTATTATCTTATAGATCCACCTATGTCTGATAATCCTAACCAATCATGTTTCTTTTATTCCTTATTACGCCTAGTTTCGATTACGTACCTGTTTTGTCACTTTTCTTATCAAATGTTACGCCTTCTACATTCGTTTCATTGTAATGTACTTATTATAAAAATACATGTCTGTCAATAAATTATTGTACTTCACTTCCTGAACCCTCGTGGTGACGGAACCTGAAGGCCGCGACTCGAGTCGGCCATTTTGAATGGAATAAAGCCCATTTAGAAAACCTCTTATACCACGGATTCTGCCTCTTGTTATTTTGAGCTATTTTACTTTATTTTAAGATTCAGTATGAAATTCAGTCCGGTATTTTATTTACCACAATGGTCCCCCCAATGTCCTCACGCCCCGCAGCCCCGGGGAGGGCCGCCGAGCCCCAGTCCGTAGGTGTGCCGTCTCCGATTGCGGCAGCAGTGTACTTATTCAACCCCAGGGGGATAGTGGTGAAAGTTCATCCGCACTACTTACAGTTCGCCGTCCGGTCCCTCTCCGGGCCGCCGTTCCTGCTCATCGTCCACCTCTGCCCCCGAGTTGCGGGAGCGTTTGTAGTGTTTGAGGAAGTCCTCCACCTGCTGCGGATTAGTGAAGAACCGCTGACGGCCCTGGTACGTGATCCGTAGTTTCGCCGGGTAGAGCAGTGCATAGTCCAGTTGCAATGTCCGCAGCTTAGCTTTCACCGCCATAAATTTTCTGCGCTCCTCCTGGACCATTGGCGTGAAATCCGGAAACAATGTGAACGCGTTGCCCTCATACGAGAGAGACCGGGTGCTCCTCGCCGCTCGCAGGGCTGCGTCCCGATCTCGGTAGTTTAGTAACCGGGCAATGATGGGCCTTGGAGTCGCCCCTGGTTTCGGTCTGGGGGCCAGGGAGCGGTGCGCTCGCTCCACAATAAAATGAGGGGAGAACACGTCAGTGCCAATCGCTGTGCGGAGCATCCGTTCCACATATTCCTCCATTTTGCCTACGTTGGTCGTCTCCGGTATCCCTAGGATGCGAACGTTATTGCGCCGACTTCTCGCCTCCAAATCCTCGTTCTTGGACGCTATGATACGCAATAAGTTATCCATCCTGGTAAGCTGTGAGGTGTGCTGCGTGACCGTGTCCTCCGCGTCTGAGATCCGTTGTTCCGCACCCTTTATCCTTTCTTCATGCGCATCCAGCTTATGCACCACAGCGTCCATTCTCGAAGAGATCCTGTCCACTTTGTCTGCAATCGTCGCGAATCCCTGGCGCATCTCGCGCAGCATCTCCCGCATGTCCGACGAGGCAGCCGAGGAATCCACCGCAGCTCCACTCACCGCAGCCGGGGCCTGCACCACCTCCGATGATTTGGTCGCTTTCTTACTGGTGTCGAAAGACAGCTTGGGCTGTCGCGCGTCCGGCTTGCCCATCGCGATCTGCTGGCAGGTCAGGCCGCTCCTTCGGCCCGTTCACAGGCCCCTCCGCAGCGAGCCTGGGCGCACGTTGTTCAGAGGACTCGTGAGAGGGGTAGGGATGACCCCTCGTCTTGCTCTCGCTGACAAAAGCGCCTCCGCCTAGGCCGGTCCGGCCGCCGTCTTCTGCTGGTGCGGTTGTCGCCGCTCCCAAGGGGGGGGGATATGGGCCGCCTCTGCTGCCGCTCCCCTAGCACCAATAGACCGCTGGCGTGCTGTGTCAGTCGGGGGGACCCGTCATGCAGGCCCCCTGTCTCAGCGCGCAGCGCCTCCTCGTCGATGGGCCAGCCCGATCAAATACGGCGGCCAGGTCCACCCTGCGAGCCCCTCCCGGACACCAATCTCGTGCTCCCTGTCAGCCTCCGCAGCTTTGCCTTAGGGGTAGGTCGCAGTAGGGCCCCTCACGGCCTGCCCGGCCCCGTCGCCAGCGTCCGCGGCTCCCCCGCCGCTCCGGTGGGGCGGGAGGGGGGGGGGGAACAAGGCCTCCGGTCTGCGATTCCGGGGGGGGGGGCCCGCTCCGGCCTCTTCCGCTGCTTCGGCAGCCGATCTCTGCTTCACGCCACTTGTAGCCGGCAGCGGCCCACGGCAGGCAGCGCAGCCTCGGCCTCACGTAGCAGATGTCTCCCAGCGGGCCGGTACCCGTCCTCCAGCCGCAGCAGGCGCCGGAGGTTCCGAGGCGCCTATCTCCCTCGCGGTAGTAGCGAGCGGGACCGGACTTGGACAGTCCACGCCGGACCTCTCAAGGACGCAATCGGTGGGGTTTCAGCCTTCTGGGTCGCCAATTAAGGAAATCTGTCAGGATAAATGTCGCCGGACTGCGGGAGCCTTACACGAAGGCGACCATTCGCTAGCGCGCCACCTAGCGTCCCCCGTGAGCAGGGGTTATCTTGGCGTGTAACTCCCCAGCCCTGACTAGAGTGGTGGTTTCTGCCTGGCTTTGGCGCAAGCCCTAGCCAACCAGAAATCGCCATTTCTAACAGGATGCAACTTTTTACTTGTGCAGTTCTGCACTGTGTGAGTGGGAGAGAGCAGGAATGTGCCATACCTACCTGATGACCAGTCAGGCGACTTAGTGACACACACCTTTCCACCATAGTGCAAAGGTGTCTGCATTATGTCAAGCATAGGTTGTGTAATGGAAGGGAACCCTTCCTGTACAAACTACTATGCCTAGACAAACTTTATAACTTTTCCTACTTTGAATGTGTAGTGTACAGTGCAACACTTGCAAAGTCAGAAAAGTGTGGAGAATAAAAGCATTTCTCCATGTTAACACCTATGTCATAGAAGTGTTCATTTGTGACACAAAACACTGTCTACATGTATCATTTGTGGAACACCCTCTGACCCAAAGTAGCGCAAAGTATCTCAAAGCACTGCTTTAGCAAATTTGAGGTAACTTTCCTATGCAAAATAAGTTTTGCACTGGAAAGTAAATTCAAAAAAAATATTTTGCACAGGTTTAGGTCACTTTTGTGATGCAAACCCAGCACAAAATGTAGTAAACATGCTTCCACAAGTGACAGATCTTGTTTCAGAGAATCTCAGTCTGCCATATGTGTACATGTGTTTCATATAATTTCCTGTTGTGTAACTGCTTGTGATTCAGCAAATGTTGTGCAAAACTAGGCAAAATACAAAACTGCCATTTAGCACTATATTTTAAGTCATTGTGCCCATTTTGGATGAGAGGCCACATTTCATGCTGAAAAAAACTAACAAACACAAGTACTGCAAACAACAGACACTCGTGTTCTGGTCATTCACGTTGCTCTGTAGTTGGAAGTAATTTCACCACATGGCACAATTACATAATTTGGAAATTTTGGCATAACAAGCGTAAGGTCTAGTACAACAGCAATTTGAGCAAGGCCTCTTTGTGACATGAAAGTATCTGGTCACATGGGAATGGGAATTCCATGCCAGTATATCCAACAAACACACATTTTAGGCAATATCAAACATTGGTATTGCATTTTTCAGGGCTTTTAATCTTACACATCGGTCATGTGGGCGGATGTGATGAAGTAAGTTAGGAGTCAAGGGTCAACCGGCGGTGTGGACAGCAGCCAACTAAGATGGCCTCACCTTGAGACAGCTCCAGTGAGCATCCGCTGATAACCCCAATTTATCTGTTAAAATGTCCGTTTACCACACGTTATAATGTGGCTGGAGGATCCTGGCTCCACGTAGGGGATTTCAATGAAATTCAAAGGCACAAGATCGACAAGCGGCCATGAATTTGATGCCGGAGCTCGCCATCAGTCAGTGCGGCCTGATGCCGGAGTGTGTCGTGGTGATCGTGAGGTAGACGGAAAGCAATGATCTCCAGTCCCCCACTGAATTGAGGTGGCACCCCTGAAGAGGTGAAAGCGGCGACCCATGGACTAGAGCCCCAGAAGGCGGAGGGACGCACATGAGGTGACACGGCCGATCTGTGTGAGACGGCGGTGAGCAGAGTGTACTGGGAGTGCCGTCGGGCTGTCTAGACGGAGAATGGCTGCCGGTGACAACTGCACTTACCAGCTGGCCCCGAGTAGGAGGAAAACCAGTAACAGAGTTCCTCGGGTGAGTGCCAGGCAAAGTGGATTGGGTGGCCTCGGCATTGGCGAGCTGCCGTCAGGGGGCACTGCTGTGTGTCGACCGTGGCTCGCTACAGCTGCGGAGCGGGACCACCTCCTGCGAGCGCCGAGGCGATTGTGATATGGAGCTGGCAAAAGAGCAGCAACTGAAGCAGCCCGTGTGACCTGCAGGGCACAGCCTGGGTGTGTGATCCCAATTGGCCTGAATACTAACATAGGAGATTTTGAGCCTAGCGGCTAAACTGAAAGACTGGCTTGCACACAGGCAATATTGCACATCTAAAGCCATTCATGAAGATGGTAAATGAACAGGGCTGACGTTAATTTTGGACACAGAGGATAAAAGGTGCAGTCAATACACCGGCTCAAGACAGCAGAGACATGATCTTGCCCGGTATTGAAAAATCTGCATTCCCACAGCCACGCGACTGAAGTGTGGCTGGTCGGTCAGGAGTCAGAGGCAAAAGAGATTGACCCCTGTGACAGCGGCACAGTGGACGTATGAACTACAAGGCAGTTGGAGATGGTGCTAAACAGTTGCAAGTTGCCGAGGGGAGCTGCCACAGTATACCTGAAGGGGGGGAGAAAATGGCAACCCACAAAGGTGCAAAGGTGTCGTACTAAACAAAATCAGATAATTTTACCCACCCCAAAGTGGACAACCAGGCAGAAGAGCAACATCAGAAGTCAGGAGCAGGAAAACCCAGCCCAACGCTACAGGACTTAATGGTTGCCTTTGAGGGAGTGCATGCAACACTTGAAACCAAGATCTACACAGTGGCCTCGGCGGTATCGCTGATGCATGCTGACCTTCGGAGTCTGGGATCCCAAGTTAAAGCCAATGAGGACTCCATAACTATGCTCCAATCAACCACTAAAGAAGTCGAGACACACGTGGAACACCTCCAGGCCACTGTGACAGCCCTCGAGGCGCAACTAGAGGACTATAAAGAGCACGCACGCAGAAAAGATTTCTGTATTTTGGAAATACCAGAAAGAGCAGAGGGCCCATCAACTGATTTTTTTGTGGAGGAACTGATAACAAAACATCTACAACCCTGGCACCTGTCTAGCTATTTTTCGGTGGAGCGTGCTCATCAAGTACCAGGGGCCCACCGCGACCGGGTGCACCTCCCCGTCCCATATTGGCGAGGATTTTTAATTTCAGGGATTGAGATATCATATTGCAAGCTGCCCGCTATGTCCCCCCATTACGCTATTGAAATGCCACAATAACTTTTTTTCCGAATTTTCCGGAAAAAGTCCAGAATTTAAGGATTTAATTTCTGGAAGTTAAAAAACAGCTACATGAGAAAGAACTGAAATATGCAATGCTCTTTTTCCTGGCAAGCTCCGGGTGGTGGAAGAGGGGAAAACGTAGTTCTTCGACTCTCCGGAAGAGGATGGTTGGAGAAAGTCGGGGGACAACAGGAACCACCCCTGCCGTTAGCGGAGTGAGAAGGAGTGGTGGCAACCAGGACGGCAATGAAACAAAGAGGCGGAGATGGTCGACAAATGATCTACCGAGGGTCGGAATTTGCTCAATGTGCAGATCCCTCAGGTGGGCAACAATACAAACCGGGACTGAGATACTTGCACAAGCCACCATCAATGAAGGACCAGTAGTAGATTACAATGGAGCCCGGAACTGTTTTGTGTCCCTGTGGATGAGGGGACACATGATCCCAGGGATGATAATAGAAATGCAATGGAGTCAATTTGAGACCCTATTAATCGTTACTATACCAATGTGTTGTGGTAACACTCACTATGTGTTTGAAGGGGAGGGGCTTTTGCGGGTTGGAGGTTGATTGGTCACACTCCTCAGCATCAAGAAATGGGGGATGGGGACTAACGGCACACTGCAAAGTTGGGGGGTGGGCAGTTTCACGTCCACATTGCAGGGAAGTAGGGAGGGGGGAGGTTGTAGATAGTTTTGTTCTTGGGAAGTTCCAGATCAGTAGATACACTTTACAGATAGCCATGACAATACAACAGGCTGCATATCACAAGCACACAAAAGACACAATACAGGACGCCATCCTGACTATTTCGGGAGTATGTAGCGGGCTCTCTACTTCCCAATCCCCTCAAGTCAGAAAAGGGGGATTGTCGAATCCCGTGAGGCGGTCATACCCTTGATCATATTTTCACACGATCGAGATGCAAGATACTGTGAGTAGAGAAATATCCCCCAGCCAGCTTGTGATCCCCCACGCTGGCTGATTTGGGTACTCATCTGGTGAAAATACCACAGGGTGAGCTTCTAATTGGGGGAGATTGCAATGCAGCCCTGAATGGAGAAATGGACAGTTTTCCAATCAGGCAAAAACACAGTTTAGGAAAAGCACTGGCTGAGTTTCTGTCAGCAATCGGCCTTGTAGATGTGTGGCGTGTGCGTAATCCCTCTACACGACAATGTACCTTCCACTCAAGGGTACATGGAAGTCTGTCTCGAATAAACTATGTTTTTGGGTTGGTAGATCAGTTGTCGCAATTTTGGTAGATGACCCTCCTCCCAAGGGGTATTCCTGATCACTCTCCAATCAGTGTAACCTATGGAGAAACGCCCCCCAACTTGGGGAAACTACATATCACCAGTAGCGGTCCGTAGAGGGAGTTCGGTGGGGCAGTGAGGCGGGGCGGGGGAGGGGCAGGGTGGGGAAATGTAAACACCGGAATATGGATGAACAGAGGTAAGTACACATTTAGATAAATAAAACAAATTCCTTTGCACGCGCTGCATCACAAAATGCTAATGATAAGAAGGATGATAAGAAGGAAAAAATAAGGCAGCTCACAGTAGTAGTAGAAGAGATTAGGAAGTTGCAATCAGAACTGATGCTGGCAGATACCCCAGATGGGCACCATAGGCTACAGATTAAGCATAAGGTGTATAGGGACATAGCCGAGGAAAAGGCCAGAGCGCATCACCGGGCAACCTTGCACCAACTCTACGAAGTGGGTGATAGAGCGAGCAAATTGCTGATGTGGCTTGACAGAAGGGAGCAGGCCACTAAATGGGTATTTGAAGTCAGTTAAGGAGTGGTGGAATGGATCAGAGATAGACAGGGAATAGCGGATACCTTTGCAGCCTACTACCGGCAACTGTACAAGTCATCAACACAAATTACCCAGGTTGAGGCGCGGGAACTCCTGTCCACTCTCAATGTACCCTCCCTTGATGAGACAGATAGAAACAGTCTAGAGCGGAGCTTACTGAAAGCGAAGAGGCACAGGCGATTCAGGCATTGAAAACTGGGAAAGCAATGAGCCCCAATGGCCTGCCGATTGAGCTATATAGGGTAAGGGCCTCCATAATGGCACCGTATTTATTGCAAATGTTTCAGGAAAGTATCAAAGTGGGGAAGCTGCCTGAGAACCAGAGGCTGGCCAACATTATCGAAATCTATAAAGACGGCAAGTCACCAGACGACTGCGCATCATACAGACCGATATCGCTGCTTAATGTAGAAGTGAAGGTCTTAGCCAAGATCCTGGCGACTCGCCTGGCCCCGTTGATGCATAAATTGGCTCACCCTGACCAATCAGGATTTATGCCAAACAGAAATACTACATTCAACCTAAGACGGCTACACGGAGTGCGGGGAAGAGCAGAGAGTAGTAGGGAGGAGTCGGTTGTAATGTCATTAGACGCTAGGAAAGCGTTCGACATGATAGAATGGCCCTTCCTATTTGCGGTCCTAGAGAGGATTGGATTTTGGGATAAATTTGTTGCATGGGTCAGGCTCATATACTCTGAACCCCTGGCACAGGTGACGGTAAATGGGGGATGGTCATCAGTCTTTAAACTCTATAGAGGTACTAGGCAGGGTTGTCCCCTGTCCCCAATAATATTTGCCCTGGTACTGGATCCCTTGGCTCTATGGATACGGGACGATCCACTTATCAGAGGACTTAAGTGGATGGTAGATTGGGAGGATAGAAACTCCCTCTCCGCAGATGATATTGTCCTCTATCTGGCCAAACCTTACTCTTCCCTACATGGAGTACTCCATATTTTCACCCTATACCAAAAACACTCAGGGTACATTATAAATTGGGATAAATCTCTTATATATGTGTTGTGGGGCATTAATCTGAGACTTCCTAGAAACTGCACAGTTATTTATTTATTTTGAGGGTTTTATATAGCACGAACAAGACCCTTGCGAGTATCAGAGCGCTTTACAGTCAAATGGAGAAAGCAAGGTGTAGCAAACAAAGATATAGGTGAACAGCTATAAATAGCATATACAAGACAAAATGACAGCTATTGAGCACAAAGACATAGATAGTTATAATGTACAGTAAGGCTAGCAATAGGCCAGAGTTCACGTGAATTTAGCCATGAGGATCGCTTTCACTTCTTTCTTGAAGGAGGCTGATGACGGGTTTGTTCTTGTTTCAGTGGGGAAAGCGTTCCAGATCCTAGGAGCTATACCAGAGAATGAACGGATATAGGTTTTTTTCTTGGCAAATCGTTGTGGTTTTAGAAGAAGTATTTTGGCACTCCTGGAGGCTCTGCTGCTTGAAGAGAACTCCAGTTTCCGAGCTAGGTAGAGCGGGGAATTGTGGTGTAGGGCTTTGCGTGTCATACAAGCAATTTTAAGATGAATTCTAGCTTCAAATGGTAGCCAGTTGAGGGCTCTCAGGTCGGGGATATGTGAGAGTTTCTCTTTGAACCCGTGATGAGTCTCGCAGCTGAGTTGATAGTGGCTCTTAGTGGGGCTGTCGATGACCTTGGGAGGCCGCATAAGGTTACCGCCCCGTATTCCACTCTAGGTATAACTAGGGCTTGAACTGCTTGTTTGAAATCGAAGGTTGGCAGAAAGGGTTTCAGTTTTCGGAGGGTCTTCAGGTGGAAGTTGGCTCCTTTTTTGGAAGCGCTGATATGCTTCTGCATCTTTAAGTTGCTGTCAAGCGTTATCCCTAGTGATTTCGCTGAGTCAACGATGAGAGGTTGTCCTTTGAGAGCTGTTAAGTGCTTCAGCCAGTCCAGGATAATGGGAGTTTTGTTAGGGGAGTGATTATGAGGAATTCCGTTTTGAGGGCGTTTAGTTTCAAAAGGTTTTCGGCCAGCCATGTTTGGGTTTTTTGTAGAGTGAAGTTGAGAGAGTTGATGTCATCAAGTGAGTGGATCTTGATGTAGATTTGGGTGTCGTCTGCATACATATGGAAGTGAATCTTGGCAAGGCTGAGAAGATCAGTAAGAGGTTCCATTAAAAGGTTGAAGAGGGTCGGTGAGAGGGAGGAGCCTTGTGGAACTCCTAAAGTGACTGGCATGGGGTTGGACAGGTATTGGTTGACCTTGAATCTTTGGGATCTGTTATGAAGGAAAGAGGCGAACCAGTTAAATACAGTACCAGACAATCCCATTCTGTGTTTTAGGAGTTCAAGCATGTTGTCGTGTTTGACGATGTCAAATGTTGACGATAGGTTGAGAAGGATGAGTAAGCAGGCCTCGTTTTGGTCCAGGATTTTTAGAGCGTCGTCAATTACCTGTGTCATGGCTGATTCGGTACTGTGACCTGCACGGAAGCCTGATTGAAATTGGTTAAGCAGGTTGAATAGATCAATGTGCCTGTTAAGCTGCAAGTTAATACATTTTTCCAGGAGTTTGGCTAGCATAGGTACGTTAGAAATCGGACTATAGTTATTAGGGTCCGAGGGGTCAGCTGTTGTTTTCTTTAGGATAGGCGACACCTGACCTGTTTTCAGGCTGTCTGGAATAAGTCCTTGAAGGAGGGACGTATTTATGATCTTGGTTCAGAGAGGTAGTAAAAGGGGAATGAAGTCTTTTAAATAATTAGCCGGGAGTGGGTCTGTGAAATGATTGGAGGGTTTCAGAGAGGTTAGCGCCTTTAATATGGAGTCTTTACAAGTGTTGAAGTGGGACCAAGTTGCATTGTTTTTGAGGTTTAATTTTGGGAGGATGTTAGTTTGTGCACCAGCCAGTGGCACAGATGAGTTCTTGTCCATGTCTGAGATGGATAATAGGTCCTTGAGTAGATCTGATTTTATGGATTCTGTTTTAGAAGCGAAGAAGGAAGCAAATTCTTCACAGGTGGGTAGAATAAGAGGGATGGCGTTCGGGAGATTGGGAATGTTCTTGGTTTGGGAATTGATAAGATCGAATAGCTTTTTGGGGTGGTTCTTGGCTTGGTCTCGTTGAATTCTGAAGAAGTCGGTTTTAGATTTTCTGATTTTCCTAAAATAGGAGTTTCTGGAGCGTCTTAGAAGCTTGAGGTGGTCAGCTGAGAGTGTGACTCTAAAACGCCGTTCAATTAATCTGAGAGAGCGTCTGTCTTCATTTAGCCTCCCATCGTACCAAGGCTTTGAGTCTTTTGTGGAAGCTCTTTTCAGTTGAAGAGGGGCTATGTTATCAAGAAGGTTGTTCATGGAGTGAAAGTAGTGATTGGTCAGCCCCTGGACATCGTTTAGGTCATCCGGGGGATATAGAGGGTTTGAGTTAGTTGATGTTAAAGGGATAGAGCCGATGTTTTTCAGGTTTCTCTTCCAGATCTTAGTTCTCAGGGGTTATGTTGGGAGACGTTTGACCTCTCCCAAGACTTGGAAAGTAATAATGTGATGGTCAGACCAGTCACATGGGAGGATCGAGTTGAGGTGTGTGGAGTCCACATTAGAGATTACTAGGTCGAGAATCGCACCTTTGTCGTGTGTAGGGCTGTTACATATTTGGATGAGATTAAGGTCGGCGAGGAAGGCTTTGAGGCTGTTTACCCCAGGGTCATTCAGGTCATCCCAGTGGAGGTTGAAGTTCCCCAGGAAAATGTGCTTATTTTGATGGCTGTAATTTGACGCAAGGATATCCATGAATTGTTCTATGAATGTGAGGTTATCTCCGGGAGGCTGGTAGAAAGTGTGAAAAGAGCAGAATTGTTTGTTAGTACTGGTGATGTTTAAGCAGAGGTATTCACAGGAAAAAAATACAGAGGTATTGGAGTTGGACACTGTTAGGCTGCTCTGATGCATGCATGCTATCCCACCTCCTGGCCTGTCTGTTCTGTCGAGCCTGGTGATGTCATTGTTGGGGGGTAGCAAGATGTCCATGATGGATGTAGATATATCATTTAACCAAGTTTCCGTCAGGATCAGAATGTCAGGTCCGTTAGAGAGTAATAGGTCAGCTATCTCCGCTGCATGTCTGGCTGCAGATCTGCAGTTTAGGAGAGTACAGTTTAGCCGTGTCCTGTTGGATACTGTGTTGTGTTCGATTGTGAGGGGGATTCTAGTGAGGTTATTTTCAACTATGCCTCTGGAGTTATGTCTGGTGGCTCTGTGAGTGTTGATATGGATAGATTGAATTTGGGATTCTGTAGGTAAGATAACTGGGAGCCTGGTGTTCAGTGGCAGGGGAGGAAGCTCGTATGAGCGAAGGAGGGCCCCTACTTCTATAGTAGATAGAGGGTTCATCATCCTGCTGGGGCGGGATAAGGCATTAGGGTGCAGCACTGTCCTCCAACGTGGAGACCCCTGAGCCTGGGAGCTTGCAGGTAGATGTTGAGGGTGACTAGAGTTCTTGGAGCGAGGGAAAAAGCTGTATTCCTGTTTGCTGCAAGTGAACTTGGGTTGTTGTAAGATCAGATTGTGTAGGGTTCGTATGTCGGATTTGACTTGCTGAAGGGCTGATAATATCTGGTCAAATCTGGGGTCCGGCGTGATAGAGACCTTATTCGAAAGATGGGCTGAGGGAGTAGGCGGCGTAGAGTCATCTTTGGTGTCTTTTGAGGGGGAGTCGTGGTTGGCTATAGAGCAAAATGCTCTTTCTATGTGTAAGTAGCTGGAGGGGGGAATGAGGAGGTCAGGGGGGAGGCGACTGAGAGACATCTAAGTCAGGGTCAGTGGGGGTAAAGGTGGAGTTGATGGGCAGAAAGGAGGGGATGAGGGAAATGGTGTGGGGGCGGGTGGGGGAGGACGTGTAGGGTGAGGGGGCAGAGAGATGGCTGCGTCGGGATCAGTGGGGGTAAAGGTGGGGTTGACGGGCTGGTGAGGGGGCAGAGAGACTGCAACGTTGAGATCAGTGGGGGTAAAGTTGGGGTTGATGGGCTGAAGGGAGGTGCTGTGACAAATGGCGAGGGGGGAGGGTGGGGAGGATGAGTGGTGTGAGGGGCAGAGAGAGAGGGCAATGCCAGGATCTGTGGGGTTGAAGGTGGGGCTGAGGGTCTGAAGGGTAGGGGCATAGGTGTAGGGTGATGGGACTGAGAGATGCCTAAGCCAAATTTAGAGAGAGTATAGGTGGGGCAGACGGATTGCAGGGGGGTGCTGGGAGTGAAGGGGAGGGTGGGGTAGGTGGTGCAGGGGGAGGAGGGAGAGATAGTGTATTGGTAGGGTTAAGGAGAGAGGCGGATATAAGGTGGGATAAGTTCTTCGGTGGAGAGTCGTTGAGGTCTAGAGTTTGTGTCGGAGCAGATGGGAACACGATACAAGATACAAGAATCTATGTAACCAGAGACCCACCAGTGTTTCATAACTGAAAATTTAGACCCCCCCCCCACTACGCCGTCTGCAAGAAGACAAGCTGCATTGGAGGACATTGACATTGTCACTGTTAGGCAGAGCAGCTCTTTACAAGATGATGGCACTTCCCTGCTTTGTAAATATATTGCAATATACGACATACCTGGTCTCTCCGGAGTACTTCAAAGTGGTAAAGGCTGAGATAAGGACACTCCTCTGGGGCAGGGGAAATCCGCTATTGTATTAAACAAACTGACCAGGAGTTGGCACGATGGGGGGATTGCACTCCCAGCGCCACAATTTTATTATTGTCCAGCGCAACTCGTAGTAGTCAACAGATGGGTACTTGTAGCCCACAACGATCCAGCCTACAATATGGATAGACATAACATGAGACCAAGAGGATACCTCAGAGCCATTTATGGTGGGAAACAGGCAACACCACTTCACACCCCAACATCAACGATGACTAGTATATGGCACAGAGCATCAGCAGCGCTCGGGTGGAAAGACAAGATAACTTTAGCTACGCCACAATGGGGTACGAGAGGCCTAAAATTATTGAGGAACCAACAGGGCTTCGATAAATCGGACTTGATTGGTCTCTCCAAGGTGGATGAACTATGGGTGGGTGGGAAGATTAGACCCTTTGCCGACCTTAAAAAAGACTAAGAGTTGGCTCCCACAGAGACCTTCTGATACCTCCAAGTTAAACATGCATTGCAACAAGCTATCCTGAGAGATACAGATCTTCCTGCCTTTTCCACCGTGGATGATAGGCCCTTAGAAGATTATCTAAGTGAGGAGGCAATCTTGCTAACTTATCAGAAGATAAAAAATAGTTCCTTGGGAACATTGGAGGAATTGCAATCCAGATGGGAGGAAGACGTGGGGGAGTTGGATGGCGAGGATTGGCTGGAGGTACTCGCATCGCCCAGAGAGGTGGGGATCCAATTGATCCAACTGAAACTGCTCCATATGACATACTATACACGTACTACATTAGTTAAAATGAAATGAAAAGACTTGGCTCTGCACTTTGTCCCACAAATTGCGGCCAAGAGGGTACCTTTTTACATCTATGGTGGAACTGCCCAAAGATAAGACAATACTGGAACAACATCGCCACGCACATGCAAAAACTATGAGGCAAGGACAAGGTGATGTCACCCCAAGAGTGCTTATTAAACATCTGTGGAAAAACTGACCTAACAAGGGGAGAGAAACTTTGGGGCACACTAGGCTTTATGATAGCTAAGCGTAACATAGCACGCAAATGGGGGGCCGAGTCCTGTCCTATGTTTAGCGAATGGGAAAATCACATGGACTGGTTTATGCAAGCAGAACGGGTGGTCTACTAGAGTAGTGGGATCCCACACAAATGGACAAAGATCTGAGGGAATGGAACAAGAGTATGTGGAGGTGAAAACATCATAGAATGGTTTGATCACTACACTACACACTAAGGTAGCAGATAAGAATAATGCCTTACATTATTACAGTCATCATCCTAGAAATTTGAAACAAAATTTGCCATAAGGCCAATTTTTGCATTATGGGTGAAATTTTACACGTAAAGAAGATTATGAACTACATTCCCAGACATTAATCTGCAAATTGAAGGAAAGAGGCTATCCATAAAAATTGCTCAAGCACTCTATGAAGAAGGCATGGTTTACAACCAACGGAACTTCTAGTGTGTGTAACAACATTCGGGCCACACACCAACTCATTCAAGAAATTGTGTTTAACATCTGGCATCTGATCGAAGGATGTATGCAAAACATAGGGCCACCATTGTTTACATTAAAGAAGAATCTTAATATTGGCCAAATAATTCATGCCAGTGAAGTTCAAGCAAAAAGATCAGACACTCTATGTACTATGTTCAACCTGAAACGGATGGCCACACGGAATGGAGAAATACAGAATTTACTAACTGTAAAACAAAAAAAGTGGTGTATGCCATAATATGCCCATGCCATAAAGTTTACATTGGCAAAACAAACCAGGAAGTTAAACAAAGGATTGTGCAATACTGTTCGAGACTAAAAAAGTAAAATCCTCACTGCGCCTATGGTCAACCATTTTGTGAAGAATAACCATACTGAAAAATATTTTAAGTGGACTATACTTTGACGAACCCTAGAGGAGGTGATCCAGAAATCCTGCTACTGAGAAAGGAGGCTTGCCTTATCATGAAATTCAACACAGTCGCGAGAGGGTTCAATGAAATGACTAAAATTGCAAAACTATAATACAAGCACTCATAAGTATTGAATAATTATGACAAAAAACTTCATAGCCCACTATGCAATTCAATGCCACTGTAAACGACAATGTAATTAAGCATTGAAACTTTGAACTTCATAGTCCATCATGCGATTCTAAGACAACAGGAAAATGAATCCAAGATCGGTCGTCTCAATCTCGGTAATTGACTGCAGTTCCTTAAATCACCAGGACAGTGAGCCGCCTCACAATGGAGCAGCCTTGAGCGAAGTGAACAGTCGAGAAAATGGACACTACAGTTTGAAGAATTGAAGGCAAGTGACAAGTTATCATGTTCGGATAACTCTCTTTAATGGCGATTCGTTTTTCACCCTCCAGGCTCTCTTTTTCATCCGTGGGCAGCGCAAAGGAAGTAAAAGTGGAAGGAACAGAAAAGATTAACGGTGCGCCCTCAATTCGACAGGCAAGTCTCACCTCTTTTTAAACAGTGATTACGGGGAACCGGTTGCTGAGTGCAACAAATACAATGTATTTTTCAATAGGCAGACTTAATAGCTGAGCACACGCGGCGCGTTTGAGATACAATGTGAGCGAATAACTTTCTTTTAAAACGATCTGTTTCTCATCCTCCAGGCATCATTTTTCAATCGAAGGAACACAAAAGATCAACAGTGCACCCCTAACTAAAAGGTGAGTTTAATCCTTTTTTTTAAATCAGTGGTTGCAGTGAACAGTTCTCCACAAGTAACCTCAGATGTATTGATACACATGCTTATATTTTATAAGCAGGAATTCTACTTCCCTCAATAAAAAAGTGACATGAGCTGACATTGGATTTTTCCGTTTCGCAATGACTTAAGGTATGCTGCTAAACTAATGAGTGAGTAATAGTAGAACAGGGAGAATTAAGCACTCCGATCAGTTCACAAATATCAGTTTTTTTACTTTCAACAGAGATGACCAGGTCTAGGTCCTGAGGAGAACCCCTGAAAAATATGGGGTTTGAAACACGTTGACACATACCCCTGGGAAAGGACATTTGCAGCATTTGTGTCTGGGAGAGATTTAGTATTGTAACAACTCCCCACATGAAAACAATTTCAGCCAGTGTCCCCAGGGTTTCCACAATGGCAGGATATTCTATAAGTTCTTTCAAAAAATGACTTTTCTGCCAAGTGTTTGATGTGTCAGTTAAGGACTGGTCAAATATGTTTTGTTATAAATATTTCAGTAAGTTTGTATATGGTATTCATGTCAACATAACTGTGGGCCATATATGTTTGCACTAAGTGTTTTCACAAAATATTGTGTTGCCCTTCATGTTGTCATGTTCAAAATGCAACAAATACTTTGCTGAAAAAAAGATAAAGAAAAGTGAAATAAATCACAAGGGCCAATGAATCATGGGAATTAGTTCATTTACTCTTGAAAATATCAAGAAATGAGGCAGGTAGATACTTTGTTAGTATATACTTTTACAAAGTTTACATTTTCTGTGCTTAGCCCTTTTGTGCCTATAACCTGGCCTGGCTGACATGACTGGGTGTAACTAATTTTGTGAATTTCTCCCAGACTGTCACACAATAGAGGGACTAGGTGTGCTGAGTGGTCCATCTGCTTGAAAGATGGGGGACAGAGCTTAGCATAACCCCACTTACACCTGAATGGCATGTGCTCTACCTTCACACAGAGGGCCTTATGACCATGCTTTGTCACTTCAGCCAGCTTAGAGCCAGCTTAGAGACAGGAGAGGCAAGACATCCTATGCAATTCACAGCCTCTGTCTAGAAGTTTCTCCCACCTTCCACAGCCAGGTCACCAGTTAGTGGCAGCTCATCTGCTAAGGAAGAGGAGCATTAAATGATAAAAACGTAATGTTATTATCATTTTATTTTGTCCTGCTGTGGCAGCTTTGTGTGAGGGTGTGGGGTGGCTGCAGAGCAAGGGAGCAGTGGTAGAACCCTCCTAAGTGCGCAATGACTGTTTGGCCGGCCCTCTCGGGCTGTCCATACAGTCATGCACACTTTCCATAGTCTCCATGCAGGCTGCTTTACAGCCTGCATGGAGAACATGCCCAGGCCCCCCATCCAGGCTGAGTGCCGAATCACAGCGCTCAGACCAATCACAATGCTGCTTTGCAGCGTTGTGATTGATCAGGGGAGCCTGGATGTGCTTTCTGTTCTTGGAGTCTGATGCAGGAGAGCAGGAGAAGAGACGTGGGACCCGGTGGTGAGGTAAATGTTTATTTAAAAAAATGCTCCCCTTCCCCCCCTTACCCCACCCACGAGCCGTGCCACCCGCCACTGTCACCAGTGTATAAAAGAAGGAACTCAGACAACAAATCTTCAGCACACTTCTGGACCTGTGGATACTTTGCCAGGAAGAACTACTGTGCTTCTACAATGATTGCTGCTCTAAAGGATTGCTGCTCTAAAGGAACTTCTGCCTTGCTGTACTGACCTGCTGCCCTCTTCCCTAGGGAAGAGGAACTGAAACTGCAACTTCATCTTGTACCCAGGACCAAAGAGTGACTCAAAGGGCTATTATATTAGCCTTCTAATCTGAGCCTCAGGGACATAAAAGGCCCCCAGCCAGCTCCTCCTGCAGAGAGTTCCTTGCCCTTAAGTGCTGCCTTTCAGGTCCTAGACCCTGCATGTGGCTCAAGGGTTACTTAAATCAAGCTTTTGGGCTCTTTGAAAACACGAGCAGGCCCGTTCGCATCCGAACCCGGCTGCTCATACCGAATCTCAGTATGAGCTACCGCCAACTCGTCTTTTCACACAGGAAGTATTGATCGCCTGCTGAGGACCGCCACAGTGAAGCTCCAGCCGCCCGTCTGCAACGCCTGGCCTGCTCTTCATGTAACGCCAACTACTGCCAGTTATGCTCTTCTTGCTTCCTGTGAGCCTCTCCAACGCGAACAGGAGTCTTGGCACCAAACTTGAGAAGGGAAAACCTCAGCCGCACTAATCTGGAACTGTCTCCAACCTGCAATCCATCACGGTTGGCCTGAATTTTTTACTTTGACCCAGTCCATCGCATTCACATAGCCACGGTTGATGCTTTCTGATTTTAAGTGATATATTGCAGATTATTGTTTAAAAAGTTCTAAAACGTTTTTGCTGTTTAGTTCTTGGGACCTTTTTGCGTGTTGTTTTTACTGTTTTACTGTTTGAAGTGTTGAACAAATACTTAACACATCGCCTCTAAGTTAAGCCTGACTGCTCTGTGTCAAGCTACCAGGGAGCTGAGTACAGGTTAATTTGGGGTTTGCTTGTGTCTTACCCTGATAGGGATTGGGGTTGCTGTTTGACCAAGGCTCACTGGCTGAGTAGGGAGACAAGGCCACTCTGCATAAAACACATATTGATGAAAACTGACAAATGCTTGGAAATTAAAACATTCTGTGAACTATATCATGTCTTGGATTTGTAACCTGCTTCTATACAATGTGTTATGAAATAATGTTACTTTGAGTTGATGCTCATTGTGATATTTATTGGCCATCTTGTTTCTCATTTGCTACTGGTATGTGGTAGTGTAGTGACAGATTTAATGATGACAAAAAAATCATATCATAACTACAAAAAACTCATTTTGAAAGAATTACCCACCAAACTTAAGAATCATTACGACCCTCCATAAAAGCTTGGACACACCCAGGCAGATTTCATGGGAATGCAATTCTTGAAGAAAAAGCGAGGCTGGCCTGTACTGTCTAAAATTAAAGCTTCGTAATTGCAGCTTTAAAAGTTGTGAACGATGTACCTCATAAAATGTACAAAACAGAATAAAGTTCAATGTGTGTTGTTCTGCAGCACCATCACATGAGCACCTAGCGGGTGTGGATGACCAATTATTTTCCCTAGGAAAAGATAGAAGAAGGTGGCTAATGTTACATCTGAATCATGTAAGGACAAATCTATATTGATAAATGTGCATATGATAAAAATAAAATGAAGTGCCCTCGTTAGTAAGGAGCATTTTATGGCTTAGAACAATGGGCTTTTCAAACTTCCTTTTAACTATTTCCTCCTTCAACAAATTCATTGACATGTGCTTAATTTCCCTCTTTCACTAACTCCAGGTAAGGAAGACGGATCAATAAAACATTCCAATCTGCCTAGGCTGCCACAGAATGCCTTGATATAGTTGAACCATGGAATTCTACTGGCATAGTCCAAGAATACACAATCTGTAATTATCTTCCTATTTTAGGATGTCTCTGGTTGTGTTCAAATTAGAATATGGAGTAAGGTCTTCTAAAAAGGGAAGGCCCAGATACTTTTGACAGACATAAGTAAAGACACTTTGTGGGACCCTAAAGTACTTTCTTGAGCAGGCATTTTCTGCGGAAGCTTCTCTAAATTAACGTAGGCCCAGACACCTGCCCCATATTGTGAAAGAGAAGTACATTTTGCACTGTAAATAATACATATTGCTTTGAATGTCTTCCTCCACAGTCTTGCTGAAAAGATGTTCAGTGCAGTGATTGATTTATTAATCTGCAGTGTTCTATTTGTGACTAGCTGTCCCTAGGTACCCGGAGCATCAAACAGCAATCCCAAGTAGGAGAAAGTGGATATCAGTGCAAACTCAGTGTCATCTACTTTAAATTGTTACGATTTGTCCACCAATTATTCACATTTCATAATGAGGGTTATAGACAGGCCATATATCTAACAAAAAAGATCAATCAAAGATTGCAGGCCCTTTCAGGTGCGTGCCATGAGTATTGTGTTCTCTGCATACAGTAGTCCAGGTACTGGTCTCTGCCCAGTCTGAGTAGCATCCCTACTTTCTTCTTCTAGAATCCTAGTCAGCTTATTGATATAAAGCATAAAAATGAATGGCACCAGGACACAGCCCTGTGGCCAGTACTAGAATCCTCTGTACACTCCCCATTAATTCCAAACCTAACTATGGCATTAGCATCAGAGTAAATTGCACTAATAAAATAGAGAAAAGTAAGCTATATGCCCATCTTTATCATCACACTCCATCATTTCCATAGTTTTAAGCAAATGCACTGAAAAGATCCATAAATGCCAAACAGACAAGACCTTTCCTCGCTAATGTGTATTTACCAATAATGAGACTTAAATAAAGACATTGTTCCACTGTTACCACACCCTTTCTGAAACCATACTGAGTCTCTGACATTATAACATTTTCCTCCTTCAAGTTCTCCAATTCTGTTAGTAACATTCTCCCGTCCACCTTCAGTAGTGAATCTAGGAGTGAGATTGGCTGATAGCCAATTGGATAGGACTTTTTCCCCTTCTTATCAGTTGGGACACTCAGGTAGGTAGACCAGGATTTTAATAGTCCAGATCTGCAAACATTTCTGGACTCTTAAAGTCCCAGACAAAAGTGGGTCCCATATATCCAAATTGGTCTTCAAAAGATCAACAGGCACCCTGTCAGGTCCTGGGGCCTTTCCACGGAAAAGCTATTATTAGTAGCAATTACTTCTTCTAATAATAAAGGGAGGGTGGTTATCTCTTGGTCATTCATAAAAGCCCCATATGGATTGAGTTCCACAGCTGAATAAATCTTAGAAAAATGGTCCACCTAATCTTCTGATAACATGGCATTCTCAATCGACATGCCAGTCAGTTCTCTAAAATAAGGGTTATTACCATCTGACAAAAAGCATTGCTATCCTTTAAACTGCTAGCAACGATTACTGCTGTCCTTGATTCATCTTTTATTTCTTGCCTCTTACTGCCCAGCGCAGCCTTATAGACCTGTCTGCAAGCTGCAAGTTCACTATTAACTCTAATGGGTCTATTCAATGCTACCTTCAAAGAGTTAAGTGGTTTCTTGCACTTGGAGTCAAACCAGCCTTTTTGTTTCCTACTAGTCTGGGAGAAGGGTTGTACATGACAGCCTCTCGTTAACATATCTAGTAATTCCCATGAAGATATTCTTAGGGGATCATTACGATGTTGGGAGAATCATTTCCGCCCGACACTGACTGGGTATTGGGATTGACTGACACCCGGTCTGCAGTCCCGACCACTCATTAGGACGCATTCCTATATTTCACTATGGGAGCATGCAATGCTGCCCTAAACCGGCCATAATGCATGCTTCCATAGTGAAATGGGATGTAAGGTTCATCTGAAGGTGCCTGCCAAGGGGTGCAGGGATCAACCTCCAACCGGAGGGCTTGCACCCAAGGGAGCACTGCTGTGGGCCCCAAAACATGCTTTCCGGCATGGTTTCCATGTCAGACACACCGGCAGGAAAACCATGTTGGAAACCATCATCGTAATCGATCACTACCCAGCTTCCACTGGCGGACTGGCTCTCCGAGCCCGTCAGAAGCCAGCCTGAATGACCGTTGGTTTCCTTTCCGACCGCCTCCATCGTGATGAGCCCTAAATATCCTCATCCTCAGTGCTGTCATCGAGGTAAATATTCCCTGGAATACATTTATTTCAAACAAGATTAGAAATAAAATATCTGGAATAACTGCTCCATTTCAAACTAGCACCATTTATAGTGGCCACATTTATGTCTTTTATATAGTCAGCTCCTCTAGCCTTCTACTCATTATCTTGGCAAATTATTGCTATGCTCTGAGCATTATTTTCACTTAACGTATTGACATGTGTCTTAAAATTGCCCACCAGAGATCTCATTGCATCTGTAAGCATTCTTAATTAATTAAATGCATACATTCATAAAAATAAAAGGTGAGCACTCACATTTTGTGTGTGAGCCTCCGGGAGAGATTGTTATGATGTGCACTGCCACTACCCTAAGTACTCACATTTTGGAGTCCTTTCTTTCAAGTAAGAGAAAAACAAAATGTTATTATTAGACTATGCTTGCAAATACAGAGTAAAATATATGTCATAGTAAATGATTAATGTTTGTATCTAAAATGATAACACACTTTACAAGCTTTTGCGCTTAGTTATTTACCATTTGCTATAAATAAGAAAATAATTCATAACCTACGTAATCCAGAAGAGTTTTCTTCTCCATTTATGTACGCAGTAATGCTTTAGAGATATAAACCTGATTAATCAATGTCCTTTACCATCTATTTTGGTTCCTGAATACCACATCAGCACTTTAAGTGGCAAAGTTAAAAGCGAGTGGAATTTGTCATTGCAATGATAACGGCAATATGAATTCATCACATGTATTCTTTGGTACAAAAGAAATAAAAGCAAAAGGAACTTAATGCACATTTCATACCATAAGAAGAACAGATGGATTGAGGCATTGTTGGGATATTTTAACGACTGAGGTATTCCTGTTCTTTACTGGCATTTTAATTTCAACGGACGACATTTTATTCTAAGATATACAATAAACACATATGTAAATGCATAATAGATAAATATATTAAGACAAATCTGTTTATTTAATCTAACATTATTTTCCCTACTGCCCATGAATGATAGACCTTCAGCCTTTAATTCTTTGTGCTGTATCGCTATTGCTGTTACTATATTGACCAATAATGTTTGTGTTCATTGTGTTTATTGTAAGGCATAGGTTCTGTGTCAGAATAGCGATACCTAAATATCGTCTGCCGTTAATATAGTGCCCGAAACATCGTTTGCAAAAATATCACTATTGTGTTTAGTTTCTTCGATTATTAACTCCAATAGGATGATATTTTTGTAATCTATATTTTTGATCAATTCATGGATTTTGTAAATATAACAAAATGTGGGGTTCCTCTCAATTGAAATACATCTAGTGCACAAAATGTTGCAAGTCCCTTATTTCACAAACTTTAAAGCAGTTTGTTATTCCTGGCCCCGTTTTGGTACTTAGAAATGAACCACAAGATCTCGGGGTAAATTTACTTATAAAGAAGGCAGCGTAAGAACCAAAACAACCAAAAGTTGCTGTGGTGAGAGGGAGTGAACTGGAGCAAACAAAACTTGTGTACTCAAAATGTACACTTCCAATAAAAAATAATATGCCCACACAAACTTTACAACTGTACAATGGAGCACACATGCAAAGTTGTTAAAGTTTAGAGAAACAAAAATTTTAAAAATAAAAAATGTTTCACCTTTTTAATTTTGGTACAAAATCCTGTCTACCACTAAATACTAAGGGGCAGATTACAAGGGTGGCGCAGAGAAAGTGGCACTTCTCTACAGATGCGTCACTTTCTCTACGCCACCCTGAGAAACCCTTGCACCACCATGGATGAGTCGTATTTACAATATGGCACACCATGGCGCAAGGATTGACAGATGTGTCAGAAATTCTGACGCATCTCTTGGGGCAAAAGTCACGCATTGCTGGAGTCGTGTCGCAAGCATGACGCAACTCCAGCAATGCATTTTGAGGCCCATTCTCACGAATCTTGTAGATTTCACTGCGTCACTTTTACAAAGCTTTCCTGCGTGTGAACGCCCACCCTGCATACATTATACCTGATGCAGGTATAACGTGACACAGGGCTTCACAATGCGACGCATCTTCCTAGATGCGTCACGTTGTAAATTGAGCGTATTTTTTACGCTGCTGCTGAGTCACAAAAGACACAAAAATGTCACAAGGGGATTGTAAATCGGCCACTTAATGTACCATATAAGTGTGAAATGAATCTACCATAATCTGAAAACACATCCCATTAGGCAGCGTTCTGGACATTAAATGAACTCCTGTATTGTCACTAATGTTGTTGAATGAATTATCATGCTGTTGCCTCAAATTCAGGGGCTTGCATTACAGCATACAGACACCAACTGAACATGTGAAGTGGTCAATATCTGGGGTTCAAGTGCAATTATAATCTGCTTCTGCTGTTTGCTTATTTCTATCAACTGAAACATTTGTATCCTTCATTAAATGGTCAGCAAGACACCCAGTGGCCACACCGCCCAAGCCACAGTACTGGTCGACGCCAGAATAGCCTATGCCAACTCTCCCTATCAGGCTCTCCTAGAGAATTGTTGAGTCAATTACAGGGGATCAATGCACTGCTGCTTGAATGCCACTGTCACTTGTAGAGATGATCCTTCAGTTTCTTTCTGCTGAGCCCTAGCCTGTATTAGCCAGAATGACTATCGTGCATAGTTCATAGAGCTTTTTATCAAATGTCTTCTGATATATTAAAACATTAGCCAACCAGGTATGCACAAAGGAGTCACCTCCATGTGGATGTCCTTCTACTATTCAAAGTTCCCTGCTCCCTGAAGCAACAGAAGGGCAGATACATTTTACTGGTCTGGGTCACTAAGTCTAGAAACCTACATGCTTTCAAAGGAACACCAAAGATCATTCATGATCATGCTGACTGCTAAAAGCATTCCTCTTTATCATCCGCTATCGATAAAACCTCATTGGCTATAGTATCCATCCTGTGACAACAAATCCACAAGTGCCATAGACCCCCCGGTGCCTGAGCTTTCCAAATGAAAAAAATAGAAATACAACTTCTTGAAAATTATAAGTGTTAACCAGAACATAAACCTGAAAACTTGGAGTAAAATAGTCCGAATCAGAGTTTTGTTCAGCTGACTGATAACTTCATCTTGATACAGGACTCCATAGAAGAACAAAAGAGACACATTTGGCACACACCAGAAGGAGAGTAAAGGTCCACATTTTGCTATTCTATTTTCACCAATTGTAGACTTTTTTTTATACTAAGAATAAGTGTGGGTGGTAACGGTAAATCTGACATTTTGCATAAGAGGTCGTACATCTGCCATTAGCATCCGATGAGGAATACCCGCAGTCAAGCACACTGGCCTCTAGAAATGAAATAAAAGACCTCCTTTGAAGAAGATGTCCTCGCTTTGTTCTGAGTGGATGTCTGTTTCTGTCCATTTGATGTCCAGAATTCTGCATGTCTGGCTGTGTTTTTAGGACTGGACCCGGAGCGAAATTAATTCTTACACTTTGTTCACATTGAGCATCGAAATAGAAAAATCAGAAATTGCTATTGTCTTTAGTTTAGAGAATAGGATAGGAAAATGTGATAGGAAAACTCCTAGTATGTGCTCACTTAGCTTGTACAAGTTCATATTTCTACATGACATAATGCAAATTCATATAGATGAGGGCGGTCCTGTGGAGTAATGGAGTAATAGGGCATCTTAACAACTTTAAGTTTCCTACCAGAATGCCTTTTTTCTTAGGCATGATGTGGTATCTGTAGCCTGCTAAACACCCTACCTGATTCTTAACCTGATGTTTAAAATCTTATTCAAAACTGATCATTGTTTGTTCAATTTCCTGTACCTGAGACCTGGCATTAGGATCAAGCTTAAGACCCAACATTTTTGAGGAGACCACTCAATCAAATTGTCACCCCTGACTTAAATACAAACCTTGGCGTCTACACTATGATACCCTAGCTCCATTTGTGACTTGAAACAACCTGACTGTTTTTATAGGAAACCCACCATAACCTCCTTTTTTTTTTTTTTTTTGTCCTCATATATGCCACCAAATGATGTTTGCTCTAAATGGGAACTCTCCATGCCTTTCACACAGACCAACTTGATTTCCGCCACTGGTGGCTGTGTGTGGCAGACCGGGTTCCCCCAGAGTTAGGCTTTCTCCTTGTCCAACTCCCGTTCCCTTCTATGAACATAGTGAGTACTAGGGAGGACCGGACCACAGACCCCTGGCATAATCATTGGACAGATGTTATTATTTCTTTACCCAAGCCATTAGTACAGACCAGATCTTTTTGGTACTTGCTTCGTCACAGGCCATGTATGACTGGCTAATCATCATGATGTTTTTTAGACAGTCCACAAATCTGGGTGGGGCCTCGGACTTCCATTGTCTACAGATTTCTCTCCTGGCTATAACTATCACAAAAAACACAAATTGTGAAGCAGCGTTCATCTTATACCCCGGTGAAAGACCAAAAAAAACCAGTCTAGGACAGCATATGATCGGTGTAGATAGAACCATCTCTAAAAAACTACATATAGCCACCCAATAGCTAGAAATCTTTGGACAATCAATAAACATATGTTGATCGTCCGCTGCCGGAAGTTTACTCCTGGGGCAATAATAATCATCTGACGCTACCCTGGATAGTTTAGCCGGTGTCCAATAAACCCTATAGGCTGTAAATAGATGGTTCCTCCTCAAATTCGCAGGTTTAATTACTCTCTGAGACATTGAGAATGCATCCCTCCAGATTTTCTGTACCTCCTCCATGCTCCCTATTAAACCATTGCCCCAGAGTTTCCCTAACTCAGAATCTAAACAATCCTCTAACCCGATAAGTGTCTTATACCAGAAGGAGACCTCACGTTTCCAGCCTCCCCCCTGCAGATGGAGTCTAAGATCGGGATGTCCACTGCAGACCCCCACGATTGTCTTGCCCACCACGCGGACAGTTGGTAAAACTTAAATCTGGTTAGGGACCTGTTGGTTAAATTTACAAGGGACTCCCAGTCCATAAGCCTAGAGTCAAGACATAGGTCACCCCATGTTTTAATCCCTGCTGCTTTAAGTGGCTGAGACAATTGATTTAAAAGGCATTCAGGAGTGCCTGGGGAGTCCCAGATTGGAGCATATAGGTTATAATAAAGTATCCCCAATTTTTTCCGGATGTATCCCCAATTTTTAAGCGCCGTCTGTAGGATCTTAAGGCGGACCTTTTTGAAGAATTTTTAATCTCCAAATTTAAAGAGGAAAAACTCCAAGCCCTGTGGCTGGTCATGTAACATTGCCTGGAAAAGGCGGCCCTGTGAAGAAAAGTCCAACTTATTGGCCAGAATTCTAAAATTTCTAAAGTGAAAGGCATGGCAGTATACAAATAAGTCGGGTAAGGCCAATCCACCTACATTCAAGCCTCTCCTCAGTTTCTTCCAGGCTATCCTAGGTGATTTTGTGGCCCATATAAACGATCCTATCTTCCCTTGAAGACTAGCAATATCCTTGTGATTAAATGATAATGGGATAGAATTAAAAAGAAACGTTATTTTGGGGAGGATAATCATTTTAACAAGATTTACTCTCCCGTAGATATTGAGCGGAAGGCTTTCCCATCTTAACATTAACTTACATGCTTCCTTCACAACTCTCTGACAACTGGTTTTTGGGATATCAGCCAATTTTTGGGTTAGATGTATTCCAAGATATCACATTTTTTGTTTAGCCCCCTCTATAGGGATTAAATTGTTCCAGCCCATTATATCTGTTTTTTCCTTATTGATTTTATACCCAGATACTCTTCCAAATTCCTCTGCTAATTCAAAGAGCCACGGGATTGCCTCAACATGGTTAGAGGTGTACAAGAGGAGGTCATCGGCGTACAGGGCAGTTTTAAGCGCTAACTCTCCGATTTTAAAAGGTGTGATTGTGCTATCCCTTCTAAGTGTACAGACAAAAGGCTCTATATACACGTCAAACAATAAAGGGGACAGGGGGCATCCCTGCCTCGTACCTCTAGCAATATTAAGCCATTCTGATAGGCTGCTATTCACTAAGACCTTTGCTCGTGGGTTCCAATATAAAGATTTAACAGCTTCGATAAAAATTGAGGGGAAGCCGAACATCATCATGGTAGCCCAGAGGTACCCCCAGTTGACCTGATCGAAGGCTTTGGCTGCATCGATTGCTATGATGGCAAGAGGCAGCCCCCTCTCCTCTGCATAACCTATTGCCCCTATTGCCTGAAACGTAAGTTCATTGAGCTGCCTCCTCGGTATAAACCCTCTCTGGTCTGAGTGTATGATTGTTTTAATGGATCTAGCTAATCTAGTGGCCAGTAGCCCAGAAAAAATCTTTAAATCAGAGTTTAACAGTGAGATGGGTCTGTACGACTCAATTTTTTGTGGATCTTTATTTTGCTTGACTATCAGTGTTATAGTGGCTTCAGCCCAGGATGGGGGGGATACTATTTCCTTGTAAGAGAATTCTATTAAAGAGTGTCCTGAGCACTGGAACTACTATTTCTAAATTATCAGAATATATTTCAACCAGCAGACCATCTGGGCCAGCAGCTTTACCTCTACTCATTTTCTTAAGTTGTTCCTGTATTTCCCCATCCATAATTTCACTAGCTAAATAGGTCTTATCGGATTCAGACAATTGGGGTAGATCTCTCAAGTTAAGCCAGTCAGCAGCCTCCTCCAGTCCAGGTCTGGAGTCCTCTTAATACAGAGCCAACATAAACCCCTGGCCTCTTCTTTAATCAGCTCGTCCTCTGATATCAATAATCCAGATTCTCTTTGTACCAACGTCTTAATGTTGTTCCTGACCCTATCCGTCCTTGACTTCCATGCTAGGAGAGCATCACATTTTTCTCCATACCCAAAATTCTTAAGTCTGCTGACTTCCCACCTGTCCTTAATGATCTTATCGCTCCTGGCCTTAAATGCTGCTAGTAGTTCCAACGACTCTCTCTCTACTTTCGGAATACTCTCCCTATCTTCCAGGGCAGCCAGTTGCAAATCTAATTCTTTCTTTTTATAGCTTTAAGATCATCTATTTCTTTTTTCTTAATGATTTTCCTCCTATAAGTCATTTGCGAACCCAACAGCCCCCGTAAATAGGCCTTAAAGGACTCCCAAACAATTTGCACAGTAGAGGAACCAAGATTAAAATTAAAGAAATCAATTATTCTTATTTTTACCTCTACCTTCACTTTTTCATCCAGGAGGAGTGTTCTATCAAGTGTCCATCTATATTCAATATTCCTAGATCCCAAATTAAGTACAAGTTCGACCACTGAATGATCCGAGATACCCACCGAGGTATAACAGACCGATACAAAGTTTGCAAGCAGTACCTGATCAGCCAAGAAGAAATCTATTCTAGAGAATTGCTTGTACTTTTTGCTATAAAAAGAATACTCTCTTTTGGCTGCGTATTTCACTCTCCATAGGTCCAGTAAATTAAAGTCCTTCGTGATATTCCTCAGTGATGATACAGTTTTAGGTGCCGATCACGATCCTGTAAAAACCGGGTACGAACCGTCGGACGGAGCATATTCTCCGTCCGACGCGTACCCGGTCATAACAATATACAAACATGGAATTACGATTCGCACGGAAACTCAATTTCCGTACGAATCGTACAAAACCCCGACCGACGAAAATACACGTACAAATGCGATCCGGGAAAGCGCCGACGTGACGTCGGGACGCACGCAGCCTGCCATTCACGAACCAGGAATTACGATTCGCACCGACGTCATCCCGCACGGTGAATATTTTCTGGCTGCCAAAAACTGCCGGGAAATCAGGACGACGCGAACAAGGAGTACCTGTACGCGACGGACAGACATGGACCCGAACCTACGTGTCATTCCGGCCCTCATAGCAGTCGACCTCCTCTACAGGTTCGGACGCAGACGCCGCAGAAGGTCAGAACAACAAAGGGAGGGGGGGAAGGGGGGGGGCAGGACCAGGGGCAGGCCACAAAACCCCCACCAAACTCACACAGCACACATGCCCTGGACATACCTGACCCACAGGCCCTGGTCACCACGAGGGGGTGGGGGCGTGTCCAGCAAAGCCAGCGTCCGCCACAACGGAAGTGCCTGACGACGCGAACCGGCAACACAACAATACAGGTACGTCCCGTACCCACGCTCTTAAGGCGGGAGTCGTACCACGCCCACACCTACATCATCCCAACAATGGCGGGACGGCTGTACCCACGTGGCAAAGGCCTGGGTACGGCCCGCACAAGCACCACATAGCGTGGGGACGCATATGTACGACCTGTACCCCCACACGTGTACGTATGGAGCGTACCCCCCACCCCAACAGTGTAAGTACGACCCGTACCCTCACACACGTACGTATGGAGCGTACCCCCCACCCCAACAGTGTAAGTACGACCCGTACCCTCACACAAGTACGTATGGAGCGTACCCCCCACCCCAACAGTGTAAGTACGACCCATACCCTCACACGCGTACGTATGGAGCGTACCCCCCACCCCAACAGTGTAAGTACGACCCGTACCCTCACACGCGTACGTATGCAGCGTACCCCCCACCCCAACAGTGTAAGTACGACCCGTACCCTCACACGCGTACGTATGGAGCGTACCCCCCACCTCAACAGTGTAAGTACGACCTGTACCCTCACACAAGTACGTATGGAGCGTACCCCCAACCCCAACAGTGTAAGTACGACCCGTACCCTCACACAAGTACGTATGGAGCGTACCCCCCACCCCAACAGTGTAAGTACGACCCGTTCCCTCACACGCGTACGTATGGAGCGTACCCCCCACCCCAACAGTGTAAGTACGACCCGTACCCTCACACGCTTACGTATGGAGCGTACCCCCCACCCCAACAGTGTAAGTACGACCCGTACCCTCACACGCGTACGTATGGAGCGTACCCCCTACCCCAACAGTGAAAGTACGACTCGTACCCTCACACGCGTACGTATGGAGCGTACCCCCCACCCCAACAGTGTAAGTACGACCCGTACCCTCACACAAGTACGTATGGAGCGTACCCCCAACCCCAACAGTGTAAGTACGACCCGTACCCTCACACGCGTACGTATGGAGCGTACCCCCACCCCAACCGTGTATGTACGACACGTACCCCCCCTCATATGCATGCAGCTAACCCACACCCGTGTATGTCCTAAGCGTACACATCGTGAAATAGGAGGGGTGTGTGCAGAGTCCTCCCAGCAGTGCCCAGAGACAGGAGGGGTGGGTGCAGAGTCCTCCCAGCAGTGCCCAGAGACAGGAGGGGTGGGTGCAGAGTCCTCCCAGCAGTGCCCAGAGACAGGAGGGGTGGGTGCAGAGTCCACCCAGCAGTGCCCAGAGACAGGAGGGGTGGGTGCAGAGTCCTCTCAGCAGTGCCCAGACGCAGGAGGGGTGGGTGCAGAGTCCTCCCAGCAGTGCCCAGAGACAGGAGGGGTGGGTGCAGAGTCCTCCCAGCAGTGCCCAGACACAGGAGGGGTGGGTGCAGAGTCCTCCCAGCAGTGCCCAGACACAGGAGGGGTGGGTGCAGAGTCCTCCCAGCAGTGCCCAGAGACAGGAGGGGTGGGTGCAGAGTTCTCCCAGCAGTGCCCAGAGACAGGAGGGGTGGGTGCAGAGTCCTCCCAGCAGTGCCCAGACACAGGAGGGGTGGGTGCAGAGTCCTCCCAGCAGTGCCCAAACACAGGAGGGGTGGGTGCAGAGTCCTCCCAGCAGTGCCCAGACACAGGAGGGGTGGGTGCCTAGCACTCCCAGCAGTGCCCAGAGACAGGAGGGGTGGGTGCAGAGTCCTCCCAGCAGTGCCCAGACACAGGAGGGTGGGTGCAGAGTCCTCCCAGCAGTGCCCAGACACAGGAGGGGTGGGTGCAGAGTCCTCCCAGCAGTGCTCAGACGCAGGAGGGGTGGGTGCCTAACACTCACAGCAGTGCCCCTGCATAGAAAAGGGTGGAGTACCCACAGATCCAATGCCCACAAATGTCAGTCAGGTGCACAAAGATCCTGCAGTACATGTACCACATGTGTGCGAGGCTGGGAGTATACACATGCATAGCGCCAAAAAGAAAACATGTACACATGAAGTCATGGCAACAGTCTACATACACAAGTACAGTGACCACCAAGGATGCCACGAATGATGCAGGTGGAGACATCGCTCCGCATGCATATGCAAAGTTGAAGGAGTCCCTCACACCCCCAGCTGATGTAGACACAGCTCAGCACCACATAGTGGAAAAACCCTGCAGGGAAGATGTCAGGTTACACAGAGGAAGGAACACACCTTGGGACAATTTCACCATGCAGTAACTGCTTACATGAACAAAGACACTTAGCTAACACCTTGTGATGGCACACAGATACCAGGGCCCCCCCTATGACCAGCACACTACTACATTTCCCACACACCCAACACATGTTCACCACCCAAAATCATGTAGCAGCTCCCCCAACAACAATACCAGAAAAGCAGTAGTGATCTAAGGAAAAAAAAAGTGGCTTTATTCAGCATTACCAAAAAATGTTTGTGTGGATAAAGTTCAATATTTACAAAGCCCATAGGGCAGTCCATGAGTCACAGCTGGATGGGGGACACGGTGGGACGCGTGTCCCCTAGCTTGCCTGCACAGTCAGACTCCTTCGTCTTCCACAGCGGGGAGGGCATCATGTGGGGGGGAATGACCAGGCACCGCAGGGACATGAGGACGAAGGGTAGGCATCGTGGGTGCAGGGATGGAGGACTCCACCACAGGGGGTGGGGCAGGGCCAAAGGCGGAGGCCAGGATCTCGCTGCACACTTTAGCAAGGTCCTCCAGCGTCTCCCCTGCACCCGAAGGAACCACAGGCCCCAAGGAGGGGGGGGCGGAGGGATGGGTCGCAGCGCCACTGGGGGAGGGTGTGGACAGGGGGGGGACTCAACCACCCTGACCGGGGACTCCCTTGACCGCTTGCGGGGTGGTGTCACAGTGGGGCTCAGGGACAGAGCGGCCATGAAGGAGTCCTTGCCGGATATGTGGCCAGGAGAGCTGAGGGCAGGGGATTTGGAGGGAGTGGATTGGGTGGAATGCGGACTCCCACTCTGGCTGCATGACTTGCGTTTGCCCCCCGACCCAGTGGGTGTGCCTACTTCACCCTGTGTGTGCGTGCCAGGAGGTGTGCGCTTTGCCTTCCCTGCTGGTGTGGTGCCTGTGTCTGGTGGGGTGGGTGCATGCTGACGTCTGGGTGTACGTGGGACAGGCATGGGAGTGGGAAGTGTGGATGGGGCAGGGGTAGGGGGTGGGATGTAGCGCTGCAGGAGATCCACTGCTGCAGTCAGTGTTGAGTCTATGGACCTCAGCAACTAGCGTTGGTCAGCCTGCGATGAAAAAATGCCCTCCAAGTATGCCTCCATGTTGTGCAGCACTTGGCTGTGGCCATGGAGGACATTAAGGATCGCAGCCTGACCAACCTGCAACTGCCGCTGGATGTCCACAGACTCAGCATTGGCGGCAGCAGTGGAGACAGGGGCAGGGGGTGCGGTGCCTGGCAGGAAGGAGACATGTGGTGACCGGGCACGCTGGGAAGGGACACAAGCAAGTGGGAGGCGGCTGATGGCAATGGAGGGGGCGGGGTGCGATGTTGTGCCGCTGTCAGCTGGTGGTGCAGCCTCCGCCCACTCGGAGAGATCATCCTCGGACCCGTCAGCTTCATATTCAGTTGTGCCAGTGGACAGGTCCTCGGCCTCACTCTCCTCCGCCTCTGTACCACTCAATGTGCCAGGCACGATGTCAACGCTGGCACTGGTGCTCGGTCCCTCCGCTCCGTCTGTGCTCATGTCTCCCTCCGTGTCCCCCGACGATGCTGTGGGCAAGGTGAAGAGACAGCAATTAATCACACACCTGTATACATATGTCACATGAGTCCAATCTACATAGGTTACAGTGCATAGCCTGCAAAGAAAGATCAGTAACACCTACAAAACAAGGTACAGATGTAGGGCATGCAACACACAGTTGGTTGACCCACCATGCCAATGAGAATCCATGGAGAGCATGACACAATAGCAAATGACATGAAATGGAGTTTGACATAGGAGCCAGGCCCTGGGGACAATCCAGCACTGCATCTGCACCACACAGCGTTGCCGAAAATAGGGATGAGGAGGGACCATATCCATGAACTTGAGGCACATGCTGCATAGGTGATACTGAAAACATGCCCACCATGACTGGCTCACTGCACCTTGAGTGTATGTCCAGACAAACATCACACACTGGCCAGACCTAGCAAGGAGAACTCTGGTTTTGACATGTAGGCTTGGCCCGCACCAACCACCCCCTACATGAGACAATTTGTTGAGACACAGGTGGCACTTACATCTCTTAGTCTGGGTGAAATACACAGGGGCTGCATAAATGCAAGATTGGACGCCAAATACCCAAGGTGCGCTTGTCCAAATAATCATGTACAATTGGCCACCATCAGATGATTGTAACAAGACACACAGGCACTGGCCACCGTGAGTATGAACAAGGAAAATCAGGTCAGGCTGTACAGTGGACACTTGTACTACATTTTACGTCATTATACATGGTGCCAGGGGACAATGGCACAGAGCACAACCTATGCTGTAGACACTGAGAGTGTCCACGTTTTGTGATGACACACATGACACCTAGGAAAATATGACCCAGGGGACAGTAGTGGCCACACAACTCCATGGTCCTGAATGGGAATGACTGCACCACACGCCACCATCCCTGCCCCATGCGTATCGCACACTCATGCACATCATGTCACAGGCCACAACATAGGACATGCGCGCTGTAAGGCATTACACTTGAGAGACTAACTCCCATGTCTGGACTCAGCATCAGTGCCAACTGACATGGAACCCACATGTACTGAACTGGACAGGGCACAGGCATGGTCCCAAAACCTGTTACACACCACCCCCACACATGATGCTACAGGCATTGTTCACGTGGATAAAGTGCCAGCCTATATAACCTTGTGAAGGAGTGACTACACACAGACCAGGGAACACATTGCAAGGAGGGGAAGGGAGGCAGGAGAGCACCGCTATACTGTGGGTAACTGGATCTGCACAGCACCTTTAAACCCTGGCAGTGTATCCATGCAACTGTGCACTTACAAATGCTGGTGACACACAACAAACACAGATGTACCTACCCCCTTCCTGCTGCTGCTTCTCCTGTAAGCGCCTGTCCAAGTCTGGAAAGACCACCACCAGCACACGCTTGTGGATGTGGGTCAGACGGCGGCACCCGCGGTTCTTATGGGTCTCAGGTGAGTCCCCCAGCAGGACCCGTGCGATCCTACGCGTCCAGCACCGGATATCCTGCCAGCGTTTCCTCACCTGGGGCAGGCGCCGCTTGCGACCATCCGCACTCCTCACGGCACTGACGGCGGTCAGCCATATCTGCTTCTTGGCAGAGGCGCCTACCTGTGAGGATGAACAAGTGACACTACATCAATACACCAGGCACATTTCACAGAGAGACATATTAGAACAAATTTGCTGTTTACAACAAGGCATAGTATGCATCCAACCCATTGCACCTTTGTCATAGGGACATGATCCTCTGGGGAAGGGCATAAGCAGTACGTGCCATTGAAAGTACACAGGTGGAATGAGGGCAACGACACAATCAATGATCCAGGCTCACACTGTGCATCAGAAGGTACACCAGGATAATGTGCAGCACCTCTAAGCAGTCACATGCTACAGGCCACTGACGCTACCGCAGCAGAGTACACAGACACACACAGGCACAGGACATTCACCTGCCATTGCCAAATGCAGCGACAAACCTCACTCTGCACATGTGCCACTAGACGGGGGGGCTCACAGGTGTGGGGCTGGCTCTGCACGTCAGACACACAGCACTGCTCCCTGCTCACATCACATGGGCAGGGTATCTCCATCCCTCATGCAGCCCGGGTGCTACACTCCATATATGCACCCACCCACATGACAGGGGACTTACACACACACACATGTCCTGGGTACGAACACATCATGTGGACACTCTCAGCACAAGTACACAGAACTAACACACATCTGTGGGTACAGTCACCTGTCACACTGGGCTGACCACATAATCACATGAGGACTGTAGAGGCTACATTCCCAGGAGGACAAGACAGGCAGATTGTGGCATGCACCATGCAGTGATTGTCACAGTAAACCCAATGCAAGTGAGGACGGCAGACATGCACCACTGCATGCTCTGGCTGGGAGACATCAGGCATTCCCCCCCCTGGGACCCCCCCTACAGTACATAGCATGTGTGACACACCTGGACACAATGGCAGAAGTCACAGTCACAAAAAAGGGACACAGTCTGTGCTAGTAGACTCTGCACTCACCTGATACCCTGGTCGGCCAAACAGCAGGGGGTACTGTGGGAGGATCACATCCAGCAAAGCCAGGTTCTCCTCCAGGGTGAAAGGCTGTGACCTCTCCACAGACCTTGACATGGTTCCAGGGAATCAGTAGCAGCAGCTGGGTTGTCGAATACAAAGATGTGCAGGCAAGTGCTCCCTCATGGGACCTGGCTGCCTTATATCTGCCTTGCTGGCCTGTTTCATGCACAGGAGTACAGAGTGATTGGTCACTCACATTTGCATCCTATGTTTCCTCCAATCCCTTCAAACCTAGCACAGTCAGTGGGTTCTTATTGTGTTTTTTTCTTCAGCATGATGTCACCTCCAGAACCACATTGCAACAAAGTAGATTCATTCAAACTGACTACTGCTGTGCACCTGTTTAAATAAATTCAAAATTTAAACTGGGTCTCCATGACAACCAGCATGCATGTAGGCCTTAATACTTGTCCCTCATGTGTCCCCTATGTAATTTGGAGCTCCACACATAGGTACGGTGCGACCCGGGGCCCTAGGGTACCCCAAATGCATGTCAACGGCCCGCACAGGCGTGTGTACGGTCCGTACCACTATGGGTGTGCTCGCGTATGCGTACTCATAGTGATAGTGAGCGTACACACGCGTGTATGCTCACTTTCACTATGGGTGTTCTCGCGTATGCGTACTCATGGTGGTACGGACCGTACACGCGTGCGTACGCTCACCTTCACTATGGGTGTTCTCGCGTATGCGTACTCATAGTGGTACGGACCGTACACACGCCTGTACGCTCACTTCACTATGGGTGTACTCGCGTATGCGTACCCATTGTGAAAGTGAGCGTACGCACGCGTGTACGGTCCGTACCACTATGAGTACGCATACGCGAGGACACCCATAGTGAAGGTGAGCGTACAGGCGTGTGTACGGTCTGTACCACTATGGGTGTTCTCGCGTATGCGTACTCATGGTGGTACGGACCGTACACACGCCTGTACGCTCACTTTCACTATGGGTGTACTCCCGTATGCGTACCCATAGTGAAAGTGAGCGTACGCACGCATGTACGGTCCGTACCACTATGAGTACGCATACGCGAGGACACCCATAGTGAAGGTGAGCGTACAGGCGTGTGTACGGTCCGTACCACTATGAGTACGCATACGCGAGAACACCCATAGTGAAGGTGAGCCTACAGGCGTGTGTACGGTCCGTACCACTATGGGTGTTCTCGCGTATGCGTACTCATGGTGGTACGGACCGTACACGCGTACGTACGCTCACTATCACTATGGGTACACATACGGCAGCACTCCCATAGTGATAGGGAACGGACACAGGCCCTCTTAGCGAAAGTACGGTGCCTTTTACACATCACAGTGGTGACAGGCAGCACACAGGAAGGAATAGGGCTGACATACTTGTCCATGGATGGACATCAAGCCATTGTCTGGCCAGTACTACATGTGTGGGGCACAGGTGTGAAAGGCTGTGATGTGGCACATTACTCCTGAGTGGAGAAGGCACCAGATGTATAATGAGATGTGTACAGATGTTATGTGTGACGATGCTATGTGTTCCAGGCATGGCCTTAACTCCTTTGACATGTGTCCATGTCGTACTGCACACTTGGGATGAGCGTCACTGGCATGGCACGGTCCACAACACACGCAAGTGTCCCCTGATGCCCGGTACAGGGGTTACCACACAAGACATGTGACTACCCACGGTGCACGATGTGTCTATGTCATGTATGTGTGGTGTGTTCCCATTAGCTTGATGTTGGAGCTCCCTCAAAAGCATCATCTGTTGCAGCAACCAACATGTGTCTGTGTGTAGATGGACATGGCACACAGTTACGCACACCAGGCCACATGGGGTATCGGATGTGAGGTGCGTATGTATGCATGGGACACGGAGTAGCGTAACAAGGACATGTCTGCATCCTCTCTATGAATGTGTGGTGAGTCATCACATGTACACCTTCATGGCAAGGTATGTGGGCTGTCCTAGTGTAATGTCATGTGACCTGTGGCTCTAGTGTTCCGCTACCAGTCTCTGCAATCGACATCCTACTTCTGCTGATGTGTGGATGTATGTCACTCCTGTGTTGTGTCTGGCTGTTCACTTACACTGGGACACAGCTAATACCATGCCATGGAATGTGGAGGTTCACAATCTCCGTGTGTAGCTGGGTCTTGGTAGGAGTGTCACCATCCAGCCATACGTGTCCAGGGCATGTGGCACATACCTAACTCCGTATGTCGCATATGTGTATTGACAGATTGACATGTGCTCAGTACATATAAATTGTTGTTGTAGTGCACTCACTCTTCCTTGTCACTTCCAAATTACTGCAGAGCGCCGCCTCTTCCCCGACCAATTCCGGACTTGGCTGACATGCGGGAGAATGACTGTATTCGGTGCTACCGCTTCCCCCAACCGTTGATTTTGGAGTTGACGGCAAGACTGGCACCACACCTGCAACCGCTGCACAGGTATCCTACGGCACTGACACCCAAGCTGAAGGTATTGGCAGCCCTACATTTTCTTGCCACGGGTACCTTTCAAAATACCATAGCTCATGTTGGTGGCATGTCCCAGAGCATGTTCTGCCGTGTGCTGCATGATTTCTTAGAGGCCATGTTGCTTCACCTGGATGAGTTCATCCATTTCCCAACCCCTGAAATGTTGACTGGGGTCAAGCGTGGATTCTATGCGCTGGGAGGGATGCCCCATGTCATTGGGTCCATAGATGGGACACATGTGGCTTTGGTACCACCACAGGCACAGGAGGTAGCGTACAGGAATCGCAAGCACTACCACTCCATCAATGCCCTTGTGGTGTGTCTGTCCAACATGGTGATTTCACATGTCTGTGCTCGTTTTCCAGGATCAGGACACGATGCCTACATCATGAGGCGTAGCAGGGTGCCTGAAATGATGCTGCAGCTGCGCAACGAACGAGCATGTATTGTTGGTGGGTATACTCTGGCAGTCCTGTATTTAACGTCATCTTCCTGTCTTACTGCTTCTCCTGACCCACTCTTGTCCATGATGTTTCCATGTAGGGGACGCTGGCTATCCCAACATGCCATGGCGGATCACACCTCTCCGCAACCCCATCACGCCGGCCCAGCTCCGCTACAACACCGCCCATGGCCGGACAAGGCGAGTGATAGAGAGGACATTTGGCCTCCTGAAGAGAAGATTCCGATGCCTCCACAAGACCGGTGGCGCCCTCCCATATGCCCCGGCAAAGGTCTGCAAAATCTTCATGGTCTGCTGCATGCTGCACAACATGGCAGTTGAGAAAGCTGTGCCACTCATCCTGGATCAAGATGATCAGGACCATCCACCCGTGGAGGACGAAGGGCTTGGCAATGGGGCTAGTGATGTGGAGGATGTGGAGCCGCAAGAGGACATCCGGACTCGGCTCATACGTGACTTCTTTGCTTAGTGGTGAGTACCAGTGTCTGTGTGTGCACGCATTGGTCCACGTGTGGCATGTGTTGCGATGTGTGTGTCCATCTGCATATATGCCACGTGAGTCAGAGCTGTGTGTGGATGTGTCACTGGAGTGATGGTGCCAGTGATGTGTATTTCCCCAGTCATAATTGTGACTTAGCATGTTGTCATCCTTACATGTGGCGAGTAAATGCACATGCAAGTGGCTGTGCTTTTTGTGGCTGACTTCTTGTGTGTCTCTCTTCCCCAGGTACTTGCGCATGCCGTCTGCTGGTTGCATTGTTGTGGCACTGCTATTCCTCATGGACACATCATCGTGTGCTGACTCAGCGTTACACGCACGGACAAATTTGGAAGTCTTCTTAGGGTAAGGGATGCATCAGGGGTGTATTTGGTGTGGCAGTTGTTTACGATGTATGCACACTGCCCCTGTCGATGTTTGGTTCCTCTGCAGACATGTGGCATCACCATGGTACACATGACATGCAGCTGGGTACACCTGAATAGATGGTCAGACTTGTTGACAGTCATCAGTGATGGGATTGTGGAATGTGATGATGGCATCAATGTGTGTTACACTGCCCTCGGACACATACGGTTTGCATTGGCTTGACATGGTGTGGGACTTCCACATCAGCAGATCAATGGTGTATGGCAGGCTCTCCGTGAGCAGCAGGGGGTGTTTAGCTGTTAGCCGACACTTGTGTGCCAGTTCCATGGCTATCACGCATTTGTGCCGCAGAAGGGGGGTGCCAGTGTTGGACCCACATGTTACTCCACATGACCTGTTCATGTGTACTCCGAGTTGCCTCTGCAATCCCAAATGCATGACTAATAAAGGTGTCCCTATGCCTCCAAGGTGCCTCTTCTCAGTCAATGCTGGTGTGTTGCCATGGGTCATACGGCATGTCTGGCATGGTTTTCCGTGATAGTGGCTATGTGTCTATGTGTAGAGTAGCAAGATGCAAGCTGTTTGTGTGGGATTAGACTGTGTATTGTGCATGATGTCCGTGACTGTGTGGGTATTGTGACATGTGCCATCCCCATGCATCCAACGTTGGCCAGGCCACCATTCTCTGCATCCACCTGACTCAAGCTTGCAGGACATGGTTCTGCCACCTGTCCACACATACCTGGGTGCCCCCCAGGACACTCCACATGATCCCTGACCTCTGCGCATGGCTGTCGCTGTACTCAATATGTCTGTCGGCACGGTTGTGCGGCCCCCCCCTCAGCTGGTTGGGCCCATCACGGGTGTGTATGGTGCTCCATGTCTGTCTTGCCTAATACAATGTGACCCATGTGTGTCCGGTGCCAGACTCAGGTCCCAGGGTGTGGATGGTTGAAGTCAAATGAGAACTCAGGCATGGTTAGACTTTACAAGGCACATGTAAGGTAATAATGCAACCAGTAGGCATCTTCTCTTCATGGTGTGACTTTTTATTTTGGTTGGTGGGGGGGGGGTTGACATGAGGGGCTTTCCGGGTGTGTGGAATCCAAAGTTCAGTAGGGGAGTTGGTGTCCTTGCCATTTGAAATCCTCAGAGTCCATGCCACAGTCTTTGTCAACATTGGTCAGACAGTGACCAGCAAGTACATGTGGCAGAGAATGTCTTTTGATGCTGTGCTGCTGTTGCTCCAGTGGGCCAGGTGCCAGGCCAGGTGTCCTGGGAGATGGTGCTGTTGCGCTGACCCTCATGGTCTTTTCCGTGGACGACCCGCCCTCCTGCGGGGACCCTCAGAAGCAGGCCGTGACGATGTTTGGGATGCTCCATTGGATGTTTCCTCCTCCTCCTCCTGATCCCTCCCTGTGGGTGGTGATGTTCTACGCCTGCTGGCACAGGGAGGGTTGCCCATGTTGTCGGCCATCCGACGGAGTGTACTGTGAATTCCCGTGAACACCGTCACAAGCTCAGCCTGTCTGTCCTCCATCCACCGTTGGTGTTGCAGTAGACAGGCATGTTGCTCCGCATGTTGCTGGGCCTGCTGGGTCTTGATCTCCTCGAGGATGGACACAACCTGGGCCCTGCCCGTGGTGTCCTGCCGGTATGTGTCCAGGATGTTTCGGACATGGGAATATACCGGTTCCCCAGCCAACTGGTCAGGCTCGCGCCTCTGCCGTCCTCCACTCCCACCACCCCTGCCCACTTGCACCTGGCCTGCCCTTGTGGGCACATCGGGTCTCCAGGACCCCTGAGGGGTGGCATTGGCGTTGTCGCCTGCCTCCTCCTGGGTGCCCGGGACACCGTGTCCCTCCTGGCCAGCCTGGCTGCATTGTGGTGGTGGGGCAGGGATCCTGGGTGTCTCCTGGGATGTGGCAGGAGTGGGGGTGGTGGTTGGCCCAGTTGTACCTGACGCAGGTGCTGCAGGTCGTTGGACACCAGAGGGGCCAGGTTGGTCGGGGTCGGGGTCGGGTTCGTCCACAGAGTGGTGAGAGTCGTCGCTGCCGGTGGCTCCGTCATCCCGCCGAGCCGGGTCCTGTGAGTCTTCCCCCCCAGTGTTGGGGGGTGATCCACGACGTTGACCTGTGTGTGAGAGAGACAATGTTAATTTTGTTCCATGCAACATCCATGTTTCATTCGTTTCTAAGTTGGCACTTTTGTAAGTTTGGATATGTCTTGCATTCCACTCACAGTGCACTTGTGCATGGGTATGTCCCTTGGCCACAGCTTTTGCAACTTTACCTATGTGTGGCACAGTCTTACTTGCTGTGTCAAGTGTGACTGCAGTCAGCAGTGGAGTGGGCAGGTGTGGCGAGCCATGCATTGGCGCCTTCCGTGTAGCACTGTACGTGGGCACATGGAGTTGTTCCACACACTTATATGATGCAGGTAGCTGTCGTTGTGCTCGTGCACAGGTTGTGACATGGCCCTGTGTTTTGCCATGGAGAAGAGGGGGGGTTCTGGCACTGGCCACCCTTGTCTACATGCACGCAGTCCACCTGCTGACGAGCAGACATTCCCACACCCCACAAGGCTGAATTGCTCTCCCTGTGTGTCCCTTTCTCGCTCCCTCTCTGTCCCCCTCTCCCTCCCTCTGTGTGTCAGCCTCCTCCCTCTGTCCGTCTCCCTGTGTCTCCCTCCCTCTCTGTCCCCCTCTCCCTCCCTCTGTGTGTCAGCCTCCTCCCTCTGTCCGTCTCCCTGTGTCTCCCTCCCTCTCTGTCCCCCTCACCCTCCCTCTGTGTGTCAGCCTCCTCCCTCTGTCCGTCTCCCTGTGTCTCCCTCCCTCTCTGTCCCCCTCTCCCTCCCTCTGTGTGTCAGCCTCCTCCCTCTGTCCGTCTCCCTGTGTCTCCCTCCCTCTCTGTCCCCCTCTCCCTCCCTCTGTGTGTCACCCTCTGTCACCTCAGCCCAGCTTCCTGGGCACACACTGTTAGCAGATCTTTGAATGGCCATTGGATTGTTGATGTGAGTTTGTTTCTGATCTCCAGGCACCCATTGGGTGTAGTGTCTGTGCCTGCACTGCTGCTGTGGTGGTGTGTGCTGCCACTCTTTCACAGTGTTGGCTGTTCATTAGCTGCTGTCATGTGCAAAAACGTGCCTTCACCCCCATGTCTTAATTAGGCCTGGGCGGTAAATTCCGTTCCGTTCTCGGAATTTGCGGAATTTGGGTAATTGTGCATTCTGCGGAGAACGCGAAATGCCCAAAATTCCGCTTTCCGCGACTTCGCGAAATTTTTGCTTGTTCGCGTTCTCAAAATGCGTGTTTGCGAGATATTTCTCCCCGAGCACGCAAACAGCGATTGTGAACAGGAAAAAAGCATCGCGAACAAGCAATTCCGCGTGTTCGCGGAATTTCTGCGTGTTTGCGGAGAGTTTTTTACCGTTTTGCGGAGATTTGTGTAACGCGATTACGCAAATTCCGCCCATCCCCTAGTCTTAATGCAAGGCGTCCGCCATTTGCTGGCAAGTCATTCCTGTGTTGGGACACACTGTTTGTCTGGCTGTGACCTAGGCCATATGGGCAGGGGGCATTGTTGTCTGCTTCTGAGTTGCACTATGTGATTTTTTGGGCCCACCCTCCCGCCATCCGGCTTACCGTGTCATGTGTTGGTGTTTTCTGTGGCCTGTGACTTGACATTGTCCAGCTGGGTGCATGGGGCATGGTGGCGCCAGTGGCATGTGCGTGTTCATGGAGTGTGGTTGAGTCATGCGATAGCTTGGGGTGGTTATGTGCCTGTTTGTGAGTTTGGTTGTGGATGACGTTCCCCCCATGTGAGGTGAGTTGTTTGTGTACTCACCCGGCTCTCGGAGTCCATCTACTCCGTCCACTGCCACCACCGGCAGTATGGCCATCACCCTCTCCTCCCAGGGATGGTATTCTACGCGTCTGCGGGGCGGCCCTCCTCCAGTGACGTTGGCCTGGTTGTGTTCATCGGTCATTTTGGCTCGGACCCTCCTCCGCAGATCGTACCACCTGGCTTGGCATTAATGCTTGGTCCTTCTGGTGTCCGCAACAGCATTCACAGCATCGACGATCGTCTGCCACATGGCTGTTTTTGCTGACATGCTGGTCTGTCTGACCAATGTTCCAAAGAGCTGTGGCTCGACTCTGAGGATTTCATCGACAAGGACCTCCAACTCTCGGCTAGTGAACTTTGGATTCTTGTTAGTGGGCATGGTGAGGGGTGTGGGTGTGGATGGAGGGGGGGGGTGTGTGGATGGTTGTGGGTGTGTGGGTGTGGGTGTGGTTGGTTGAAGGAGGAGTCTTGCCATGTGAGTGTGGTTAAATAGGTGGTGAAATTAACGCACGTAAAACATTTCGGCTTGAACAGCGAGAGAAGAAAGAATATGTTTTTGAACAGAGGCAGGTATGTAGAATGGCATTGAGTGTGATTTGACTTTTGTAATGTTGGAGGTGCAGTAGGGAGTTAGTGAGGATGAGGACGGGAGAATGTGGGGGAAAAGGAAGGTGGTGAGACTGGGAGTTGGGTAACATGAAGTCAAGAAACAGTTTGAATCGCAGAGTTGTAAGCGGTAGGTCAGAATATTGAAGTGGGGTGGGTTATGAAGTGAAGCGGAGTAGTGAGGATGGGGGAATGATTGTGTTGAGGGATCGGGGTTAAGATGTGACGCGGTAAAAACGGAGCGATTTAATAGTTTTGCAAGGTGAATGATTGCCAAGAATAGTGAGAGTGAGGGTAGGTTAACTCGTTAGTGAAAGCAAGAAAAGTTTTATTAGAGAGATAGAGGTGATAAGACGTTGGGGACTCACGTGCTCGTTATTGAAGAAAAATAATAGTGGTGAAAACAGTGATTGTATATATCAAAATAGTTAGGACCACCCGGCGCTAAAAGTGACGGTAACAGAATGTTGTTAAACTTAGAGGATATAAGTATATCGTTAGAAGCTTGGTTTTTAAAGGGACTTGAAGCGCACTAAATTTCCACTGTGGATTGTTATATCGTTTTGATAACGTAGTGATTGTATTCCACTAAAACATGTTTTTTATTGATATTTCTAGTTACCCCTGACGAAGGGCTGAAATTGCCCGAAATGCATTGGGTTAATAAAATACTGCCATGATGAAGTTATGCGTCTGTACTTGTTCTTGGAATAAAGTCCGGATGGACGAACCTGAACATGAGAAAACTTAGTAAATTGGCATGATGTCTGACGTGTGGAACTAAAGCAAAAGGATTTAAGAGAAAAAAACGAAAAAAACGGAAAGCATGAAAATGAGAACGGAAATAGTTTACACACTTTGAATTTTGAAACTCGCATTTTTCTGTGCCATTGGTTCTGAGGCTGAATGCTGCCCCAATAAATACTCACAGTTTTAGTGGGGGCACAATATTTGACCCTAGAGGTCCAGTCCAGCTGCCCATCGAAAACCAAATTAAAATCTCCCCCTAATACAACCGGGACTGGATTCTGTAATAAGCATGCACTAAGTTTTAAGATGGGACCTGGGTTATCCTCATTCGGACCATAGTACACTGCACAGGTAAAGGATAAGCCACCTAAAGAGAGAGCTGCCACGAGCCATCTGCCCGATTGGTCGGTGTCCCATTACTGGACCTTAATCCCTCTATTCGATCTAACAACAAATGCTACACCTCTTGTACACCCCTTCTGTCGTGAAGATAGTACATTCTGCACCCACCCCAATTTACCAAAAACTTGCTCACATACTTTAGCCTCTAGGTGTGTTTCCTGTAGTAAATAGAGATGGGCTTCCGTACTTTTTAAATACTCGCAAACCCTCGATTGTTTCCTTCCACCCCCTAAACCATTAACATTCCAGGAGAGGAATTTTATACCACTCAATCCACTCATGATCTACCCGTAATTACCATACATCTAGAGCCATTAGCACAAAAGACAATCTTGCATAGTATGAGGGCAATTTTTCCCAATTTACCCACCCATTTGTGACCCCACCCAAACCCTCCCATGAGGAACCCTCCCTTCATACCTGGCATTGGTATCACCTTTCAGGAGCCCCTCCCAGGTGACACAGCAATGTAATTATTACATAAAATCAAAAATCGAAAAGACGACACGATGACAGTAGCTTCACCCACCACTCCCACTGTGAACAGGAACAGGAATCAATTAGTTATTTGTTCCTTTTATTATATATATTCCACTCCATTATACTTTTATATATATATATATATATATATATTTTTTGTTTGTACCTACACCTCTTGTTTTGTAGCACCCCTCCTCTTGAGACTGCCCACAGATCTTTTTATGTTTCCCATTCACCATCTCTTTTTTTTTAAATTAATGTAAAGTGTATATATATTTTTTTGCAATTATTATTTTCCCCCTTTATATATATATATTTTTTCCCCCTCCCCTTTTATATATATATATATACATATATATCTATATATATATATTTTTTTTTTTTTTCCCCATTTTTCTTTCCCCCCTCTAAAGCCTAAAGTGGAGTTACTGACCCCCTTTTTTTTTACTGTTTCATCTGGGATAGGAGGACATCAACATCGTCTGGCTGGCTGTAATTGTACATTTTGTTCTTCCACATTATTTTCAAAAAGGCAGGAAATTTCATTTGGACTTGTGCTCCAAGAGACCTTAATTCCGGCATTCTAGAGCCCAGCTCCCACTGTCTCTGCGCAGTTCTTCCCCCGATATCTGATCTAATTTGATAGGGATGTGGCTGATGGTGGAGAGTCGAGCGAGATAGGCATCTACCTAAAATTAATTCTTTGACACTGTGGGGCCGATTCCGAACCTGAAAAAACCGGGTACAAACTGTCAGTCGGAGCGTTTTCTCAGTCCGACTCGTACCCGGGAAAAAAACCCTACAAACTTGCAAGTACGATTCGTACGGAAACACCATTTCCGTACGAATCGGAAAAAAGACCGACCGACAGAAAAATACATACAAATGTGATCTGGGACACCGCGGATGTGACGTCCGGATGGAGTTTGGCAGCTTTTTACGTACCAGCAAGTACGATTCGTACCGACAGCACTCCGGACGGCAATATTTTTACGGCACCCAAAAAGTGCCGGAAAAGCGAAGTACGCCGCGAAGCGTGAGGAAAATGGGGCCCGGTACGCGCCGAACACCCCCCTAGCCCCCCCGTAAGTACGCGCCGGACCCCCAGCCCCCCCGCGGATGGATGCGCCGTACCCCCACCCCCGTATGTATGGAGCGTACCCCCAGCCCCCCGTATGTACGGAGCATACCCCCAGCCCCCCGTATGTTCGGAGCGTACCCCCAGCCCCCCCGTATGTACGGAGTGTACCCCCAGCCCCCCGTATGTAGGGAGCGTACCCCCAAACCCCTATGTACGCGCTGGGGGTCCGCACCGTACATACTGGGGTGGGGGTACGCTCCGTACATACGGGGGGGCTAGGGGGAACGCTCCGTACATACGGGGGGGCTGGGGGTATGCTCCGTACATACGGGGGTGAGGGTACGCTCCGTACATACGGGGGGCTGGGGGTACGCTCCGTACATACGAGGGGGCTGGGGGTATGGCGCGTACACACAGGGGGGGCTGGGGGGGTGTTCGGCGCGTACCCGGCACCTGTTTGGACATCTCCATGGTTGCTATGGGAGTTCCCCATTTGTACGTAAAAATGTCCGGGGATGTGTCGGAGACTTTTCCCGACCCGAGGACGTGTGGGGGAATTTTCCCAATGCGATTCGTATGGACTTTTTCCCATACGAATCGTACTTGCCAGTTTGTACGGGACTTGTACGATTCGGTCGGAAAAAACTCCAGATACGATTTGTACGGGGACTATTTTTCCAGGATCGGAATCGGCCCCAGTATGTTTGAAAATTAATGAGAATTTTCCTTGGTGCTTTCCTATCTGGTGTAATCTAAAGGGGTCCCTATGCACCCTTTGAATCTCTGCCTCCAGGTCAATATCGGGCCGATCTTTCAAAACTCCGTCCCTCAGTAGTTTACAGACAAAACCCTTAATGACTTCCATCTCTTCTCCTTCGGGGATCTTCAAGATTCTGAGGTTGTTCCTGCGGGCTTGCATTTCTAATCTTTCCATATCCATTGTAAGAGACCGATTCTGGATTTTTAATGTATCAATGACCTTAGAGTTTTCTTGGACAGATTCTGACAAGGCAGTAACTTTAAGCTCAAGTGATCCAGTCCACGCGCAAATATAATCGAGCCTGGACTCTAAAAGGTCAAACCTATTGTGAATACTTTTTTGGTTATTCTCGGAGATTTCGAACTTAGCCATAAGATCCCCCCTTAGTGACTGAAATAGGGAACCCGGCCAACCCCCATCACCATCATGGTTGTCTGATAGCAGAGGGCTCCTCTGAACCCCAGCCGGCAACTGGAGCGGAGCTAGGGCTTGAGATTGACAATGCCCATTAAGGTCTGCTATGACCTGTGAAGGCGAAGGAACTAGAGCCCCCGAGGAGACCGGGGGAGCTTGAGACAAAGACAGGCTGCTTGCTGAAAGGCCCTGATTTGCACTCTCACCCCCTAGGTCCAGCATATTCTCTAAAGGTACATAACGATTCTCCATCTCTAAAGGAGGATTACCACACTCCTGAGCTGATGTAGCCATCTCAGCTCCCCCCTCAAGGCCTACAACCTTCTCCATAATTTTAAAGAAGGTATTAAGCGACGGTGTATTCTTCTGAGACTGTTGAGCCACCTTGGGACCTTTTGCCCTTTTAATACTTCCTGTTTTTTTCTTCTTCTTATGGGGGGTAAGCAGAGTTGGACCCTCCCTTGCCACAGGGTTGAGCACCCCCTTTGACCTTAGCTCTTGCTGTGACCTTAGTTGGTATCTATTTCTATTTTTTAAGGGTGAGATTGACTGCACTCTCTGCACTCCCGTAGGGTCTCTCCTGCTCTTACACCCTGAGAAAATAGACACCTGCGCACCCGGGCTTCTTCCTCGCAGGGCAGCCACCCCCTCCTCACTACTGGGGTTAACTGGTTGGACCTCGACAGAAATTAGATCCATAAAATCCCACTGACGGTCCTCCCCTACTTGGAAACTCCTTACCAAAATCAGCCGTTGAGGAATGGGGTACAGATGGAGAGAGTTGCTGCAAACCGGCCCATGAAACTGCGTAGATACGAGTGCAGCCCGTGCCCTACACCAGAGATCCCTCCGACGTCCTCCGGGCTGCCGTGCTTCCTGGAAGGCTCGATCTGCCTCTACCGCCTCTGCTGATACGTCGTACATCCGTCTCCTCTGGGTCCTAGCGCTGCAGAGCGCTGCCAAATCCGCCTCGTTTCTGGGCGTTTTTACAAAAAAAGGAGAAAGAGCCAGATTACCCACTAATCGAAGAACAGGGGGAAAGAGAACACCATCTGCTCACCGGTGGGAATCGAGAAAAAACCCCCGCTCATGTCGCCAAATCGCCTAATCGCCTTTACATGCTATGCCGCCTCGGAGCCCCTGCGACCGGCGTCAGCCTGCCGCCGCCATGTTCCTCTCCGACTTTTCCATGGGAGAAAAGTTCCCACCATAACCTCCTGGTCAAATGTCCAAATCACAAAGAGCGAGACTCCTCCTCTGAGCATCTCAAGTAAACCTTTGGAAATTATGGTTAAGTGTGGACATGAATCAAATCTCGTCAATTCCATTTATCTTAACCAATTCAGATGGATGTTCATGAACAACATTACCTTGTACCTCATCACAGGAATCACCAATTACTTTTAGTTTGAAAAATAATTTCCTGTGTGACCTCCTGAATACCCCTTTCTTTTGTTTTTCTTCACACTACTCCTACATCCTTTACCAAAATTATGTTCCTTGCCACATATGCTGCAGCTGACATGTGTAGCTGGGCAATTATTCACATTACCCTTGTACCTGGTCTCCCACACCAACATTTCTGTTTTTTATCTTTGTTATAACTACTCTTCTGTTTCACAACACAAATCTCCTCGTAATTATTTTCCTTTTTGACTGTCTTATCTATTTGTGCTACTTAACTCTGTAACACATTTAACCATGTTTTCTAATCTCCTGGTAACATTTATCACTTCTTCAAAAGTTGGCACATCCCTTGGGCACAGTTCCTCTCTAATCTTATCACCACCACATTTTAAAGCAAATTCATCCCTTATTCTTTTTTAACCTCCCTACCAAAAAACTGCATGTTGCTGAGTTCTCTTAGGCTAATTATATAGCCCTCTATCAATTTTTCTTTTCCCTGATCCCTCAAACCAAAATGATATCTCTCCATAAGGGTATGTATGCATAGAAGATAGGGTTGATCTAATGTTAACATACATGACTTATACTCATTAAAATTATGTTGTTCATCAGCACTTAGCTCTGACAATGTCAATAACACTTCTTGTCCTGTCCTTTGCAAAAGTGAGTACTTAACATTCAGCGCTTGGATTTGTACCACACACCCTTTTATAGAAGATCTTCTTCCAAGTGTTCTGTTGTACTGGTGGATTCTCTGGACTGTTTAAAAAAATTGTGGTAGAGTAACATTCGACGGCTATGCCTCGGAAGGACTCAACATTGATTGGCTGTAGCTCAACGTTGATCCCAAGGAAGACCTTGGCAGTTGTACTCTAATGAACTAACCCTTTTTTGTTAACTAAACCAATCTCTTAACCAGCTGCAATACCTTTAAAAAATGTGTGAAATAAATGAGAACCTCTAACACATAAAACATTAACATTCAAATGATATCAACTCTACTAGGAGCACAAGACAGTTGTACGAAGTGTGCCTGCCAGTGAAAGATAGGCTGAACTTTATGTTTCAGTCTCCTCCAGAGAAATGTTGAAGGTGTGACATGTCCATGCTATCAGCCCAGTTAGCCCTTACGTAAAGAGATGATGCTTTGCTGCAGTCAATATTGCACAGATGAGACTCAGAAATCTTGCAGGGATTAATATTCCACCTGCTAAATGTATGTGAACCGTTTAAGTATGTTATTTATTCAGTACGTGCTAGAGTGTGGCCACTACTGAAGTATAGCAAACCTGCTCATAAGTTGTTTACACACCCAAATCATACAAGGTGTGTATATCACCTTAGCCGAAGTGATTTTTCTTGCAAATCTTCACCTAAATGTGACAAAAGTCAATTTACTTACATAAACTTCTGCTCCCACTAGAATCTGTAGATAATGAAGATAAGAGTGAATGTCCACATCTGCCCAACACTGCTTGGGATAACAGGAAAACAGAAGCAGTTACCACTGAAATGCAGCAAGACACTAATAGATGCACTGCTCCATGATAGCCTTTAATATTGTTCCACGCTTTTTTCTTAAGGCAGAAGAGCTTACTGAGTTCCACAATGCACAATTGCTCCCAAGATGGCTATCAACGTCATTTGATGTATTATTCTTGGGGCAATAGAGCTTACACTGTACCAACCAATACTGAAATGCAACCATGTTATGGCTTCAATATTAATGCTTGTGTCATATAACAACTGTTTTTACATACAGTGGTAGTAACTTCTCACCTGACTTGGCCTGAAAGGTGAATGCATCCCACCATAGATGCACCTTACCTTCCTCAGTGACTGACAAGATGTCTTTCATTTAGCCCACGCCAACACACTACCCATTGCAGAACAGAACTTACTCTTCACTGTCACTGTGAATTTCATTTTCTCTTTTTTATATGATTGTCCAAATTCCTTGAAATCTTCTGTTGACATTTTGCTAAATTAAGCTTGCAGGCTCATCACCAGTGGAACACAGACAAGTGAGATATTGACACATTTGATATAGCTCAGGTAAGAGCTTTAATATAAACACCCCAGCCAGTGGGAGGACAAAGCACCAACTTCCAGCCAGGATTCAACTAGAACATTCTAAATACATCTTACATTAATAGAATGGTACTGACACCCAGTATTCCAGCTTACATGGACCCGAGCCTCATAAGACAAGTAAAAAAGGGTAACATGAAACACCACAGACTGGCCAAGTCAGTTACATTCACAGTGCAGATGTAAACCAGTTTGATGCTTTTGAGGTGGCTTGACTGCTCTTGTGTTCTGTTTCTGTTTGAGAATGTCAAAAGTCTAGTACTGTTTATGTTCTAGCCCCGGCATGTTTAGAGGTACCTTCATACTCTTTTTATTTAGCCTAATAGAGTTTAATTTAAGAAGGTCTATTGCTTGTCACAGTACATAGCCGAGCAGAGCTGGTAGCTCTTTCAATACATTTACCTAGAGGGATCATTCACTGCAGCTGCCTTGTTTTGCTGTTCAGGACTGTCAGAATCGTGGGTTCCTGCAGGATGTCAAATAACCATGATGAAGGTGAAACTTGTTTTTCCATGCTTCACCTTCTATGTGTATCCCAAGCAATGTTATGCAAAGTGGCTCACAGACTGGCATAGTAAGAACATTCTCAGCCATGATTTGTAGGATTTTAAGCACCTAAATCAGCTGAAATGTTTATAAAGTGGGACACTTAGCTTCAAGGAGAACAGATGCTCAGGATAATATTGTGTATTTATTGCCTTGAGGCATGCCAAGAACATGTTTTGCTAACATTGGCCTTAATTAGCCTGATCATTGGTTCAACAAAGAATGTTATACCTTAAGGCCAGGGCTGATCAAAGCTAGCCTACTATGTTAGAGCAAAGACTGGATCGATCTAATGGAAGAGAATACTTCACCTAAAGGGTTTGTAGATAACACTTCTCATTCTGGAGCACATTTCTAACAGAAGTATAGAGATAAAGTGCCTTATAGTTCCTTCAGGATCAGGGTGAGAATTTTAATTATTACCCTGTGAGTTGGTAACAACCAGTACGTTTTGGGGCCTGGGGGTATACTTGTGTTTATTGGAGTAAAAGGGTGTTCAGGTTGCAGAGTGACTCTGGTCTGGTATAGTGTTGCAATAACTAAGCTTTCCAACAAACAGTGAATTTATATGGTATTTATCAATATGTTTGAGAAGATGTGTGTGAATGTTCTAAATATTCAGTCTTTGCAACTTTGCTGCATTATCAATGAGATATAAAGTTGAGGCCCATGAGTCTGTTGGTGAGAGAACATGGAGCTAAAATACATATTGGGAGGAAAGTAGTCAGAGTATCCAGATAATGACGGATGGCTGGAGAAGTAGAGATGCCTAGCACACATAGCCAGGTGGGATGCATGCAACCTTCATTCACAGGTAAACTGTGTGCAAACATTGCAGGTGTGGGAAACTGGTATTCAAGCTACATCTAATTAATGAATGGCCCTGTCAATGCCGGCAGATGAATCATCTCATGTATCTTAAAGGCCATTTATGGCTTACATAAGATAAATAAATGACTTCAAGGCCTCTAGAGACATATGCATGGCTTGATTTGGTAATCTTGGTGAATGAATGATAATGTGCCAATTGAGTTTAAAATTATCAGTTTAAGAAATCTGTTTTATTTGCGTTGTTTTATCAGCATAGGTGTTTTGGTTTGGAATAGCTACTAACAACCAATGCAAGTTTATGGGGTCCTGGCAACTACGTACTACATACCTTACAGTCATTAGTTTATGATCTGCACAAGTCACTTATCTGCATTCACTGTGATGTGCCTCCAGCACAGACAGGTTTACTGATGAGATGGGTACCAATTAACATGGTTTGCGCTTCGATGAACTGGCCAATTCTGATTGGAAATGTGTGGGTGAATGGCAAAGCTTTTCCTAAATGAGTACAGGGTTTACATAAAGATCCTAAAGGCATGGCCCGCACGTGTTCCACGCAGAAGGGAAGCCGATTCGCTTTATGCGCCTCCTGGTACAAAATGTGATGCTGGTGGTTGTCACGCTGCTGCTAGGTCTGGTATGCACAGCCCCCTCTCCCCTGGAAGACCTGCATAGTTGTAACAGAGTACTGAAGTATTTTCCTGAAACCCAATATGTTGCGGAAGTCGAGCCACACAGTACAGATATTCCAAAGACTAACATGGTTGATACGTATCATCGAAGAAGGAGTCCTCATCTAGAAAGGATGGGTCCTCAACATCATACATACAGGAATAATGTAAGTAAAAACATGGAAGAAGGAAAATTTGCTGTTGATGGACGTGAAAGATATTTGGTCAGACATAACAATGGGAATTTAATCAACCATTGAAAGCAAAGGTGCCAAAGTCCAGACAAAAAATAGTTTTTTTCTAATTAGCCCTGTTGCAGTTGTTCAAGCCATGGCAAACTGAAAGGGAGCTACTTGAAGAATTTGACTGTTATGAAGACTCATTCAACGCTGTGAAAGACACCATTGAGTGCTCTATGTTTCCAGTGAATCTTCAAATGTTGAGAGATGAGATTGAACAAGAAGAAACAATTGCTGCTGAGATAGCTAGAGAGAGTTCTCAGAGCAGTCAAATTTCAGCACCTGGAAGTCAAGATCCTCTTGGGCAGCCAATTATTCAAAATGAAGAACAACTAATAAAGCAATTGAATACAGATCAGAAAGACATTTTTGAAGACGTAAAAGGAAAAGTAGAACATGGATTTCTGCATTAGAAATAAGAGTGTGCATGTTCTACATATAATCCAGTTGTATTGTATATAAGTGGCCAGGCTGGAACTAGAAAAAGTTTCTTTATTGAAGTACTGACAAGTTATCTACAGAAGACAGCAGATTCCAATTTGTCAAGTGTAGTTACTGCATCAACAGGCTTAGCTGCATATAATATTAAAGGAGTTACCCTTCATCAATTATTAATGCTGTCTGTGGAACATGACAATAAATTAAAATACAACAAAATATCTGGTGATGTTTGTCATGAAGTGGCAAGAGTATTAAAGAAATTAAATCTACTAGTTATTGATGAAGTGAGCACCAGCGCTGGAGCAGAAAGTCCAGGTTATTGCAGCTCCACACAGTTCAGCTTACTATACCTGCATGTGTGATGCCTATGCTTTCTGAGTTACTAACAATCACTTAAAGATGTCAGAAATGCAGTGGTAATTAAAACCCAATTTTTTCTTTAGAATAGCAAGCGAAAGTACTGTAAAATACACTTTATAGGTTTTAAAGTGTTTATTTCAACAGCCTCATCCTGTTTCTCAATACACGAGTAATAACCACACAGAATATATATAGAACAGTATTAGTGCATGTCACTAGCAGCAAGAATAATATGAACATGATTGGAATGTTCCCAGCAGCCGAACACTCTAAAAACAACTTCTATGCCCTGCACTATGAGTGCATGGAGTAGCTAACTTGAATTTCTCGGGACTCAGCTCACGGCACAACCTTTCACATCCTAGAAGTTGTAATTATCAGATTTCAGCTGGGAGGCAGTGTTTCCTTGGAAGGAAAAAACACAGCAGCTAGGCTCAGATCGCCTCCTCTCTATATTGGCTCTCAGCATAAAAATGGATGCTGTGGAAGTCTGACAAGACCGTTTGCGAAAACCTGGGGCAAAGATCCTTCTAATTCAGTGGTCAGTTTGTAAGATATATATAGGTTTGACAACTGACTTTTACCCTATGTTTTCGAGGACCTTGCATTTATCCAAGACATAACGGGTATGAACCAATGTAGGAAATTGTGTTATTACTTGTGGCTTGCATAACTGATAGGTCCACAATTTTTCCTTACTGGGAAACGAGCACCCCACTGTAGCGCTTGGTAGCAAAGCACAGCAGTCCAAGCCCTACTAATGGGAGATGGTGTTGGCTAGTGTTGGCTAGTAATCACCATTCACTGGCATGCAATAATAACACTCAATAAAAGATTTTCCAGTCAGTGCTTATTCTTTAAAAAGGAAAAGTGCATTTATTACACACATACTACTATATACTAAGCATGAATCTACATATATGTACATAGGTAGATAGAAATTACCATAGATGGCATTGCATAATCACCTATGACCCCCCCCTAACGGTGTCATACAAATATGTACTGTAAGTCTATTTGCTTGGTCAAGGGTTCAAGAGTAGCAAACCGCATGTTAAAGACATCATTCTGTAGGTAAATTCAATCATCAATAATAATAAACATGTATAAATGCACTTCTTATTGTTAATACAGAATATTTACTATGGTCCATAATCACTGCCAGCATTATTATGTCGATAAAGCTTGACAATTAGCAAAATATGTGTCTGTGTGTGTGTTATAAACTTTCCAGTGATGAAAATGCAATAATAAAATCAGCACATTGAGAGCATCACATTTTGACTACATTACAGAGAACCATAGACTTAGCCTCTAGAGGGTGCTTTTGTACTTGTTTCTCCTTTATACACTTTCAGGCCACAAAAACTGTATCCATAGACTTAGACCCTAGAGGGGCTAGAGGCAGACGCTCCAGCATTGAGAATGCTGTGGAAACATTAGAGACATTTCAGAGGGGTCCTGATTTCAAGGACTCTGCACACATACGATGAGTAACTTTAAAAAACTCTTCAGAGGGAGTTCGGGGGTAAGTGGTGAAACGGCAAAGTCTCACATGCTTTGCGATGGCAAAGGTCGTTATTTTTTAGAATGTCAAAACTCGGGCCCCATTGGATCAATTTTGATGATCCTTGGATCATTTTATTCCTTGTGCTGGACCTTTTAAAAGATTCAACCTTCTAACTAGATTTTGCATTTTTGAGTGTTGAACAGGCAACATTCAAAAATTATGTAATGTACTGTCATGTATCTTTTTAGAGAGGCAAGCCATTGAATCCTTTTAGTTTTCCTACTCTACAGGGATAAAGAGTTTGCAAAATCCTAATTTTCTGTTTTAAAAACCCCTATAAAACGTTCCCAAGAATAGTTTAATCTTGTCAATGGATTCTTACCTTATGTTACTGCCACTCATAACCTGGAGCAGGAGGAATTCACTGTAAGATATCATCTCTAATTATTTCACCAGTATTTGGTAGGGCTGTAACTTCATTGACCGATCAGCTGTATCAGAAATAAACAGCAAGCTATTGGTTTGATAGTAGCTTTGTTTAATAAAGAAAGCCTCACCACTCAAAGTCTGTTTCTTCTTCCTGTCATACATACTGCAAAAGTTGGTCTCATTAGTTTGCAGATTTTGACTGCATTTCTATTTTAGACATAAGCGTAACCTGTCTAAAGTTCTCATTCAGTTCAGGATAAGAATAAATAACTTCCTTTTCACTGCAAAAGTCTTCTTTGCGATACTGTAGTTAAATTTGTTTTGTCTAACTCTAACTCTGCTTCTCTTCGCTGGATTTATAGAGTTCATAATATTGTTTATAACTCTTGTGCAAAAAAATTTTTGTCAAAGCTCATTGAATTTCTTGTTTCTGACAGTTGAATGGGAATTCTTCTTGGTCTCAATCTTCTGCTCTTTAGATATTTAGGTGTCGATTCCCATCCGGGTCGGAAAGCACTCTGACCGAGCCGGGTCCGGAGTGTTTTCCGACCAAGCCGGAGTCCTGCAGTCCGACTGAGCAAGTACGATGCGGCCGTATGCTGCCGGCATCAGTTCAGTTGGACTCCCATAGAAGTCAATGGGAGCCGGTCGTACGACGCGTACATGGGCTCGCATTGACTGAATGGGTACGCCTCGTGCAAGGGCACCCCCTACAGTGGGTACGCGTCGGTGCCATCCGCACCATACATGCCTGTGTTGGGGGGACCCTTGGGTCTCCCCCTATGTCCGAGTTGTAGGGCTGCGGGTGACAGGGGGTCTGACGCGGACCCCCAAAGGCAACCACCCGGACGTTTTGCGAGCCGGACACTATGGCTCGCTCAGGCTGTCCGACGCGTGCATCATACTGGCTTGGTCGTAAATTGCATCCATTGCACGCCACGGTTAGCTTACGACTGAGACGTACGGAGCGGTTCGGACCCGGAAACGACTCGGTTGGTGAATTTCACGTAGCTCGCATCGTACTTGCTCGCTCGTACAGCTGTATGAGTCGGGCAGAAAACACACGTACGGCTCATAGTTTTTCCGGCCGGATCGCGTTCGGTGCCCTTCCGACCCGGATCAGAATCGGCCCCTATATGTTGGCCTAATTTAAATGTTGCACACCCATCTGCTTTCTCAGACTCTAATTTCAAATTTACAAATGATTTTTCTAAGAAATATTCATGTATTTTTACCAATATTGTGTGTTTTTTTCTGTTAATTTCTTTCTGTTCCTAGTTGGGTGCCTTAGTGGACTAATGTGTTCACTGTAGGGATCTGTGTTGAACCTCATGGTCACAAGTTCAAATCTCAGCAGGTTCACATAGCCTTTCATCCTTCTGAGGTTGATAAAATGACTACCATTGAGTTGGGTGACAATTAACATCTGTTATTCACCACCAAGATGTTCATGGGTGACCACACGCTTTACAAACTTTATGTTATACTGTTCTGAATTGTAATATTGTAAAATTGTAATGTTGCTTCCTTTGAAGTAATATCTATGTTTGTTCATCTTCCTCTTTTTTTTGCTTAGTAGGCATTGTCAAAGATGTTAAGCACCTGTAGAACAAGGATGACACAATGGAAAAAGTATGTGTCGAAAAAAGTATATTACTACAAATTGATCAATAAGTAATACTATATAATTTTATCACAAATATGCACAGCATTCGTGTAGTATGTTGTGTGTGCTTTAGAGTAGCCAGAGACTACTCTCAACACAAACATCCCAATCCACAGTGCAAAATATACATGGTAAGAGCTTTTAATAATAAATTGGTATTTATAAAGAGCAGCTCATCACCCTGAGGAGTATCCAGGTCCTGAAGTATGGAAAGTCTTAGTTGAAGAGTCAGGTCTTGAGTCCCTCCCTGAAGTTGGTGAGTGAAGGTGAGGTTCAAAGGTGGAGTGGGAGGTCATACCAGGACTTGGCGGCTAGGTAGGAGAAAGATCGACCTCCACTGTGACTCTGCCAGATGTGGGGAAGGTGTGCGAGGAAGGTGGATTAGAATTGTCTGGTCAGCTGGTGGAAGGTCAGATGGTGGTTGATGTAGGGGGGTCTAGCATTTTGGAGGGCCTTTTAGGCATGAGTCAGCAGCTTGATTTGACATCTCTTCTGGACAGAGAGCCAGTGGAGGCTTCTGAGGTTGGGGGTGATACTGGGTCATTTGGGCAGGTTCAGGATGAGTTTGTCTGAGGCGTTTTGTATAGTCTGCAGGTGTTTGAGGAGATGGGTGGTGTTTTCGAAGTGGAGTGCATTTCCGTAGTCCAGAGGGCTGGTGATGAGGGCTTGAGTCACTGTTTTCCTGGTGCTGATGGGGATCCACCTGAAAATCTTACAAAGCATGTGGAGGGTGTGGAAGCAGGAGGAGGCTATTGCGTTGACCTGGCACTTCATGGAGAGATCACTGTTGAGGATAATGCCGGGGTTGTGGGCGTGATTGGGTAGGTGTGAGCCTGAATGCAGGGGGTCACCATGTGTCATCCCATGTGGAGGTTTTCCTTCCAAAGTTGAGCACGTCTGTCTTGTCTGTGTTCAGCTTCAGGCAGTTGGATCACATTCAGTTGGTGTCATTGATCATGGCTTTCTGGAAGTTGAATCTGGTGGTGGCAGTGTCTTCTGTGAGAGAGAGGATTGGTCGGGTGTCATCAGCATATGAGATGATGTTGGGTGCGGATGATATCAGCCAATGTAGGGGCTAAAAAGGGTCGGGTGAGGGAGGATGCTTGGGGGACTCTGCAGGCTCGGAGGTGAAGGGCAATTGGCAGATTTTCTGTGTGTGTGCTGTGAGGAAAAAGGTGATCCATTTGAGGGCATTTCCTCTGATGCCGATGTGGTAGAGTCTGGTGATGAGGGGGTGGTGGCAGACATTGTTGAAGACCGCCGAGGGGTTGAGGAGGATTAGGGCTGCTGTCTCGCCTCGCTCGAAGATGGATCTGATGTCATTGGTTGTGGCTATCAAGGCCATTTTGGCACTGTGGTTGGAGCAGAAGCTGGGCTGGGAGATGTCGAGAAGATTGTTTCCTTCTAGGTGATCTATGAGCTGGTGATTGGTATTGGCTGGGAAGGGGAGCAGCAAGATGGGGCTGTAGTTTTTTAGTTCAGTGGGGTCAGTGGAGGGTTTATTCAGGAGGGGTTTAACCTCTGCATGCTTCCAGGTGTCAAGGAAGGTGAAGTTGGTGATGAATGTGTTGAGGATGTTGATGAGTGCGCTGCTGATTTCCTTCTGTCCCGTGTTGAAGGGGTGGTAAGGGCAGGGGTCTGTTGGTGCTCTGGAGTGAATGGAAGTATTGATCGCTGTCATGATTGCCATGGTGAGTGGTGTCCAATTGGAGAGCTGGCTGTGGGAGTTGTCAGTGTGTGCATGGAGGAGGCGGAGGTCAGTTGGCTGCACGTCAAAGTTGCTGTAGATGTCTGCTATTTTTTTGTGGGAGTGATCTGCCAGGGAGTTGCAGAGGGCTTGGGTGGGGTGGATCATGGTCTTGGTGGCAGACAGGCAGAGTAATTCTCTGATGATGCTGAAGAGTTCCTTTGTGTGATTGTCGCTTGCTTCAATGCTAATGGTTAAGGCTTCCTTTTTGGCTTCTTTGATGTGGTGGCAGTATTTACTGAGGGCAGATTTGAAGATGGTGAGGTCTGAGGGGTTTCTACTGGAGTGCCAACGTCACTCCAGTCACTTGCACTCGCATTTGAAGGTTCAGAATTCAGGGGTGAACCAGCTGGTGTGTTTGCTGGTTCTGCTAGTGCTGGCAATTCTCATGGGGGCAATGGTGTTGGCGCAGTTGGCAAACCAGTAGAAGAAGTTTTGGACGGCAAGCTCCAGGTTGCTGGTGTCATAGGGTCTGGTGGTAGTTCATTGGATCTCTGTGATTTTGCTCTATCTGCAGTGGGCAGGAGGGGAGGCAAGGGGATGGGTTGTGGAGAGCCAGTGATGGTGAAGTGGACGATGCTGTGGTCTGTTTAGGTGAGTTCGGTGGCATGGCTGAATTTGATTCTGTCACTGACTGTAAATATTGGGCCGAGGATGTGTCCTGCGCAGTGTGTGTGGCTGGTCACCAGTTGCATCAGTCCGATGTTGCTCATGCTTTCCAAGAGGTTAGCGGAGTTTGTGTCACTGGGATCATCGAGGCGGAAGTTGCCGTCGCTGAGGAAGATTTAGTGCTCAGATTCGATTGCCAGGGGGCCATGTGTTTGGAGATGGCATCACAGAAGCTGGGGTAGGGGCACAGGGGTTGTAGGCAAGAGTTCCTCTGAGCGATGTGTTTGCGTCCATACAGATTAGGAATTTGAGATGTTCAATGATCGATGAGATGTTGTCTTCAGTGCTTGTGCATTGAAGGGTCTCCTTGTGGATGATGGCAAAACTTCCTCTTGTTTGTTGGTGCGGTCTCTGTGTATCATCTTGTAGACGTGGGGCATTGTGGTTGCAATATTGGCGATTGAGAATGGTGTGACCCAGCACTCTGCAATGATAATAATAATAGGTATTATCATTTGTCATGCAGTGAACTGTACCCTGGCATGTAAATACTCAGACATTGTGCACAAAGACACCTGCATGTAAAAGACACATATCCAATAAGTACATGATATGTGTCTTGAGAAACTGGACTCTCCAAGCTGAGCTTTATTTAGGGGGACATTTGATGGATAAAGAAGAGCCTTATTTTGGGGAACTGGAATCTTCACTCTGAGCTTTTCTCATGGAGAAAGTTCTATGTAGAAGGGATTCATCCTACTAATAGGTAACATTTCTAGTGGGACACTGGTCTTTTGATGCCCTTTTGTTTGGCAGACAGCTCTACATACAACATTCAAGCTGTACATGGGCGTACTACCTCCCATAGGGGATATGAGTCCTTAGACTAAAATTTGTTTCAGGGAGAAAGTTATATGTAGAATGTACTCAGCTTAATAATAGATCATGTGTGCACTGCTGGACTGGCGTCTTGATAAAGACCTTTTTTTAGAGGCAGAACTATATGTAGAAGATGCTCAACTTAGTAAGAGGTCATATGTATCTGATGGTGGAGTGACCTCTTAATGCAGAGATTTATTTATGGAGACAGCTGGTATGTTATATTATGTTGATTTGTATAGTTCACTGATCACCCAAGATGCTAACCAGGCACTTAGACAGGTGTACAGGTATTTGGTCTCCACTCCAAGGTCCTTTTACAAAGACCCAGATCTTCAGATTCCTGTGAGAAGGAGGCACTGATGTGTTGAGGGAGGTTGTTCCATGTCTTAGCAGTGATGTAGGAGAGTGTGCAACCTCCAGTTTTGTTTTTGAGGATGCAAACAGTGAGAGTGAGGTACAGAATAGGTATCTGGTCAGTTGGTGATAGTGTATGCAGCTGTTCAGGTATTCTGGTCCAGTGTTGTGTAGAGCTTTGTATGGGTGCGTGAGAAGTTTGAATTGGCTACACTTGTGAAGGGGAAACAATGATGCTTCTTGAGCTGTGGTGTGATGTGGGTGCAGCATGGAAGGTTGAGTATGAGTCTTCTGTCGGTGCTCTGGATGGTCTGGAGTCTGTGTAAGAGTTGTTTAGAAATGGCGTAGAAAGTGTTGCCATAGTCCAGCCTGCTGGTGAAGAGTGCTTGTATGAGGTCTGGTGTTCTGAGGCAACCATTTGAAGATCTTTTGCAGCATGCATACAATGTGGAAGCAGGAGGTGCACACTCTGTTCACTTGAGCAGTCATGATGAGCATGTCATCAACGATGATCCCTAGATTTCTTGCGCTGTCTGTGGATTTAGGTATTGGTCCTGTCCTAGCTCCGACGGCCACCAGGTGGAGTCCCATGGGAGGTCTTGTTGCCAAAGACCAGTACTTCTATGTTGAGCTCAGGCAGTTGGTTCTCATCAAGTCCGCTACCATGGGCATGCAGTTGGTGAAGTTTGTTCTGATGGTGGTTGTCTTGTCCATCAGAGAGAGGATAAGTTTGGTGTCATCGACGTAGGAGATGACAGTGATGTCTTGTCATAGGATGATGTTGGCAAGCAATGCCAAGTCTATGTATTGAAAAGGGTAGGGCTGAGGGGTGAACTCTGTGTGACTTCCTATGTCAGTTTCTTGCTTTCTGATATAAGGGGGGGGGCTGCTTGACCCTTTGGTTTCTTCCTATGAGGAATTTTCATAAATATGGCCCTGGGAATTATAGAAAATGCAGGCAAACTGATTTCTGCGGGGATTTGAGAAATACATCAATATAATATTGACGTCTGTGAACACGTTGTCACCGATTATCAAATAGTGTAATGAAGTTCATTACCTGAGCCTTGAATGGCATTTTACTGATACATATCTTGAAGCAACAACTTCGTCTTTAGAAGACAAGAAGTTCCCCTTTGTTTATCTCTTTGTGGCTACTTATACAGCGTCTTTTAGATGTTTGCTTGAAGTATAATAATCTATCATTTTAGACTCAAACTCAGAAGTGGGTATGGTGTATATTCAGCTGGAAGTTAGTGCAAGTGCAAAACTTAGCATATCCCTTTTCTTTATAGTACATCAGTAGTGTTATTTGTGTGTTGTTGTTTTTTTTTTCTGCATGTCCATACTCCTGTCGTTTTATATTATCAAATGAGACTACACATTTCCTACTTAATTGGACTCGACAAAGTCTCACGACCTGAAGAAATAACAGAGGGCATATAAAATATACCCGTCTTCTTCATCAAAGTATGGTCATGTCGTTCCCCATTTGACAGTGTACATTCAATTGGCGGCTGTCCACATCTTTTAGGCACCGCCGAGGAAATCTTATTTCCTAAAACAACCAGAACTGTTAAGAAGTTCCTTCTAGAGTCACATTATTTTTAATTGCATTTGTGGGTAATTCCCAGTTCTATAAGTCTATAAAAATGGACGGTACCACTGAGCTTAAGAGAATATTCCCACTATGCAATTTAGGGCGGCCAGCTTCGCAGTGATATTAAAGGCCTCACCCTGATTAGGAATTAATCCCATCTCTAAAGTGGAGTTGCTATGAGGGCAGAAATGATTTCGACTGCCTGGGCCAGAGTCCAGGGTGGAAGAAATGAAAACAAAACATTGCGTGAGAGAAGAAAGAAATGACGAGGATGAAAGTAAATAAACATCTTTCACACCCGCCTTTTTAGACATAATGCTTAACGGCAGATAAATAACCCGATTTGTGTTGCATTTTGACTAAGTAATTGGTATCCAAAATACAGTACATTGGGAGTTAATTATATGTCATTTACACACAGCACATTTGAATTGATATTCGTTTTATAGGCTCAGTTGCACATTTGTTTAATTCACAGAATTAGAGTAAGTGCCAATAACAGGTATTAGCTTCGACATGAGACAAAGTTAAGATCATACGTGCTGTGAACGCGATGGCTCTGTTACACGAGTCGCTTCAGGTTCCATTGCGAGTCTCTTCTAACTTTTATTGTAAAAGGATAAACTAGTTCATACAGAGTATTTCTGACGTACCTGACACCAGCCTGTCCTTACTGAGGGGCACAGTGAGGATAAACCCTGGCTGTTCCATCATGGGAGTTGTGGGAGTGACCATAGACCCCTGCTGACAACGTAGCCAGTGCTTAAACACAGGCTGCCTTGGCGAGTCTATTCCCCAATTTTCTACGCACATGGGTGTCAGAGAGAGAACATTCTGGAACGCAGCTTGAATTATGTCTGAATGAGCCCGGTCTCTCTTTTGTTACCCAGAAATGTACAAGCCGCAAATAGTTGCTGCTTTCCTAATTTACTAGGACAGGGACCTCAGTAATTCCAACGGGGGTTGGGTGGGGGATTGTTGGTATTATAACAGGCCACTCGTAGTAAGGGTCAACGTGGCTTCCAATTCAATAATGGTGTCTACTAAGGTAATTAAGAGTTAATCTGAGATCATCATATCAAACTAGAGATAAAGCATTCCCAACTAAACCAAAAGACGATATGGCAGATCACACAGTTCAGCGACCATCTAAACCCACACGGCCCATGAGGGTTAGTACAGGCCTTAATGCACACATGTAGTGTCCTTCCACCAGCACATCTTATAATGTCATACTCTCCCTCCATAAAAACTATTCTTCATCTCCCCCTCGGATAGTCATGGTGTCTATTTTTTTGTAATTCCCTTGGCAGAGGTAAGAACAAAATGCATCTAAAAATGTATTTCAGATTTAGGAACCTTTGAATGGCTCTAACATGGCCCAGCATGCAACTATGCAAAAAAAATTGTAAATAGTACATGATTAGAGAACGCTAGGTTGAACCTCATGCGATGATGACACCGATGGAAGTGGCTGCAGATGACCCCCTGCCAGATCAGAAAAAGATAGTGATAAGGAAGCTGACATGATCAAAATAATTTATTTGGCAAGTGGTATCGACTACGAACATCACATTCAACATGTAGGCAATTTGAACTCAATAGCAACATCTAGGGCAAGTTGTATTCACATTAGGAGTGTACCATAAGTGAGGCACAATTTAAAGACATAGCAGGAAAGGTGGCATAAAGTAGATGAAAGAAATATAAGCATATCACACTCATACAGTTGTATTAAGATGACAAAGAGCATTAGATAGTTCATAATCCACAGCAGTTGACACAGTGGATAGAGGTGTATGCTCAAATATTTTTTAAGACTGGCAGTTCATGCAAACGCACTTAGAAACTGGTTACCCCCTATTGACTTGCTTAACTTTCCAGTAAGACCAGGCAAAGTCGGTGCAGGAAATGCACTAGTGATGTGGAAGTTAATAGCCCCATGTAGGCTACAGTGTATGTTTCTATCACTTATATATACAACTAAAGTGCTTGGCTCCAGAGATTGCCTTAGTATCCTGGCTAGGCTGCTGTTTTAAAGCAACGCCAAAAAATAACGCTTTGCAGAAAACAAATTTGTATACGTTAAACACCCAGCCCAAGTGTGCCACATAAGTCCACCTTGATGGGTGCTTAATGTTATAAAGTGGCACGTACTAAATATTAAACTAAAATGTCAACACACTGAAAAAGTTGCCAAAGGCTGTTTATCACTGTGAAGGTAAGTTACATTTTCCCCTTATAGGCTTAGTTACAAGTTGCAGCAGAACAGCAATCTCTTTCAAGTGGAAATCCAACGGGAGATCTTAGTGACAGACACATGTTCAGCCCCTGCGCCTTTTCAGACACTCATCTTTGTCTACAACAGAGGGAAAATCTGGCTCCACAACAGGGAGAGGGAGTTTTCCCTTATCTTCTTAGGTGTGAAAATGGAGGTTATAGCAGGCTCTTGCAAGGGGAGAAGATGGGCCATCTTGAATAGGAGATTCTGGGAAGGCTCACAGTGAAGTGAGAAAGAAAGGACTAGAAAGGAAGGTTGGCTTTCCTTGGGAAAATTCTGAGGATTGGATTTAGGGAGTTCTCTAATCACTGGCTAGTGCACAGGATAGGAATGACACCTCCTATTCACATGATCAGAATATTCTTGAACATTTAATAACATATGATGTTAAAACAAAATTCTGACTCACCTCTGGGAAAGAAGGTTAAAAGGTTGCACATTTTCATTGGCATTCATGAATTGGAACTAGTCTCCCCAGGTCAGCACGCTGGCTATAACTTCACTACTTCAGGGACCCAAACAGCAGGAGGACTCCCTGCTCTGAAAAAGATCAATTTTTCCTGTTGTGAGAGGACTACATTGTACCTTGAGAGAATCCTGGTGTAGTGAGAAATGATGCCTAGAAACCTACCGAAAAGTATATGATTCAGTCATAATTCTGAGTGGGTAATACAGGGATGAGGCACCCAAATTCCACTAAGTAAGGTGTGACAAAGCGGTTTACTTATTGCCATTTTGTCTTGCTCAGAGCCGATGTTCAAGGCTTGGGCAGGACAACTAGAAAAGTGTAATTAAGCGCACTGAAGCCATGTCAGTTACATCCTCTTTCCTTGCAGAAGAAAACCAAGGACCAAAAAAGTTATTATGTCCCAAAATAGGATTATCGTGTCACTGCATAATTTGTCAACATATCGTGGTTTTCAGATGATGTGATTTCGCATACTCCTACAGCCAATTAATAAGGAAATACAATGGCTTACCTGTCAGAGCGGCCGACAGAAGCTGGGGTACCAGGTTTGCGTCTTTCGGGAGGCTCAAACATCATGTGATTCTGGGCAAACCACTTAATCTCCCTGTGCCTAAAAAGACAAATGAATGTGTCCATCTGTAATGCAACCGGTGCTCATGTCAAGTGCTCTGATACCTTTGGGTGAAGTATGCGGTACATAAAACTGCAAATAAAAGATATGAATGAGGTTTCCTGGTTTATTTCACTAGTCACCAGGTAAGACATAAATTAACGTGCCCCAGTTAGTTTGAGCTATTCTAAAATGTTCTGTGAAATTCCTCACAATGAATTGACGTATTTAAATTTTCAATAAGGCCATGGTAAATTGGCACTGGAAATGAAACATTGGCATGGAATTTAAACTTCATGTGCAGGCTGCTTCATATATATATATATTGATATCACCCATATCACCCTGGCTTCCCGTGGCCCTGCACGGCACAGTCTTGTCATCAATAGTGTAATGTTGCAGTGATATTATCAATGATGCTCTAGAACATGTCATGAGTGATGTAATATGTGGGGTAATTAGCTGTGCACAGCAAGGGCGGGAGCTACAGTTACCTTAGGACACGAGTTATAGTTACTTGAGTAAAGCGCATCCTTCCTAACCGGAAAAACCCAGAACGTTCGCATCCCACCCTACACCTCAGGCCCAAAGAACAACACCTGTGACATTCCCCAAGGGTCCTCACTGAGTCCAACCCTTTTTAACACGTACATGGCCCCTCTGTCCACACTTGTCAGATCCTATGGCATAAACATCATCTCCTATGTCGAAGATACTCAGCTCATCCTCTCCTTCTCTTGGGACTACACTAACACCAAATTCAACTTCCACAGGTGCATGACCAGCATTACCAGCTAGATGCAGAAAAGGTGCCTCAAACTAAACACAGACAAAACAGAGATCATCATCTTCAAGACCAACACTTCCCCATGGGACGACTCATGGTGGGAAACTAAACTTGGCCATTCACCCACACCCACAGAACACGCAAGGAACCTTGGTATCAACTCAACATCGAGCTAACTATGAAGGAACAGATAATTGCCATCTCATCTTCCTGCTTCCTCATCCTATGCATGCTTGGGAAGATCTTCAAATGGCTCTCAATCAGCACCAGAACCACCATCACCCAGTCTCTCAACACCGGCAGCCTGGACTATTCCAACTCCCTATACGTGGGGATCACCTCCCAACTACTAAACAGATTCCAGACCATCCAGAATGCAGCAGCCAGGCTCATACTCGACTGTCCGAGGTTGACCCACATCACTCATCACCTTAAATCTCTGCACTGCCCCCCCCCCATCAGCAGCCTTTGCCAATTCAAACTGCTTACCCACGCATACAAGGCCCTGCACAACAAGGGACCGACCTACCTCAATCACAGAGTAAATTTCCACCAACACGTCAGTAATCTATGCTCCACTTACCTCTTCTTAGCTTACACGCCCTGCATTCATAGAAGCTAAAGTGACTGCTGCGCAGTCTCCCACTTGGCCACAAAATCCTGGCCTCCCCCACCACCTTCAAACAGCCCTCACCCTGCAGGATTTCAGGAAAGGTCTAAAAACCTGGTTATACGAGTTACCAATAAAGTCTGCACTCTGCAACGAAGTGGAGTTTTGTTTGTTAGCACACTCTAAATGTCCTTTGGTGTGCACAGGAGCGACTTGCCGGGCATTTGCAATCGCCCACGAGGCTTTCAGGGCCATTTGCAGACACCACGAGATTTGCTAGCCGGTCACATGCTCCCACCAGATTTTGCGGCCACCAACACGTAATTTGGGCGCACCAGCGACTTATGGCAGATGTTATATGCTTTACGCGATCCCGAACGTGCAAGATCCACCACAGCAGCATTCTGGGGAAGAATCTCTCCTCAAGAAGCATCAGAATCTTCCAGAAATTACGATTTGGAGTTAAAAACCTCCTTGAATGGACATTTGGCAAGGTATTTTTGTGTGAGGAGTCCTTTTTTCATTTACTTTTTTTTCAGGAAGTGCCCCACAGTCTCCAACTTTCTGTTCCTGTCCAGCAGTCTCCTCCCAGTGCTTTGCCTATCTCCTGGTCATTTTTCATTGGGATTTGGAGATGGAAGGATCACTCTTTGTGTCTGATGCATATCCCATTGGATTTAGGTACTTTGTATTTGAGATTTCACCAGTAATTTGAAAAACTGGTGTTGCTTGTTTGATTGGGGCCATGCACTTGGATTTATTTGTACTTTTAGTAGATTTTTAATATGTATTGCAGTGGGTGGCCTGTTATTTCAATAGGGGCCTAGTTATTTCTTTGCATTTCGTTTTTCTTCTTTTGTAAAGAAATAATGTTGCACAGTTCGCTACATTTTCTCCATCGTGCTTTAATACATTTACAATATTAATTTAATTCACTATTTGGCGTAGTCTGCCAATTGGCCTTTCAGCAAGTAGGCCCAGTGCTAGTCATGGGTGCATGCAACAACTGTTTCTGTGCTGTCTGTTAAATTTGAAACATCATTTAGGCCATGGACGGATTTGAATTGAAATACAAAATGTGTTATATTTACGTTTTATCATGCTTTTTTCCTGCAAACAGTGTATAGGTGGGGCAATGCCTTTGACTGATGTGTGTTGTTGTAAACCTTTTTTTAGCCCTTTAATGTTCATTTTTGGCATTGCTGAACTAATGCTATGTTCTCTGTATTACCATGCCTCCATGTGGCCAGGGTGCATTTTGTATAGTCAGTGTCCATAGGTCTGCATGTGTTTTTGTTATTCTACCCACTTGTTGTGACCATGTGGCTTGCTGCCATTTTGTGTATTCAGCCAGGGTGCTTTTGTCATAGGCCTGCTGTCTTCTTTGTTGTGGCCATGCCTTCTTGCTAGTTGTTGTGACCATTTCCCTGGTGGCCATTTTGTGTAGCCAGCCAGTGTGCTGCTTGCCCCATAGGCCTGCACATGTTCATCTTAGTTTTCTCCCCATGCCTTCGTGTGTGTTGTTGTGACCAAGTGGCTGGTGGACATTTTGTGTAGCCAGCCAGTGTGCCTTTGCTATAGGCCTGCATGTGTTTTGTGTTTTCTAGGCCTCCTGCTTCTTGTTGTGACCATGTGGCCGGCTGTCATTTAGCATTGACAGTTTAGTACATTTTCTCCATGTTTTCTAATACATGCGCAATTTTCTTTTAGTTTATTTACTATGTGGCCTAGTCTGCCAATGGGACTTTCAGCTAGTAGGCCCAGTACTAGTCATCGGTGCATGAAACAACTGTTTCTGTGTTGTCTGTTGGATAAAACAGCTTTTTTAGGGCATGCATGGTATTGGATTAAAATACAAAACATACTTTTTTAGGGTATTTCATGTTTTTCTTCTCCTGCAAACAGTGTATAGGTAGGGTAATGCCTTTATGGAGGATGTGTGTTATAAACATTTTTTGCCCTGTTAATTTTTATTTTTGGCATTGCTGAATGAATGCTGCATCTTCTTTGTTGTGGCCTTGCCTTCTTGCTGGTTGTTGGGACCATTTCCATGGCAGCTATTTTGTGTAGCCAGCCAGTTTGCTGCTTTCCCCATAGGCCTGCACATGTTCATCATAGTATGTTCCCCATGACTTTGTGTGTGTTGTTGTGACCAAAGGCTGGTGGACATTTTGTGTAGCCAGCCAGTGTGCTTTTGCCATAGGCCTGCATGTGTTATTTGTTTTCTAGGCCTCCTGCTTCTTCTCTTGACCATGTGGCTGGTGGTCATTTAGCATAAACAATTTAGTACATTTTCTCCATGTTTTCTAATACATGAACAATATTCTTTTAGTTGAATTCACTATGTGGCCCAGTCGCCAATGGGTCTTCCAACTAATAGGCCCATTAATAGTCATCGTTGCATGAAACAACTGTTTCTGTGTTGTCTGTTGGATGAAAAAGCTTTTTTAGGGCCTGGATGGTATTGGATTAAAATACAAAACATGCGTTTTTTAGGGTGTTACAAGTTTTTCTTCTCCTGCACACAGTGTATAGGTGGGGTAATGCCTTTATGGAGGATGTGTGTTGTAAACATTGTTTGCCCTGTTAATTTTCGTTTTTGGCATTGCTGAATTAATACTGTGTTCTCTGTTTTCCCATGCCTCCTTTATCTGGCCATTGGCCAGTGTATGTTTGCCACCGGCCACCATTTGCCTTTGTTCCACATGCCGAGTGGCAAGGGACCATTTTGTATACAGTCAGTGTCCATGGGTGTGACTGAGGGGTATATGTCCAAGAATTGCCGCTAACTTACGTTAGCGTTAGTTAGCGGCAATCTTTCTACTGCCTTGTACCGCAGAAATCTATCGCCATGGTACCAACATATTTACAATACGTCACTACATGGCGATAGTATCTCCGTTAACAAGACTGATGTGGGGCAAAAGTGAGCAGTCCACTACCGATGGTGGCACACATGCACCATTGTGCACGGGTGTCTGAGTTGTGTGCGAGAATGTGTATGTGCAGTAAGCTCCCCCTTCATACACATGTACAATCTTCAACTCAACTCAAACAACCCTGAACAATGGTGCATCTGTGCCGCCCTCAGTGGTGGCCTGCTCACTTTCGCTCCAGATCAGTCTTGTTCACAGGGCAGCATCATTTTGTTGTCAATGAGATGCAGCCCTGTGTAGCCAATTTATAGGAGTGTGGTGTTGAGGCAAGGAAGCCAATGTGACACTTTGCCACCTCTCCAGTCAATATGCCCCTCTGCTTGTTCATGAGATGCAGCCCTGTGTTCACATAGTGCCAAAGCATGTAGTGAGTCTTCATACCATAAACATATGCATTGATTTGCCACACAATAGTTATTATTCACCCTTCTGTCTAAAAGGTGCATATTACACAATGCACACATTTAGCATACTGTAGGGCTAATGTGATGTTCTACTATAAGCAGAGGGGAAATGATTCCTACACTACAGTGCAAGGACTGTGCATATCAGGAATGTGTTCCATACAAAAATCTACATGTCTGGTCTGTGTACCATGCTCACAGAACCATAATGTTCCCGTTCAAGATGCATGACAAGTGAAGTATGACACCAAGCAAGAATAACAATGTAGCACCAATGCATGTCAACTTGCTATATGTCACCATCACCCCTTACATCAAAATGCACTTTTCCACACAAAAGTATCCACATGTGCCATACAGATAACAGTATTCTACAGTAATCACAGTCCTGGTGTGAGATGACCATTACACACTGACTAGCATAGAAACAAGTACTTGGGGAAAGTCAACAGTGGCTATGAACAAATACGCAGTCATGTCTGTAAACATCCTCACACAAACAAAGGCATCCAATCATCATGAGCAGAACAGTATGTATCATCCATGTGTCCATCTGAGGGGCATATTCCCAAGCACATATCAACCTGCCAATCACACCTGATGTGATGTTGGGCTATTGATAGGGGCTGAGCGCCACTAAGAAGTCAGTGTAAATCCACAGCCATGCAATCTAGGCCCAATTACACACTGCATGTGGTGTGAAAGGTGAGGGTAATGTGTGTTGTTTTTGCCTGTCTTCCCTGCAACACCCATAGAAAGACACGCTGACCTTCACTCACAATGGTGAAGCCAACAGGAGGGCAGTAAGCAATGTGTTGCAAGGAAAACCATGACCCCAATATGCAAAGAAAAAAATCTGAATTGCCAAAGCTTTTGCGGTTTACATGTTTAGTGCATTGTGCAGCACCTAAAAGATACAGCAATTTGTAAATCATTGCTAATGTGCCTGAAGGGGTCCCTCCTTACACATAAACATTCTTGACCTGAACCCAGGCACATTTGCACTACCCTTCAAAGCTGGCTGTCTGTGTGCCACACTGACAAGGTAAGTGCCACTGCATGACGAAATGCATGCCTGCACCATAAACCTGTAAACATGGTGCAGGCCTCTATCACTGAAGTGGATGAGTGGGGAATTTATCTTTTGAGGAGCATTTCTCCCTCTGTCACTTCCTTGTATCCATACATCCCCTTGATGTAAGAAAGACATCTGCAGTCCAACAATGCAAAAGTGTCCCAGCTGTGACCAAGACCCATATTTCCTCTAGCTTGCAACATCTCACCATTGTAAATGCACATAGGCGCAAAGGTCACTGGGTGAAAGAGATAAGGGGCAGTAAAACAGAGGCTGTACCATACCTGCAGATCAACATGCTTCGATGAGAATGTCATTTCTCAATTTAAATTGGCAACATTAACATATATCGACACAGTTTGTCTCATGGCAAAACAAGCATACCTCCCTGCCCATGTCATGTGACACATCACATCAACCCAGATCTCAACAGTGCGATAGACCTACACATGCCATGTGTCATTGCCAACAGCAATGTGTGGAAGCATGCAATCCACACCTCCAAAACTAGACAATCTTTAAAAAGATTATAGTGTAGTGAGAAGGGGTGACTCTACCACAATGCAGTGTACAGACACATAAATCAGAGCAAATCTGCATTGACAACAATATGGTACAACCTGCACCACTGTCACTACTGTTCAGGAGACAAAATTGGTGCTGCATGTGTGTAGAAATTGGCCACACACATTTGGCATAATTGTGAAATGTAAGAAAATAATTTACAACTATAATATCACATCAGTGATGTTGTACAATGATTCACTATCCTGCATGTAATAGGTATCTGCTCCTAAACATTCTTAGTGGACATTTTCATGTGTCTGCCTCTAAACTGATTTAATGCAAGTTCATACTTGAGTCACTCATACAACTGCATCTCACCTTTACATTGCAGAGGGAGAAATATCACTTCCTGTACAGCCACCTGTCCCACTCTTCCATGATGAAGATGAAGACATCTCAACCATCGACCAGGACACCCTCCAAGAGCTGCTCAACTCCATTGGCAGCCCATCTCCGGAGCAGGGACATCCAGCAGCATGGTGGTAGCTCCATCCCCTGCACAAAACACACAGCAGCAAGCACCTACCACCACACCTGTCTCCTAGGACCTTGAGGACCCACTTCTAACATTTCAACGTCGTGCAGTAGAGGTCCTGCAGGAGATGGATGGTCAGGTGCGGTAGGGTTTGACATCCCGGAAGCCAAAATAGATAGGTACGTGGGTGTCTCAGTCCCATTAGGGACCACCTAGAGTCCATCACAGGCACCCACAGTCCACTCCATGCACTCAAGCATTTCATGGCTGACATCGCTGGAGTACTGACTCAGAAAAGAACAACTATCCAATCAAAGTGGATCCAGCGATGTCACCAAGGAGTTGCGTCACATGAGAATGATCATGGAGAACATGGAGCGGATGCAAGCTTCACACTTGGCAGCAAATGGCAGAACTCTGCCTCTTCCTCAACATGTCTCTGCACATGTTCCTCCCTGGACTCTGTCTGTCCCCCTCACCCCAGCATTCACACAATGGTTTGTTGTTGCACAAAGAAATGGGCCAGTCTACTACATCAGTTACTGCACATGTCAATAAAATTAATTGAGTCACGGAGATGTGTGTTGACTGTGACCTATCATGTTTTAAATTTGTCAACAAAGCATGTTCAGGCTAGCCATTATTACTAATCAAAGAACATTTGACAAAGGAAATATGCTTAGTCTGTGTCCATGATACACATTGTGAGGGCCTCACACATGTTAATTAAACAATGCCCTGATCTGTTAGACAACACTGTCTCCGGGAAACAAATTTACTCCATGCCCATGCTGTTGACTGTGACCGGAAAACAATGCTCACATCAGTGTACAGCCACATGAAGGGGCATATGTACAAGCCCCTATTGCCAACATAAGGTCACTTTTTCCGACATGGTGGTGATAGGGGCTGAGCCTTAGTTACAAGGCAGTGTTAAGCCACTTGACGTGGCTGAGCGCTGCCTTGTGAATACGGCACCCTTTCACGCTATGGTTAGTGTGAAAGGGGTGGGCAGTGGGTGTTGCGGTGGGTGTTCCACAGCAACACACATTTCTTTTGACTCAGCCCCCTATGTCCAAGGGCAGCATAGATATGTGGCAACGCATACAGTTAGACCATGAAAGCCCTGCTCTAAACCTGGCAATAACATGAGAAATGCATCTTTCCTCCACGTATCTGCTTTTCCCATGTGTGCTGCCTAGTGCACCACACATGGAAAAAGCAAACTGCAATGGATCGTTTATGTACAGGAAGCTGTCCCTTCCTCTACATAAATGTTCTGTAAAAACAATGCCATGTTGTGACTTTCATGAATGCTGCATGGAGCAGCACATATAAAAGTGAGTGTGAGAAGTTGGCCTAGTATATGCTGCCCACTAATTGAAGTGGGCACCTTGAACAAGTCCAAACAACCCTTACGGTGAGTTCAGAGGTCAAAGATAACCTTGGAAAGCTAGCCAAGTGGTAGCTGTGGAGAGCAGCCTTCAGGCTTAATCTTGAACGAATCTTAAGCAGTTTTACCAGAATGCAATTTTTTTTGTATTGGTTAAATGAAAGGCGAACCACACAGTAGTTATAAAAATATGTATCTATTATTAAAACACACCTTAAATACCTCACAGTATCTGTAACACGCAGATAAACACAAAACACACAATACTGTAGCACAGAAACAATCGTAAGTAGCTCTAACACACAGTGGGCTCCCGAGGGAGACCAAACCATATACTAAAATAGTGATATAAGAACCACGACTTGAGTCAAGACAGTGTCTAGAGGGTGAAGAATTGCTGGGACCCCAAGGAACCCTCCAAGATGAGTAAGTAGGGACCCCACGGAGGACGAGTGCAGTGTGTGAACACGACCGCATGCTACGTACAATTCAATGGGAGAGTCGCGGTTGCATTTTTAATGTTTACGGACCCTTCCCAGTGGATTACGAGTAAACCCTTTGGAATAAAGAAGGTTGGCGAGCCTCCCCACCCGTGAATATCAAAGTATCAGAGTTACCTATCCCAGGGAAGCCGGGTGCATATGGCTGAATTGGCATCAGAAACCGCTGTCGTTCTCAATGGGAGTCTTCAAAGAAATGCCACTGCTGGAAAGAAGAAAAGTGTCCGGTGGAACCCACAGGTGGATTCTTGATGGAAGGAACCTGAAAGCAGAGGGGACAAAGTCTCAATCACTCAGGAGTGACCAGGGGCTCAGTAGATGAATGCCTACCAATGTCAGGTGCTTCAAGTGTGAAAATGGAGACCTTGACCCTACAGCTGCAGGGACCAGGAGATGTCGAGGACAATCAGGAGCTGGATACGAGCTGTCCCACAAAGGATGTTGAGTGTTGAAGGCTCGGTGTCCAACGGGAGCACCAACAAGCCTTGGCAGCGGCAACCCACGAAGAAGGTCAAAGAAGGTTACTGGCTGGCCCAGCAAGGACCAGAGGACTCACCACATCAAGGGGAGCCCAAGAAAAGCAGTGTTGTCCCTCAAGTGGACCCACAGGCCGGAGGCACAGGAGTCGCAAGGGGACCTCTGGCAGTTTCACAAAGTCTCAGGTTGCAGGGCACAGAGTGCGAGGAGGCCAAAGTCCTTTGTATGAAGGACAGAGGTTGGGGCTATCGATTGCTCAATGCACTTAGTTGGGGAACATCAACAAGCATATGCACTTGCAAAAGTACACAGTGCACAGGGGTTTGGGTTATGCGGTCCCCACAAGGGATACTGGCCTCAAACTCAATGAGAGGGCAGCTCAACCTCAAGGAACATAGGAACCCACCTCCTGTGTTGCTGGAGCCTTCGGAGTCCACAGGAGCTCAGATCAGCAGACCGGTCAGTTGCGTTAAGGTGCCTGCGAATGCAGGGGAGTGACTCCTTCAACTCTAGAGAGATTCTTCAGTTGTCCTTGATGCTCCACAGGTCCTGCACAGAGCCTGTATGGTGCAAGTGCACAGACAATGCTTTGGACATAGAGGGAGACAAAGTTAGGCCCAGTCGAAATCCAGCAAAGTCCAGAGTGTCCAGACGTTCGAAGGTCAGTGGTTTCTTGATCAGATTCTTGTCCACGTCGAATCTAGGGTCCAACAGCCAGGTAAGCCGGTAGAGGGTTGGACAGATTCAGGGACCCTCCCAGGGGAGGGTCAGGGGAGGGGGAGGTTACTCTCATGTCTTTTGTCTAGTTGTGCGCCAGAGCAGGAGCCAACAACTCACAGGACTGGTTTGAACTGGTCTAAGCACAGGGAAACCAAATGTGCCCCTCGTGCAGACTTTCAGGTACTTTGGAAGTGCACCCATCCAGCTCCAATACACTAAATCCTGTCTGGGAGGTGGTCACACCTCGCTGTAACAGGATGCCTATTGTGCTGCCTTCCTCTGCTCAAGCTTGGTCAGCAGCAGGAGACCAGAAATGTGTCTCTGGTCGGCAGTAACCATTTTGTGCTGTACGGGTCGAGAAGGCTGGTACAGAGAAGACCAGGGACCCCACGAAGTTTGCTGATGAAGGGTGGAATCATAGCTCCCACACCGGTTTCTGGTGTGTTAACCACACATTTGTCTGCACTGCTTTTAAAACAGTGGCAGTGTGAACACAATGATGGTAGTGCTAAGGAAAACACCCTCGCCCAAAATTGCTCTGTTTTCTTGTTTGAGCACGTTAGTCAATGTGACCCATGGATCACCTTCATGCACATGATCCATCAGTGAACAGTTCTGTATTTCATGTGTAACACATCCAGATGACCAACTAGTAACATGTGAGTTGGCAGAACTGTTGAGCATCTCACCGCAAAGAGCATGTTAACAACATTATTCACACACAGTATGAAAATCAGACACTCCACGGAATTGAAGGTGCCCCTGTGTGAATGGTACTGTGTCATGATGAGTGAGCTTGGCAGTGTAACAATGTCCAACACTCGTCAACTAAATGCGGTCTGAAAGGATGTCCTATCCTGATTTTCTAATGCATGCTTCCACACTGACTCTGCATTAGTCTGTCCAAGACTATGTTGTGACTACAAGCTTTCCTATTTGCTACAGAGGCTTGCTTATTTTCCTCAGCATGGAATTGATTCGCCATATTCCTAATTGACGACACAAGTATTTGATGTGACCGATTTATATACCAACAATCAATTCCACATTGTGAGAGGGTTCCTGAGAAACTTGTTGATGTTTCATTATGTCATTCAGCCCTCTGTGACATGTACTCAAGGGGGGATATGTAAAAGGAAGCGGGGGAGAGATGTGTTATCCTCCCTGGCTTAGCACCTCACTCCGCCACTTCTGAAAGGCAAGGCTGAACCATATTTACAAGAATGTTGTGCAGCCTTGCGTTTCACCCTGCGATGGCGCTAAGTTTAGCAAGTTTGTGCCAACGCAGGCACACTTGCACCATGGTGCAAGGGTGTCTGCTTGCAGTGGAGTATTGTTCTTGTGTAGGAAGGTGCCCCAAAATGCACATAAACAATTCTAAAATGCCATTCTGTCACTTTAACGTGTGCTGCTTCATGCAGCACACATGAAAGTGACAACATTGCATTTTCTTTAAAGTTTGTTTATGTACAGGAAGGTATACCTTCCTGTACATAATGAAACCATGGCAATTAGCTTTTTCCATGTGTGCTGCACAAGGCAGCACATATGGGAAAAGACTAATATGTGGAGGTACAATGCATTAAGTGGCTTAACGCTGCCTTGTAAATAACGCGCAGACCCACTTGCCAACAGTAGAAAAAAGTGATGTTGTGGTGGGCATAGGGGCTTGTACATATATCCCACTGTCACGTAGTGACACAGTAGATGCCATGGGGCAAATACCATATGGTGATGGTAGTACATGCTAGTTAATTTTCAATAAGGTTGTATGTGGGTATTTGTCAATAGTTCATGTCTGAATGCCACATCGCTTTGTATAATAACGATCAACAACAGATGTTACATGTTCAGTGCAACAAACTTATCATCATATACAACTGTCTCTAATTGAAAATCTGGAACACTTGAACAATCATGTCAGGGCCCATAGGTGTTTGTGATGCTGTGTGATTGGCTCTATGACATGGCTATGACATCACGCATATCATGCACTCTGTGCTTGGACATAGATATGGTGTTGTGAATCATATGAGGCGTTGCAACATAAAGTCACAAATGGCAATTCTGTCTGACAACATCACATAATGCTGATGTGCAATACCATTACTTGATGCAGCATCATCACACCAGAGGTGTGTTTCATGTGATGCACATCCACACTGTGTACTATAACATAGAGGGGCGGTGGCGTTGCTTGCATATGTTTACACATTATCCAGAGCTAGGGACGACACACTCACCTGTGGCGTGTGAGTCCATGAATCCATCCACATCCACATCTCTGTGTGTGATCAAGGGTCTTCCTGCTGTTGAAAAAATGTGTAAGGTACAATTAATGTCATTAACATCACATTTGGCAAGATCATATACATCATTGATAGTTACATGGAAAAATTTCAGTCATTGGAATAGTCAGGTATTGTTGTCACGTTACATACATGTTGCAATCTGCTGAGCTGGTCTTACACACAACACATGTCAAGGCCACCCTGGTGCCCTAATGGGCAACCATGCCATGATCTGATTGACATAACATACTACGACCTGTCCCAATTCTACATGGATGTAAAATCTACTCTCACACCTCAAAATGCGTGACGTTTGAGGGTCAAATCAGTTTTTCAAATATGCACAGGTATGTCACGAGTAATGAAGTTTTGGTGACACACATTGTGTATCGTGTAGAGATTGGTAGCCAGTTTATCATGTGAACTGTACCCAATTATTAGGGATGTAGGTGTCACACAGTATGTCATGACCGGCAAGCTATTTTGCCAAATGGCAATTTAAATGTTGTGTGCGTCTATCTTGTGCACAGTAGAATTGGTGTCCTGTGCATTCATCCTTTGATGTGATATGATGTTGGTCATGTACTTACCACCTTGCATCCCAACGATTAGCCAAAGGATATCCAATTGGTCCCTCTCACAGCCAACAAAGTCCTGCCACCGTTGCTTCCACTGCTGAACAGTCCTGTCCACACCAAACATGTTTAGCTCCTTTTCATGGGTGTGCTCCCATCTCACTTTCCGTACTTTTAAATCGTACCCCAGTAGGAGGCGCCCCCCAGCCTCTACCATACTGAGCAGGTAAAATTTGACGAGCCTGAGGAAGGCCCCCACAGCCCCCTCTGACATCCTGCCCTCCCTACCCTGCCCTGACATACCCAAATACAATCTTTCCCCAGACAAACCAAAATAAAACCCTCAGCCAACCCTTTTTAACTACTTAACTATACAAAGATACCCCAGAGATGCACACCCGACAAAACAAACAGACAGTCTCAATGAACACGTAGTGACAGAGGCACAGGATTTAACAAGGACAGTATGGACAGTAAACAACACACAGAACTTTCTCAAACACACCAAGAACAGCAGACACCTTCCAAAACCTCCCCAACTCCCAAAAGATAGTAACAGTGTGGCTGAAAGAGAAAGTGAAAGTGAAAGTGTACTGTACTCCTCCATGTGCTAAGATGCTGTCTGACATCATTTCCTGTCAGTTTGCAGCCTGTTTTTAGGTCTCGCCTACGCAGCGCGCATACGCTGCATAGGAAAGAGACCTTTAGCAATCGGCACAGCTTTCCCGGCAAAAACATGCACGCACTGCATTGCTTCCAGTGGCAACGCGTGCACGTCTGGTGGTTCACTTGAGGGAGCTGGCGCCATATGTTATCAATTATCGTGCCTTGCTGCTCGCTCCCACAAGGGAATCGCGCAGGCCCCCTCCTCTCTCCCCTCCCCCTGCTGCCACGCGCGCCTGTGCTTGTTATTTTTGCAGTTCTCTATAGCGTGATCTCCACCCGAAGGTACTGACAAAATGGAACAAGTGAAAGTAAAGATGCTCTTTGAACAAACCACTACGTGAATGCATGGAGCCCGAAAACAGTACCTGAAAGGTCAATTGAAGGAAAACAGACACTGCCAAGCCCTCTCACGCTAACAGAAAGGAGTGTAATAGATTTACAAAGCTACGTTGGTTCTTCGTCAAAAGTTCACCGACTTTTCCATCCCAAAAGCGCGAGAACCCTTCTTGGCATCGTCCTCTTTCTATTATGATGTATATCGTGTGATGCAGTTCAATCAGGTTTTAGCAGTCATAGTAGGACACAACCATGTTGCATGTCAGTGGGGTGGTTAAAGATCTTAGGATGCTGAAAAACAAGCATGCAGTCACTTTAAAACAAACCTTGCGTAGCGATATTGAAGAAATGGAAGTTCAAGCGTACAGCTCCGGTGACACCCTTACCCTGCACGGTCTTTTCGATAATACGCCTCTCCCCTCTAGGACAGTAATGGCACTTCCCTAGCAACCAGCCAGTGTCTCGTACCCGGCAACGGGAGGGAGCAAGCACTGAACGCACCGAAGTTTGGGGCGAAACTGTCCCACCAAAGGGAGCAACGAGAGATTGGGGAGCAGGACCGTGAGCTGGAGACCCGACAACACCCCCTCCGATGAAGGTGTCCTGGAAGCGGACACTGAGGTGTGTTAACCTATTACGGTACTTTGATTTTGGTGACATGATATGTGCTGTCTTTCCAATAACTTAAATGAACAATTTAAGCACAACAGCGACAATACCCAAAGGGCCACCAGGTATACATTTCAGTGTTTCTTCTACTGTGCAGGAGTGCCATTGTTATTGACTAAAGATGCAGAGCATATTAAGCGCTATGAAGTAAACGCCAGGAGATTCCCAGCGCTTTATGAACCTCCGTAATAAACTAATCACTTTACAAACCTAAGTATGGCAATCGGAAAGTTGGAATTTCTGACTCCTAGCATGATTAGCTGCTTAAAGTCTCTTTGGTCTTGTCTTAATGTGTTGCTCGGACCTGGTTACCAAAATCGTCAGTTAGCTCCTGATTGTATTAGACAACTAACTTTCTCAGCGGTCACAGCAGGGTTGTGTTGAATCCCCTTAGTATATGGAAATTACCCCGGCCCACAGGTTCAGCTTTTCTTTATTGCAACATATTAAATCGTCTATAAGGACGATTATTAGAGCAACTAGAGAAGCAGATCATTCATTTTTAAATTTTATTCGATATGTAAAAACAATATCACTAGAGTACACATATATTAAAAGAAATAGAAATAGAATAATAAAATGCCGCAGAGGAACATAAAAATGTTAAAAACATATTTGAAAGAGTACAGTAGGCATAATTACGGTGATTTAACAGCCATCATGCAGTCATTTAAGTAAGAAATACACGACAAACGTTGGATCTTATATCATCTAAGGTTGCATTGAAGCCCTCACTCTCACGATCACTTTTAAATAAGAGGAAACAACAGCAATGGCTAAGGGATTGTCCAATGTTTTTAATTTGTAATAGGCCGCCCTACACGATTGTAGTCCCCATGATTTAAGTAAGGGTTTCAAATAGGTTACCCTCGGCATTTTGTAAAACCTACAAAACAAAATGCAGTGGATGTTAGATTGTGTTGACAGACCATCGCAAGGGCATTTCTCCAGATCTCTGGACCAACAATTTTGATTGGGGAATGTTAGTAGTCTGAAGAAAGTATCAGTACGAAAACGAGTTACGAGCATACGGATAAAAGGAGATGGTATTAACAGTAGATACTGCTGGATCCCTTGTGTTATGGTAGAATGTTGGTAGTCGACTACTGTGCTCTTATGTTTTTCAGATAACCAGCGTCGGCTGGTCAGATGGCTTAAGACTAGTCGTTTTAGTGTAACTCTAGAGATTTTATTCAGAATTGAAGGATTAGAAAAAAATTCAGGATGCCCTAGGTCATATGACAGATTTCTTACATATTTCAGCCACTTGATGTTGTCAGCCTCATTCAGGCTAAGGCAGTCTGTAATGATTTCCCTGTTTAAGTTGGTCTCTTGATTGGTCCAGACTTTATGCCAAAGGATAATGGGGGAAGAATTTATGGTGTCCGTGATAAGTGTAAGACCAAGTTCATTATGTACCACGTATGTAGATGTACCGCGTGGGACAGCCAAGAGGTAGAGTAAGAAAGAGTTCTCAGAGCGTTGTATATGGTCAACGGGCTCAATTTCCCAAATCCCAGATCCGTAAGTGCCAGTCGAAATGCATTTGGCCTTATAGATCTGTAATAAGGGGTTAATCGGACGTCCCCCTAACTTTTTTGAGAAGTTAGTCAACGCACCTATAGCTTTAGAGAACGCGATTCCCCTAGCTTGGGTGGCAGCCCGCCAGGAGCCCCTCTTATCGAAGATAATGCCCAGATATGGGAACCTATCAGTGCTTTCCAACTTTCTACCGTTTAAAAAAATGGAGCATTGTTTCTTTCCGATCCCTAAGCCACAGGACATGGTGAAGGTTTTGGAGGCGTTGACATTTAATCCTCTTTGTGACATAAAGTCGGTGAATTCTCCCACTGCCTTTTGTAGCCCCATACGAGTCTGTGACATTATTGCTGCGTCATCCGCGTAAAGAAGTATCGGTATTGGTTTCCCGTTTATGGTGGGGTAGCCGTGGTAAGTTCTATTGAGATGGTGACCAACAGAGTTTATATAGAGTGTAAAAAGTAAGGGGGCTAATACACATCCCTGTCTTACACCTCTCCTAATATAAAACTTGTCAGAACATTCTCCACATCTGCCATATCTAACGCGGGCTGAAGCTCCCCTGTAAAGTTCTTTAATAAATGAGAGGATAGGGGGCTCTAGGCCAATCTCTACAAGAGATTCCCAGAGCAGCTCATGATCAACGCAGTCGAATGCAGAGCTGAGATCTACGAAAGTCACAAAGAGATTTCCCTTTTTTGCCTGGGTGTATTTGGCAATTATAAGGGCCAAGTTCAAGCCTTGTTCGATAGTGCCTTTACCCTGTCTAAAGCCATATTGTAAGTTGGAAATTATATTTCGCTCGCTTATCCAGTCCTGGATTCTATTTAAAATGATTCTCCCTGCGACTTTCATCAGGGAGTCGAGCAGCGAAATTGGGCGGTAGTTGGAGGGATTATTCCTGTCGCCTTTTTTAAAAATCGGCACTACGACCGCCTCAGGCCAGATAGGAATGAAGCCCGTAACATTCAGGGAATTTAGGACGTTGGTGAGCAAAGGGGCCCACAGGTCCGGCTGTGATTTAAATGCATCTATTGGTTCACAGTCCGGACCGGGAGCCTTCCCAGAAGGGCTTTCCTTCAGTGCCACAAGTACCTCTTCGCATTCAAAAAAGATGTCCAGAGGAAAAAGACTAGAAGTATTTGACTCTGGCTGGGGATTGAGATGACTTTCCAATACACCCGCTGGTTCTTTGGGATCTGATATATTATATAAGGTGCCAAAGTGTCTAACCCAGGTTTCGGCAGGTATGGCTAGATCAATCTTTGGGAGCTGGGTATACTGCAAGAAAGGGGCATTTACTGCCTTCCAAAAGGCAGTATTGTCCCCTTTGCTAGAAGCTTCCTGTAAAGCTAGCCAGGCCTTTGATTTCAGCTGGTTTTTCCTAGCCAGTCGAACTGCATGATAGTTTTGTCTAGCTTGCCGTATTTCTATCTGGTTTCTTGGGTTAGATTGTAGGGCCGTTTTTAAAAGTTTCAAAGCTTTAGTACAGGTCCTATTAAACCAGCCTTGGCTGCGTGTTGGGGATTTGCTTGGAGCTCGTGCGAGTAATCTTTTGATCTCCATCATAATTATAGAGAAAGAATGGCTAATTGCCTGGGGATTTTCTGTTGTTGACAGGCATGTCTGAATATGGGCATAGGTGTTTTTAACCAATGATTGGAGGAAAACTATGGGGACTACTTTGTCCCATTTCAAATGAAACCCATTTGTAGTAGCCAACTTGTGTGGCGGGGTATTGGAAGGATTCTTCCTTACGTCGGAAATGACAAATGGATTTAATTTTAAGGTCACCGCAATAGGGTAATGAGCACTGAGGGCGATATCGAGAGTCTCCCAATTAAATATAGTCCCTGAATACCTAGAGGATAATAAGGTGTAATCAATTATGGAGTGGCAGCCTCTTCCGTTATAAGTTGGTTTGAAACACTTCGGAGGGTTACACAACTCGTTCGCATATGATAAATTAAAATGAGATGTTAATCCATTTAATAGTTTAGCATGCGAAAAATGGGTGAGTGAATCATCCCTACCGGTATCCAGGCCACAAATGCCCTTGTTGCTCTGTGAACACAGGGGGCAGTTAAAGTCCCCCACCCAGATAAGTAGCATGTCTGTTTTGAGCTGGTCCTCTATTTTTATTAAATCGGTCTTTAAACTATTGAGGACCGATTCATGAAGGGGGCTTGGAATGTTCTTGTAAAAATTAACCAAGATGATATTTTTGAGAGCTCCCCCTGTTAGGGCAATAATCTGATAATTTTCAACCCAAGTAAAATTTACTTGTTTTAGCCCACATTCGACAGATATGTATGTCGAAAGCCCCCCCTTATTTCTGCCGTGTAGGCTAGGAGAAGCTGGGGTATGTAAAGTCTTATACCCTAAGAGATGAAGTTCATTAATGGTCCAAGTTTCCTGCAGGCAGATGATACTATGGCGAGATACAGTTTGGACCCATAAGGGATTGGTCAGTTTGTCAAGGAGACCTGCCACATTCCAGGACAATAAACTATCCCCTGGTATAAGCTTTTTTTTACAGGTGTTACCATTCTTAGTATCCTTCAGGATCTCATTAGTTTCCTGCGATGGGGGGGGGGGGGGGTTAATGAAAGCGAAATGTCGCTAGATGGATGTTGGATCGAAAGAATGTTGGCTGTTGGACGACCAATTGATCTATCAATTTCAGGAGTTAGAGGGAGGCAATCAGTGCCATAATTGAACTTCATCTCTGGCTTGCTAGGGGTCGTGGGGTTTGTCTTCTGATTAACATAATCAGAGTCTAATATGGTTTGCAGAGGACTCATTTCATGAGGGTTGCCAGCCTCAGTCTCAAGGTTTGAAAGTCAGTCTAAATCATCCAGACCAGAAAGAGTGGCATATCTGTTTGAAATAGGAAAATTAGAGTGGAGGCCCTCTATGTTAACTGTGTGTGGTAAATAGGATTTTGGGGGATTTGTCAAAAGGGAGCAGGGATAAAAATAATTTAGGTCGTGCGTCGAAATCCCCGCGCCCCTTCTCACAGTATACCAATCCACTATATGAGATAATACCCTGCGATCCCTGAAGTTAATAATAATAACATCTCCCTGAATATCCTTTGGTCTAGATCCCAGCCAACCTAACCTTCTCACATGGAGTATTTCGCCATCAATATCGGGGGGAAGTGGCCTGTTTTGACTTAGCCAATGTACTACCTTATTTTTGAGTTCCTGATGTCTTTCTGTTTTGCCAGGAGCAAGCTCCGGAACGCCCGTAAGTATCACTACGTAGGGAGCTGCTTCTGGGGGTAAATCGATATGATGAATCGTTCCCTTCCTGTTATTCGAGGGTGGCTACGTAATAGCATTATTGCAATGGGGCTCTACGGGCTTGTGGGATTGGTCGCCTCTTCTGTCCCCTTCACCAGTGGTTCTCTCCTCTGTTGTGGGCATGACAGCGTGTGTATTCTCCGAGCGGACAGGTGGCATGGCCTGACTGGCTGTTTGGTTAAGTGAGGGGGGCCCTGCATCAGTGATGGGAGTGGGCTTTTTCAGCAAGCAAGCATTCAATTCCCTATTTGATGCAATGATTAGAGCAGTTGAGGCTTCTAAGGACGTTAACTGTGCTGCAATGTTTTTGACCCTCTCCACCAAAGGTAGAAGTAGTGATTTTACTAACAGCTCTATGTCGCCCAATAAGTTAGAGGGAAGCGATGTTGGTAACTGGGTACGGTCTTTTAGGGACTTCGCAGATATTGAAGTCAGCGAAGTTTGGGCAATGATTTTGGAAGTCTCAGGATGGCTGCAGCGGAGACATGCAGCGTTCGGGCCCCAGTAGCAGCTAGAAGGCAGATAAGGCACAGAAATCCCCTCTCTTTTTTTTGACGCGATCTTTTCTTTACTAAGGGCTCCGAGACGATGATTTTGTTTCTTACGACCTTTCTCTTGTTCTTTTTAGCAGGTTTCATTGGGGTCGGATCCTCTGAGGAGACGTCTAATGTTGATTGTGTATTTAGGGTATGTATGTCAATAGCCCTTGATGTATCAGATATGTCTTTTACATCATGCAGTTGCAGCGGGGAGCCAATATCATGTGCAAGATCAGTACTCATGTTAGGCGTTAGCGGTGAAAGTGCATGCTGTATGTGGCCTAAAGAAGAGCGCTTATGATACAAAGGGTCCAAAGACAAGCGGCGCTCTGTAATGGCTATCTCTTGCTCCAGCACTGTTGCAGCCCTGGTGATGAAATGGTCTAGTGTCCCCCTGACTGAACCCCCCACCAAGGATTTCCTGGCTTTGCTAAGGCGAGTAGGCATAGTGCAACTATATAGTTGATGCACTATCGTCTCATACGCAGTACGAACATATGAGCAGCAAATAATATGTGGCGAATAAAAGATCAAAAGAAAGTTACTTGAAGTAAGTCCAACCAGGTGTCCACATAGATGGTCCAAGTGAAACTCCCACAGGTGAGTCTTATAGGGCCCTCAGCAACTAAGCTAAGGGGGGTAGCCCAGCCCAGCCTCGGTCGGCCTCGGACGGCCGTAGACGGCCCGCCCTTTGCCCGGGCTTCGCTCGGCGCCGCCCGCGCGCGTCCCGCGACGCGGAGGAAGCCTCTGTCTTTTAAGCGCCTCCGGGAGCGATGATTCTCGTCAGCTGGGCCGCAAAGCTACCTGGGAGCTGTAGTCTCCCCCTGCGGTAGCCGCGCGATGGCAAATGGCGGCAGCAGGAGAGACACGCAGCGTTCGGGCCCCAGTAGCAGCTAGAAGGCAGATAAGGCACAGAAATCCACTGTTCAGGCAAAGGCACCTCGTGTAATGACACCGGCTCCACCGAGGGAGCCTCTGTCTTTTAAGCGCCTCCGGGCGCGATGATTCTCATCAGCTGGGCCGCAAAGCTACCTGGGAGCTGTAGTCTCCCCCTGCGGTAGCCGCGCGATGGCAAATAGCGGCAGCAGGGGAGACATGCAGCGTTCGGGCCCCAGTAGCAGCTAGAAGGCAGATAAGGCACAGAAATCCCCTGTTCCGGCAAAGGCACCTCGTGTAATGACACCCAGATCTTCGAGTTTCCTTATTTTCCAAGCACGGCAACTGCATCTGTTGACATGTTTCTACCTAAATGAACAAGCATTGGCATATCCAATAGGTTTCTTTGGGCCCTTATGAGTATTTAGTTATGCAGCACAATATCCTTGGTGCAACAACATCAACTGTTGCATGGCTAAACACTTATAAGGTCCCAAAGGCGAGACCTATTGGCTATGCCAATGTTTGTTTCATTTTGCCACAAAATCTCACATGCCTAGGGCTGAGCGGGAAGATTCAATGTATTATATATATTTTGTGCATATTTTTCATCCCGGAAATGGAAAATATTGCCACAAAGGGGTAATTGCGTATTTGTTTCTAAATCACTGATTGATACATGATCAATATATGCACCATTTCATGCAAATAGTCTGGAATAACAGCACAAAATGTATTAGTGATGAGATCTGTGTGTTGTACGTTTGTGTGGTGTATTTGTTCTGTACATGTATGAGTTGTCCAGAGCCATTAGGAGGCACTATTTTCTCACACTGGTGTCTGTTCCTGACTGAACATGTGTGTACGTTGATCCCTTGCCAGGGTGTCACACATTATGGTTGGCATTGGTGGTATGTTTCACTACATGTGAGCCTCTAACATTACCCATTGCTGTGATGTTTGTGCAAGTCTGATGGTCTTGCTACACAAATGTACTTGATCAACAGGCAGTCACAACTTGTCTATGATACTTGCAAAGCAGCATGCAATGCACAGCTATGGCTGTACATTCAAAATGGAGTGTATAAATATCTGTAGACACAGAGGGGTACACTGATGACAGTCTGTGGTACGGCACTCATGGCTTAATTTGAACTAGATATGTCTATGCATTTCCTGCATTGCTAGCCATTACATGGTCTCTGCTCAGTGTGCAATGACCATCTCCATTAACAACATTACCTAAAATCATAGTCAAAACGTTACATGGTGTGGGTATGTTCTTGTGCACACAACATCACATGAAAAGTGATGCATGTCAGCAATGAGCTAAGGTTATCTTGTATATTACAATATGTATTGGATGCACAGAAAACATTGTAAGTTAGTTTTGGTGTTGTGTCTACACATATCATTAGTACCCAATGGACTACAATATCCTACAGACACAACTCAGATAATGCATATTTAATTGTGTCTAACAGATAGCATAAGGGAGCTGAATCCTCATATTTATGCATAGCTCTACGTGACACACTGAGCCATGATGAAGCATGTTGCAGACCCAGCTTCACATGTGAACATGTCATTGATACTTTGTAATGTCAAGGCTGCAATTTGCATGTCACAGTCCTTGCAAAACCAAAAGTGACAATGCCTGTTTAGCACAAGCAGTCCACATGGCCTGCGGATCATGCTGTGCCTTTGTATGAGACCCTGGTGTCTAGACACAGATGCTGCTGAGTTACAGAAGAGTGACAGGGATTACAATGCCTGCGTTGTACACGATATAGTGGTTCCATTTGCTAGAACTTATTGCATGAACAATAAATATTACCTGTTATCAAGTCTTGTCATGTTCTTGTTTTAACATCACTCACATGTGAAGTATGCATGTTGCAACATGTTGTGATCATAATTGAAGGCTGGTACTGGTAATGTACAAATGTCCGCATGCATTGCAGGACACACACCATGAGTACACTGATGTTGCCTGGTAGACTTCCTATCTCTTTGAAGGTGCTCTCAACGTATTTAAGCAAGAGTATGTTGCGCAGACCGTCACTGTCGAGGAGGAGGCCCATGTGCTCTGCAAGACTTGTGATGCCGGGGACATGTGATGAGGCAAATTAGAGTGTCCACTACAATCCCTTGCATCAGTATTTTGAATTGCATAATTAGCATTCCATACTGTATCCTGTATTTGATTATATGTGCTCACAAAGGTTTATGCTTGCTGAGTCAGTGAGTCAGAGAGAGTGGTGTATATTGACGCCTGCTGTAGTATTGAGTTGTTAGTAATGGTTGTGAGTAAAGGAGAGGAGGACCAGGGGTTGTATCAGCAGATTATCCAGGAAAAAGCCTGCTTGTGCCTAACATTTTTTATGTACAATATGGTCCATGTGGTCTGCTTGCAAATGTTGTGATTCGAGAGGCAAACATGTGTTGCATTCTATCATCAACACATGTTGTAAATCAGTCTGTTGTATACTATATTTACATGGATGATTGATGTTCGGTCCAGTGCTAAATGTGATAGGTCTGTGGCACAAATTTTCAATAAACTTTCACTGGACAGATATATGTACTTAGGAAGTGATTGAAACAAGCATACAGGACTTTGGTGTAGTGAAATTTTATTTTACGAAGTTAAAATTTGTTAATTCTTTGGAGGACCATACATATGAAGTGATATTTGGTTCCTGTGATTAGGTAAAACATTAGAGATCATTTGTTCTCTTCTTGCTAGGGTTTTGCCTGCACAAATTGCTATGTTAGCATAAGCGTTTTAGATGTTAACACCATCTTGCCACTTTGCTGCTTTTGCGCACGACACTACATGTAGCTGTTATTATAAGTAAAACTGCTTGCTTGCTTTTCTTCACATGAGAACGGTCTGTTTTTCAAATCTCTAGACGTGCACCTCGACCTTAGTCTGAACACTGTGTGCAGAAACCATCAAGGTCAAATAACGCTATATGCTGTTGAATTCAGGTTGATCAGCCGATGCTCAACACAACAAACACACAGCTGCAAATATCTGAAACTCGGGTGCCTTTAATATTGCATTGCATGCATGATGCTGGCACTCTTGGAGAAAACCTTTCTAGATACAGAGAGCAGTGCTTATCCTGTGATGTGATTCACCTAAGCTGATCTTTGACGTATGGGGTTCCCCATTAAAACCTAGAGACCTTCTATTATTATAAAACTAGCGTATTAGCCAGGGGAGGGTGGTTCACAAGGTATTATTAGACCTTTTTCCACTATCATTATATTATGATTTCTCCCTTTGTTTTTTATGGAATTGTAACAATGCTGATGGTTTTATTTCTAATCATTTGTTTGCTTATGTTAGCCAAAGTGCTGCATCTTAGAGCACGTAGTTAAAAATAAACGTTTTAAAACTTTTCCATGTCTTTGATTACTCACGTTGTGGACTGATATGAGAATAACAACGAAAAGGTGTTCTTGATTCCCACCATTCCTGAGAGTACTCTAAGTCGCTTGTTCTGGGTTGTCTAATAATTGGTAGCTTCGATATGATACGGAGAACAAATGAGACACTGATGCTAGTCGGATAGGGGTTCTAGGTACTGAGGTGGGTTTTTTGGTACACCACAATTCACTGAGGTCCTGGTTTCTTGCTCATAGTGCTGTGCATGAGCAGAATCCCTGCAACATGGTGTGTCTATCAATCAATCAATCAAGCCATTTGTAAAGCGCGCTACTCACCCGTGAGGGTCTCAAGGTGCTGGGGAGGGGGGGTGCTGCTACTGCTCGAACAGCCAGGTCTTGAGCAGCCTCCTGAAGGTTAGTAGTTCTTCGGTCTGCCGTAGGAGGATGGGGAGGGTGTTCTAGGACTTGGCGGCAAGGTAGGAGAATGATCTGCCCCCGGTGGTCGTTCTCCTGATGCGGGGGACCGTGGCGAGGGCGAGGTCGGCAGAGCGGAGCTGGCGGTTTGGGGTGTTGAAGGTGAGCCGTTTGTTGAGATATGCTGGACCGGTGTTGTGGAGGGCTTTGTGTGCATGGGTGAGGAGTTTGAAGGTGATCCTCTTGTTGAAGGGAAGCCAGTGCAGGTCTCTAAGGTGGGGTGTGATGTGGCGACGGATGTCAAGGATCAAGCGGGCAGAGGCGTTTTGTATGCGTTGCAGTCGTTTCAGCATTTTGGCCGGGACTCCCGCATAGAGGGCATTTCCATAGTCCAGTCTGCTGCTGACGAGGGCCTGGGTGACCATTCTTCTCGTGTTGGTGGGGATCCACTTGTAGATCTTTCAGAGCATGCGAAGGGTGTTGAAACAGGAGGATGAGATGGCGTTGACTTGCTTGGTCATGGAGAGTGTAGAGTCGAGGATGAATGCCAGGTTGCATGCGTGGTCAGTGGGTGTAGGAGCTGCTCCCAGGGCGGTCGGCCACCAGGAGTCATCCCAGGCCAAAGGCGTGGGGCCGGGGATGAGGACCTCCATCTTGTCTTGTCTAGAATCTGCCTCTTCATCCTTTGAGTACAGATGTATTGTGTGGAATGCATCAGTCCATAATGATCTTGCACACAAGTTCAGGACTGTACAGGAGTCGGACCCCAACATGTGTAGGCAACCAGAACCTGGATTTGAGGAATCCAAATGTACGTTCAGCTATGGCCCTTGTGCGTCCCAGTGCAACGTTGTAGTCTCTCTGGGCCTGTGTGTGTGTCACTCTGAGGGGCATCATCAGCCATGGCGTGAGTGCATATCCTTGATCACCTGAAACAGATCGAAGAGATATGTGGGCATTACTACATGTACCTGCTGTGTTTGCAGAGTGCTTTTTTAGTTGTGTGTGCATTGTGCAACTTTGTACTTTCTGGTTTGACATGTTGATTTTCCTTGAATTTACCAGCATAAGTGAAATTGACATAACTATAATTGACAAACTACACATCACCATGTTGTCATGGTCTGTGTCCTGTGAATTGACTCCATGTTGTGGCTGTCAGGATTTATGGGTCAATGAAATGAAGATGGTAGGTTCTTTACAGGCATTTTGCCCAAACCAAACATATCCTGTGCACTTATTGTTGGGGGTGCACCATTGGCACATGTGCCATATTAGGCTTCAACCTTGACTTTTTGATGACTACTATGTTGGGACATCATCTAGTCATTGTGCTGAGGGTGACTGAGTGTGTAAATTGTGTCTGCTAAACATTGGACTTATTGTGTTCTCTTTAAATGCACCTTGTCACAAATGTGGGACAGTGTCTAGGTGACAGTGGCACTGTTACCTAGTGCACTTGAATTACTGGTACATTTGTGGACCACATACATATGCATTGATGTCCTTGTGCATGGGTTGAATTAGACTGCATGTATGCATGTTGTGGTACAACATATCAATGTACCCATGTGTGTGTCTGTTCCCCATCAAGCAGTAGCGGTCCGTGGAGGGAGTTCGGTGGGGCAGGGAGGCGGGGCAGGGGAGGGGCAGGGTGGGGAAATGTAAACACCGGAATATGGATGAATGGAGGTAAGTACACATTTAAATAAATAAAACGAATTCCTTTGCGCGCGCTGCATCGCAAAATGCAATTAGGATACGCCCGCCACACTGGCGGGCGCATCCCGCATTTGTAATATTGCGGTGGGCTGTGCTTTCAACACCGCCGGCCGCATTGCCACACAAGCAAGTTGTGCCTTTCAATGCACAACATGACAGGCACTGTGCGGTGCCTGCCACGTTGTACATTGAAATTCAGGAGGGTACCATAGGTACCCCCCATGTGCACCCACCACCCCCAGAATGGTTGGGGGCCCGCTACGGACCCCCAATGTCGAAGACCACATGCCTTTCCATGGCGGCCATGCCGCCACGGAAAGGCATGTCCCCGCCTGCATACTAATATGGATGGCAGAGTTTACCAGACACCGCCACCATAATGACAGCTTTTCCACCCAGTAGTCAATTGGGTGGATTGCCTACCAGCGGAAAACCGGTGGACGGTCTTTCTGTCACCGGGGTCCCCCTGCCATAGTAATATGGCGGGGGGGAATTGGCATGCGGGCGGGCACAAATATCAGGTGGATCGCCGCCACCATGCGGGCGGTAGAGATCTGCCCGACATGCTAATGGGCCCCTTATTGTTGACTTGTTTAAATAAATGGTACTACTCCTGACTCAATTCCTTCAATTTCAGCCGTGTATCTATTTATTTCAGATAGCACATTTCAGTGTCAGTTATTGTGGGGAAAAAAACACCCTCCAACAGGATGGTTAAGCAGTTAGATGGTAGTTTATTAACTTATTATTATATAACTTTGAGGATGATCTCAATTATTTATAATTTTTTTAATTTTAATTTTTTGTCACATTTTGTTTCCATTAATTGGTTAATTATATATCTTTTCATTTTTTCAAATTTGGTTTATTTTTTTGGCACATTTTATTTTGTGTTTTTTCTTTTTGTTCATATCATTTTCACTACATCTGGCATCAATCAACCCCATGCCTGCTATAGGTGCACAACAGCATTCATTGCCTTAAGATTATTTCTTCCATTGTCATTTGTCAGCTGCACCTCCCTGAGTGCCACATGCCACCAGAGTTTTTTCAAGCCGTTTGGGCAAAAATTTGTTCCCCAGGCTGCAGTACTGTATTTTCGGGCGGCGACTTTAATGTTTTGCTAGATGATGCCCAGGATAGGAGGGGACTGACTTGTTCTCTTCACCCGAATTCCAGGAACAGACTTAGAGCCATAATATCAGATGGCCTATTCACAGACATTTGGAGAAGGGCTATTCCGGACCGGCGGGGAGGCACATGCATAATAGAACATCATAGAGCGGGGTCCAGGTTGGACTTCTGGCTGGTATCCAGAGATGCAGTGTCATGGCTACGTGAGGTCCGCCACCTCCATAGAACTCAGTCAGACCGCGCGCCATGTTTACTATGCATGGTCATACCTGACGTGCCAAGCAGATTATACACTTGGAGACAGCCCCAGCATGCCCTATTAAATGAGGCGTTCAAAGAAGAGAGCAGGGGAGACATAAAAGAATATTTTCTGTAAAATTTCGGCTCTGTCGATACACAAGCATCCCTAAGGGAAGCGTTCAAAGTAGTGATTAGAGGGAAATGTATAGCACGCCAAGCTAGGGTGTTGAAGGCTATCCGGAACACACTCACATCACTCAAAGCACATGTTAAAACTCTCGAGACACAATTCTACGCTACAAATGACCCTGCTCTAATAGTCCAACTTAAGGAGTGTCTGCTGGAGTTTAAGGAGGAGGCACAACAGGAGGTGAAGTTCGTGGGCAAACACGCAAAGGTTAGATGATATGGGGAAGGGGATAAGCCAAGTAAGACACTCCCGAATATGCTACGTGCCCCACGGAATGCTGTTTTCATCACGGAAATTAGAGACTAGGACCAATCTCTGCTCAGAGGCCCAACACAAATCCTGGATGGATTCACACAGCTCTACTCTAATTTGTATTCCACCATGCACCAGACACAGCTGGGTGGCCTACATGATTTCCTAGAATCTCTTGAGCTCCTGCGGTTGAGCAGGGGCCATAGGGAGTATTTGGACTACCCTTTTACAGTAGAGGATATTGCACAGGTCATCAGAGGACTACCCTCTGACAAGGTCCCAGGATCGGACTGTCTGACCACTATATTTTATAAAACTTACATAGAGGAGTTAGCTCCGCACCTCATTGCAGTCTTTGAAGAGGCGCAGGCCGCCGGGGTTCTACCGCCTTCAATTAGGGTAGCTATAATTATCACATTGCTTAAGCAGGGGAAGCCTAGCGATGAAGTGGACTCTGATAGACCACTATCCCTAATAAACGTGGACGTTAAAATCTTAGCAAAATTACTTCCAAACAGGCTCCAACCTTTGCTCTTTCTGATTGCCCGGCCTGATCAGTCAGGTTTCAAGCCAGATAGATTGATGGCACATAATTTCTGCACCTTCTTTACTGTCCTACACTATCTCCACCCCAGCATGAAAGCCCCTGCTGTGTTCCTAGACTCGACTAAAGCATTCGATTCACTTGAGTGGGGATATCTAGTTGCTATACTTGGAAGGATTGGGTTTAGCCTGTTTTTCATGGGATTGATATGGTTATTGTATAAGACTCCCATAGCGAGGATCCAGCTTAACGGCATGCTATCAAGCCAAATCCACATTACTTGTCGTACGAGGCAGGGCTGTCTGCTCTCCCCTCTTTTGTTTGCTATAGCCATGGAGCCTCTAGCGGTGCGCATCAGACAACACCATGCAGCGAGGGGTCTGGGATTCAGTACAAATGGGTTATTAATATCGCTATATGCAGACGATAACACCCTCTATATCAATAACCATGAGGAGAACATTGCCCCCCTCATACGAGACCTTATACATTTTGGCATACTGTCCGGAATAACTATAAACTGGAGGAAATCCATCATATTCCCATTGACGGATGCTATCACACTGTTCCAGGTGGAATATCCCCTCCAATGGGCCGAAGATCCGATAAAATATTTGGGCATATGGCTTAGTCTGGAGGTGCAAGAAATCTGGACTATGAATTTTGGGAGAGCTATCACATGGATGGAGGGGAAAGTAAATGCATGGACTGGGCTGACCCTATCCCTAGCTGTGAGGATTGCAGTTACTAAAATGGTGGTCCTGCCTACATTTTTATATTTATTCATTAACATCCCCATCCCACTCACACAGACCTTTTATGGCAAACTCAGATGCCTACTGATAGCCTTAATGTGAGTGGGCGGTCAGGTGTGTATTACATGGGAACTATCAACGCTACCACTGATGCAGGGAGGGCTGGGTGCCCCGGATTTCTAATTAAACACCTGGTGTGCACAAGGCAAGCACAGTTTTTACATTTCTGGTTGCACCCTATCCCGTTCCAACTACACGTCGCTGTGGAGTTGGACATGGCAGCACCGGTACCCCTCCAAGTGGCGGTATACCTGGCATACAAACGACAGCGTGAAGGTGTTGACACGGTTGAAACCATGAAATGGGGAGGGAAAATCTCAGTGACAAAGATAAATTGCCAATATTATGCACACCCTCAATCCCAATAGCGAATAATCCCATGCTACCGGTGATTTTGGAGGGAGCCTGCAGATCCATAGCTTGTGAAATGGGCATACAAACATTTGACGACTTATACCCTGACGCCAGCTTCAGAGCCCCGCCGGCGACTATGACCGGGAGGGCTGGGTTATTTTCAGCTCTCTTCTTATACTACAGGTTACGATCCACATGCACACAAATACACAAGACATTCCCAGTTCCCCCGCCCACATTGATGGCACTTGAACTTCTCATCAAGACGACATCTACTCGTAGACTTGTCACATGCCTATATAGCAATATGCAAAACGCAGCCCGCGTAACTACGCCGATGGCAGTACAGGGCTGGAACTCTGACTTACAAAACCCTCTAACTGACGAGCAATGGACATTTTGCTGTGGGCAAATCACTGCTCTATTGCCCAATTATAAACTATGTTTGATACATTTAAAATTCCTTCATAGGTTCTACAGAACTCCTATTCAGCTGCACCGAATGAAGATTAGGACAGATGACAGTTGCTGGAGATGTGGCTTCAGTCCGGCCACATTCATACACATGGCATGGGATTGTCCTGGATTGGCTGAATTCTGAGCTAAGATTTTCAAACAATTCCTGATATCATTAACGTACCAGTGGAGCCCAAGCCGCACATAGGTTTACTGGGATACATGAAAGACACACAGCCGGAAAGCAGAAAATTGCATGCTATGCTATTGCTCTTTGCTAAACGCAGGGCAGCCATACATTGGGGCAGGAGGGGGATCCCCAGGTTGAAGGACTGGTTGAAAGATGTCATATTTGGCCATTCACAATTATTGACATTCTGGGAACTGATGCTGACTGCGTCTAGACCGAGTGACATTTGGGAACCATTCCCGTGGCCCGTCCATTGCAGGATGAGGGGGATAAACAGGGGGTGTCAGACGAGACCACAGTACACAGATTTGGTTTCCACAGGTAACAGGCCTATTGATGTAGAGCAGCAGATAAGCAAAACAGGCTTGCACTAGACGCCCACCCACATAACATGTAGCGCAGAGTCAAGGCCCTACACATACAAAACGGCGGGGCTTATATCCGGCTCCTAACCAACCCTATTGTGACAATAACGTGGACTGTACTGTCTTACAGTTGAAGTGATCCGTGCTGTATTTTTGCTGTCATGTACCCTTGGAAATGCTACTCCTATTTATTGTATCAATGTAATTCTACAATGCACTGTTTCCAAGCTTTGTGTTGGAATTTGTTGGTTTGTAAAATCTCAATAAATAAATTTAAAAATAAAAAAGTGTCACTTCTAACTGACAGCTTCACGAAGGCCCCAAAGAAAGCTACTACCAAGAAAGTGGCCATTAAGAAGAAGGAGCTTACCACCACCACTGGTATGTTGACCCCTGATCTTTTTTGCAAAAATAAAACTGTTCCTGCTGCACCAGCCTCTGGGGAGAAAGCTGGGAGCAGCACCCCCACATTAGTGGACCCATCCAATCGAGGCCCAAGTCCATGTCTGTCACAGAGGCAGCCGGTCTAATCATGGCAACACCGATGAGCACTGATGTTGAAATTGACTTATCTCTATTGCAAACTAGTGCCCAATCATTGCATGAAACTCCAAGAAGTGGACAACAGACGCACCCACCAATAGTAGCTCCTCCCAAAGTAGGAGCAGTTCAAGAGATTGAGCTTCATGCTGAGGAAATAGAGCAAGCTAATCTTTCAGAAGATCTATTGTCTTCCAAATCCCCAGCTAGAAAAAGGAGAGTTAGTAGTTCATCATCTTCTTCTTCAAGTCCCCTTTCTGATCATCTAGACACCAACTGGATCCTGCCTCAGTCTGAGAGTGAGGCACACCTTGAGGCGAGACTAGAGAAAAGGAAGGTTCAAGAAAGCCTTAGTATTATGAAGGCAGATGTAGAAGAGGAGAATGACGATGAGCCCATCACCATGGATGTTTGCCTAGCCCCAGTGGAGACTGACATTACCCCATCCCAACTTGCTGGGAGGGCTGTGGCACCACAGATATCACCACCACCGCCAGCTGCCAAATTTACAAAGTCCCAGCAGTGACTTACACCCACAACCACCTAAGTAGAAGTAGCTACTGCAGAGAGTCAAACGTCAAAATGTCCACCTACAGCCAGTTTATCCGACATTGGCATTGGCACCTGCATCAGAAAGTTGAGCTCCCCAGTTTGGGACTTCTTTTCAGTTAGCCAGGTGAACATTGCCATATATGTAAGGTACTTTATAAAAAAAACTTATGCAAACAGACATCCTCCTGTCTGCACATGGGAAAACCAATGTACTACAGTACAGAGAAAGGATTACGGAACAGCATATTGTATTTGGCACGTTAATCACAGACTATCCTATCCAGAAAATGAGAAGGCAGTTACTCTTAGTCCCACTTTACTCACTGGCCTCACCCTCCATCACCACATTTGACATTACTTTTTTCCAACAAATTAAATTTGCTTGGCAGGAAGAAAAATAATTCTTAAATTAGTCTACTGCAGGTAATTTAGAGGGATTAGGCCAGATAGGTAGATGCTTCACTGATCTTCATCATCATCAAGTGCCTAAGCTTTTGCTAGTAGTGAGTCACTTTGCTCAGCAAGCGTTGAAAGGGAAAGATTTGAACTGAGTAATCCGTTATGGAAGCAATAATTAAATATATCACTTGGCTAGAGGAAAGTGGCACATGCTCAAGAAACCCAAGGCGGACCCCAAAGAACTCAAGAACTTCCGGCCCATCTCCCTGCTCCAGTTCCCGGCAAAGGCCATTGAGAAAATCGTCAACACGCAATTGACCTGCTACCTCGAGAACAACAACATCCTGGACCCGTTCCAGTCCGGATTCCGAAGAAACCACAGAACTGAGACAGCCCTCATCGCCGCCACAGACAACATAAGGGCCCAACTTGACAACGGTGAAACAACGGCCCTCGTCCTTCTGGACCTATCAGCCGCCTTCAACACGGTCTGCCACCGCACGCTAATGACACGCCTCCAAGAAGCCGGAATCCAAGAAAAGGCCCTGGACTGGACCACATCCTTCCTCTCCGGCAGAACCCAGAGCGTCCGCCTCCCTCCCTTCCGCTCCGAAGCCACCGACATCATCTGCGGCGTACCCCAGGGATCTTCCCTCAGCCCGATGCTGTTCAATATCTACATGGCCCCCCTCACTCAAGCCGCCCGCCAGCACGACCTCAACATCATCTCCTACACCAACGACACCCAGCTCATCCTCTCCCTCACCAAAGACCCGCACACCACCAAAATCAACCTCCCTGAGGGAATGACGGCCGTCGCCGAATGGATGAGGAACAGCCGACTGAAGCTGAACTCGGACAAGATGGAGGTCCTCATCCTCAGACCCACCCCCTCGGCCTGGGACGACTCCTAGTGGCCGACCACGCTAGGAACAGCGCCGACACCCACCGACCATGCATGCAACCTAGGATTCATCCTCGACTCCTCCCTCTCCATGTCGAAACGGGTCAATGTCGTCTCCTCCTCCTGCTACAACACCCTCCGCATGCTTCGCAGAATCTATGAGTGGATCCCCATCGAAACTAGACGGACGGTGACACAGGCCCTCGTCAGCAGTAGGCTGGATACAGCAACGCACTCTATGCAGGTATCCCGGCCAAACACCTACGACGACTGCAACGCCTCCAAAACGCCTCCGCCCGACTTATCCTCAACATCCCCCGCCGCAGCCACATCACCCCCCATCTGAGAGACCTCCACTGGCTCCCCGTCGACAAGAGGATCACCTTCAAGCCACTCACCCATGCACACAAAGCACTCCACAACACCGGACTGGCCTACCTCAACAGCAGACTCAGCTTCTACACCCCCACCCGACAGCTCCGTTCTGCCAGCCTCGCCCTCGCCGCTGTCCCCTGCATCCAACGAAAGACCACCGGCGGAAGATCCTTCTCCTTCCTCGCCGCCAAGACCTGGAACACCCTCCCTACCCACCTACAGCAGACCCAAGACCTGCTCACCTTCAGAAGACTCCTCAAGACCTGGCTCTTCGAGCAGTAGCGGCATCCCCCTCCCCTCCAGCGCCTTGAGACCCTCACGGGTAAGTAGTGCGCTCTATAAGTACTATAATTGATTGATTGATTGATTGATTGATTGATTGATTGATTGATTGACATGCAAAGATTGCTTTATTCAAATTTTATGGAAGGCTGGAACAGAAGGAACTTAGGAAATGAGTTAGGTGCTAGGAAGTGACCGAGTGGGCACTGGGAGTAAAGGGAAACACAAAAATGTTTTGCATTGCCATGAAATTTGTACATGGGCCTACACATTAACTGAGGCAGAGACACATTGCACAGCCAACAATATAGTGCCGCTGATGTAACCATGCAGCCCATATGTCACCCATGGGCGTCACTGGAGAAATGCCATGGTTAGGAAGGGAGGTGATTGATGATGATGGGTGAGTACTAGGAAGGATACATAATACATGTTGAAACAACAGATACCATCGCACTCCTGCCAATATTCTATAATTAGTTCTTTGCAAATTGCACTATATTCATTCAGTATGCGCCAAAACTTCCAAAGCACAAAGTCAAATGTTTTTTACTGAAATTTGTATTTTTCAGTTGATTCAGATAACAGCGAGTCCCGAAAGTACAGCAGAAATGTGTTTGCAAATAACTAATTGTAGAGTATTGGCAGGAGTGCAATGGTATCTGTTGTTTCAACATATATTATGTATCCTTCCTAGTACTCACCCATCATCATCAATCACCTCCCTTCCTAACCATTGCATTTCTCCAGTGACACCCATGCGCAACTTATGGGCTTTCTCTCCACATGGAATCATCGGATGATGAAGCTACTCTCAGTGCGGATGAAGCGACTCTTAGTGCGGAAGAAGTGCCTGTTTTAGAGGAGGACATTGATGTGCTGATAGTGCAGCAAGAGGCATCAGGGTTGCAGCCGGGGCTGCAAGGCTTCCAGTTGGAGGTGATGACCTCTGGGTTGCCCCAGTCATGGTGCAGCCGGCATTGCCAGACTTTACTGGTGTTCCAGGGTGTAGAGTGAATACAGAAAAGTTTTTGCCGATAATTTTTTTTCAGTTGTTTATTGAAGGTGTGTTTTTGGCAGAGATTGTTGAGCAGACTAATTTGTACGCCGAGCAGTTTTTGAGGGACAACAGTGCCAGCTTTAAGCCCCGTTCTAGAGCTACCCAGTGGACTCCCACAAATCTGGAAGAGATGAAGAAGTTCTTGGGTTTAACTTTTTTGATGGGCGTGCTAAGGAAGCCATCAGTGTCTTCATATTGGTCTACTAGTCCCTTGATGGCAACTGCTATATTTCCGTCAGTCATGAGTCGTGATAGGTATTTGCTTCTGCTTCGGATGTTGCATTTTGTCGATAATGGTTTAGCTTTGCCACGAGATCACCCTGATTGTGACCGTCTTTTTAAGATTCTGAGATCTATGCTCCAGGGAAAGAAATTGCAGTGGATGAGTCTTTGGTGTTGTTCAAGGGCCTCTTGTTTTTTAGGCAATACATTCCTAGTAAGAGGGCACGCTATGGAATTAAGCTGTTTATACTGTGTGACAGTAGGACTGTATATGTCTCTAATTTCAGGGTGTACACCGGTAAGGAATCCAGGATTAACCCCCCCCCCCCCCCCCTGGTTGTCCATCCACTTTTGGAGTGACTGAGAAAATTGTGTGGGAACTTGGTAGAGGACTTTTTAACAAAGGTCACCATTTATATGTAAATAACTTCTACATTGTTGTGCGGTTGTTCAGGGAATTGGCCAAAGTGGACACTGTTGCTTGTGGCACAATCTGTTCTAACCATAAAATAACTTGTTTGTCAAAAGCTTGTGCGAGGACAGTGTAGTGCGTTGCGTTGCGAGGAACTTCTAGCTGTGAAGTTTTCAGACAGGAGAGATGTCTACATGCTGACTACCATCCATGATGAAAGTACTTCACCTGTGACTGTTTGGGGTCAGGTTGCTGAAGCATGCAAACCTGTGTGCATTTTAGACTATAATAGGCTCATGGGTGGTGTTGATAGAGTAGATCTGAGGTTGGAACCTTACACTGCTCTTTGTAAGGCTAACATTTGGTATAAGAAGTTGGCTATCCATCTTTTCCACTTGGCAACCATTAATGCCTTTCTTATATTCAAGGATTCTTGTCCTGAGTCAAAGTTGACCTTTGCAAAGTTTCTGGAGTCTGTAATAGGCATCCTTGCTGTAGTGGAACAGGCAAGTGTTCCTAGAGTTGGAGTGGTGGAAGATGTGTCTGGATTGAAAGATCACCACTTTCCTGATCACATTCCTCCCACACCCTCAAAAGACTTTCCCACTAGGAGGTGTAGAGTCTGTTGGCCAAGAGGTATGCGGAAGGAGATTTGTATGTACTGCCCTGATTGTCCTTTTAACCTTGCGCTGTGTGTGCCTGCTGTGCTTTAGAATGTACCATATGCAAAATAATTTTTGGGCAAAATAGGCAATTGAAAATTTTGCAATTACCTATTTTACTAATGGCTTTGGGCTTGATGCATCCCAAAAGGCTAATTACCGATCGCAGAGGGCTGATTCTGTGAATCGGCCTGTTTGTAACCAGTAATCAGATTGATGCATGTGCCACTAAGTCTGCATTTTTTCTTTAAATGCATAGATGGATGCATGCATACACCAAATTGGTTGGTTGCTTGTCGCTGTAGGAGCTACAAAAAAGATTCTAAGAACTGAATTGAGAGAATGCACTCCGCTACATTACTAATATTAACTACCACTATCATAGTGACAGGACAAAGGAGTCTCTGCATTACTTAAATTCTTACATAATCAGCCCAAGCGAGCGCCAAGAAGAATGATTAGATGGGGCTGACCACCTGTCTAGATTAGAATAACGGAACAATCACATAATATTTGTAAACTTAACTTACCTGCATATGAGCAGCATGCATGCTTTTTGGGAACAATATTAGAAATAGCATAGAACACACAAGTAATAATAATAATATTAATAATTAGCTACTAACTGAGCCCAGAAAACTCAACTCCTATCAGGTCCAGCAGGTCCTGCTCTCGGTTCAGGATGTTGGACCACCAGTGCATCAGCTGATTATGGGTGGGTCAGATCCCAGAGCAGCGATACACTACCTGACACACACCCCCAAGCACTGCTGGCACTCCAAGGGTTCGTACCTGGACCCAGGCCTTCCACCTGCTGCCTGCGTGGAGGGGGGGCTGGCGCTGGACTTAAAAAAACAGTGCTGCCACCTCCACCTTGGAAAACATGGCCCAGGGCTGCACCTCTTCCTGGCGCCACCTTTCGAAAAGAAGGCGGCTCCTTGTTGTGGGCATTTCTGTGGCACCCTTATCTGCCATGGAAAGTAATTAAACAGGAATAAGAGGGAAGAAAGTAAAAACAATTAGGAAGGAAGTAAAGAGAATAATAAAGTACAAAACCCACCAAAAAGACACAAAAAAGTAGAAAAAAACGTAAAATACACACTCAGAAATAAAAAGGTTAAGATAAATAAAAAAGATGGGAAAAAAGTTTTAGAACACAAGGATTAGAAAGATTAAAGAAGGACCACAAAGTAGGCCCCAGCACCATAAAAAGAGTGAGAAACAAGGTGGCCGCAACCATGCATGACTGCGTGGGACAGTTTGCATGATATTTCTGCTTAAAAAAGCAATTTGCTATGCCATACAGCAGCAACATCACACGAAAGGGCAGGAAACGAAACTCTGACTGCTCGCAGAACTCTGCATAGTGTGGCAGAGTTTTTCTGTGACTTTGCAGAGTTCAGCGCAGCACTGATATGTGAACTCTGCCCACCCTTATAAGCAGCGCTGTACAAAATCTGTTTGAGTGATTGATTGATTACTAGAGGTAACTATAACTGGTGAATTTCAGTGTTTTTTTTTGGTTTAAAACATTACGTTGTCACTGAAATTTTACCTAACCATGACTTTACTCTAACCTTTGTTTTATTCAGTGAAGTTCAATGTATTTTTTAATATAATGTTTTATTATCATGTGTAAAGCCAACCCCGTCACCTGCGGCCAGGCCCTGAGAGCAAACCCCTACGGGCAGCCCAACCTACTGCAGTTATCCAACTCCCTGCCATGCACGGACGTTAGCCATGCAGAGTGGGGAGATTGGCCTCAGGTTCAGCCCCACAGCTAGCCCAGAACATGCAGCCAAACCCCCTCAGGCAGCCAACCGTCTGTGCATGGCATGGGGTTGGGCACAGGGACTGCCTTGCCAGGTTCACAGCCTCCTGCAATACCAAAATAAAAAAGTGAGCCTATTGGCCTTATTAAGGGGTGAGTATATCACAGATGATTTCAGTGGGGGACACGGTGGAAGCCCCCCGCGGCCCCCTCCTTCTGTCTTTGTGGAAGCAATGAGAGTGAGTAATCTGGTGCCCACCCATGGCACCCACACTGCTGTAGTTATTGGGGATGGCGGGGGAGCCACACGGCCCCAGCCAGATCCCCTTACATGAGCTGGCTTTTCTTTAATGACAGTGGGTGCCCCAGTGCCCACCCAGGGCACCCACACTGCTTGGGTCATTGGGGGTCATGGTCGAGATCGCAGGCTCCCGCGATCACAGCTGTCTCCCCTGCCATCGTCATACTGGGAGCTGGCAAGATCGGGCAGTTCGTCTTTGCTCCTGCCTGGCAAGGGTAGCAATTTCTACTGCTCCCAGTAGTCAAGAGTAAAGCTGAGCTCCCTACCAGGGAGAGTGCTGGCACTGTATGCCTGTGCTCTCCCAGCAGGGAACAACAGTGTCCTAGGGAGGCTTTCCTGGGGCACTGTAGATTATTGTGCCCAGGAGATGGAGTCCCCAGAGCTTAAATCGGCATGGGGAGGAGGTGTGAGGTCCATTTGCAGCTCAGGCGAGCAGGTCGCATGCCTCCCTCCCCTTTAATCCTATTTTGGCCCCAGGAAATAGGTTCCACAGAGTATCAGGCCCCTTTCCTTTAAATTAGCATTTGATCCCAAAGGATGGGGTCCTTAGGGCCCTCTCTGGCTGGGGGAGGAGGTCTCTACTAACACCCCCTCCCCAAAAAATGTAATACCAAAGACCCTTCCACCCATGCCAACCACAGGGGTCTAATCTTTTGTAATAAAAAAGCTGAAAAGGCATCAATTTTTCAAGACCCAATCCCCTGGGAGTCCTGCTGGATTGCAGCTATTTAATAAAATCATATTGGCACCATCGGGCTTAGGGGGTCAGTATATCCCTACCTATCTCCCTTGTGTTTTTTTCTTTAAACCAAATGCAGGACAGAGGGCTTACACCTTAAGTCCTATAATGGATGTTTGCAACATTATTCTTCATGCTGCAGGCAGCCAATCAGAATGTTTGCTCCTGCAGGAGTGTGTCTCCCATAGGAGGGAATTAGTCCAAGGGAAAAATGCCATCTAGGCCAATCAGAATGCTCTATATTTTTTATTGGGTTTGAGGTACTCTCACGAGAGTCCCTCAAAACTAACTGTCCAGATATGCAATTTTTTTGTTTAAATCTTAATTTCTCAGAAACTACTGAACCAATTTAGAGAAAATAGCAAAAAGTACACTTTCTGGACCAAGATCTAGCTTTCCCCCAAATTTGGTGTAATTCCATCCATATAAGTGGTAGCGCTGCTTAAAAAAGTCTATTGAAAATGCATGGGGATTTTGCATTTAGGGACCCATTCTTTTCCTCATTCCCTGCTTGACAGAAAAAACTTCAATGCACAAATTTGACAAAAAGAAGCACTTTTTGGATTGTTTCGTGAAGATTTATCAAACAGTGCCAAAGTTATCAGCAAAAGAAGAAAATGTTTTTGTTTTACTCGCAACTTTGGAGCTGTTTGATAAGTCTTAACAAAATATTCAAGATAGAAAGTTCATCCACCTCCACTTCTTCCTGGAAAGTTTAATTTATATTCATCAAGCAGGGGCCAAGAAAAAGGGGAATCCTAAAAAATCATTTCCTATTGTAATTCCCATGGGAAATTTTGGGAAGGTATAAAGAAAGAAAGCTGAGAGGATTACACCAAATTTGGCAAAAAGTTACAACTGTACTCAGAAAGTGTGCTTTTCATTAATTGGTGTAAATCCATTCAGTTGTATTTGAGAAATTCACATTTAAAATGGTGCTTTTGGTGGGCATGAAGGGCTTAAAGAGATAGGGAGATCTGGGTTCTTGGTGTCCAGATTGGCCACTAGAAAGAGGACTAGTCAACCCTGAATGTCAGGTCACAACCTGAACAATATTCAGTGGCAGTCACTGAGGGACTTAGAGACATGGTCCCTGTGTGGACAAAATGCATTAAAAAATTATAAGTTCTACTGAAACATCCCACAGTATCCTAATGAGCACCCAAAGAATTAACATAATGTATTATGGATTTAAATGTGGCACACCTGAAGCTACTTTGACGGAATCAAAGCCGTAAAACATAAAGCCTTTTAATTAAAAATGAACCAAATGAGGGGATTATTTTACTAATACAAATTATGGATAGTGCTCAAGAAAGCTTAAATGAGGGTACATTTTCCATGAGATACACAGTGAAGCATACTTCCAACACCAGCAGCAGTCTGTTTGTTATCAGCTGCAGTTCCCACAGTGTTCTAATGAACAGCTAGAGTGCTAAACATTCTGGGGCTTATTTACAAGCCCCTTGCGCCACCCGAACGTCACTTTTCCCATGTTAATAGTAACGCAAAAGTGGCGTAAGGGGCTTGTAAATAAACTCCTCTGTATTTATGACAAAATTATGGTGCGCCTGATGGCATCTCAACAGAACCAAAGCTGTAAAATATAATATGTGAGGTTGTAAGCAGTGCAGAAGGGAGCACAAGTTAAAGTTAGTTCAATGCACTATAGCTGGTGAACTTTTTCATATTTTTAAATGTTAGATCTTGTGGTACTTTGTCACCTAACCATAATGTCACCTTAAACTTTGTTTCCCAGTGAATTTCAGTTTTTTTTTAATAAGATTAGGGGCATATTTATCATTGTATTGCTTTGCCCTTGTGCCACATAAGGAGGGCAAGGGTAATGCAACACTAAAGTCACATTTATCAAGCCATGTAAGGCCACCTTATGTAGGCCTGCATGGCTAGATAGATCTGGAGTAACGCAAGGGAGCACAAATGCTGCCTTGTGTTACTCTCCCCCAGGGTGACATCCATGGGTTGAACATGGGTGTTCCCAACTCATCCAGGCATGGATATTCGAGCATTTCCAGATTTACCATTAGCAGTAGACCTGGGAATGTATCAAAATGCTATGCCTCAATGAGGATAAATATGTTTATTTCTCCTTGTTTTTTCCTCCTTTTATTTGTTGCATGCTGCCTCTCTGTGTTGTTTTTGTGCAGACATGTTCTGCTTCATACACAAAACAATCCTGCGTACACCGCAGGCACCCTAGCACCATGCTGCAAGAGTGCCTGCATTAGAGCTAGGCAACCAGAAGTGCACAAGTAAATTGAAAGGACAGGAATACACCATATGATGTTAAATACGGTGCTTTCTTGCCCTTTCACGCAGAAAGATCACTTGCTGCGTTGTGCTGCATGAAACTATGATAAATATGCCCTTAGGTTCCATACTTAACTACATGTTTCACTTCAACCTTTGTTTTTTTTCAGTGAACTTTTTTCTATGGAAGCTAAGTTCTTATTTCCATACCTAACTTTAACTTCATTTTAATCTTTTCTTTTTTCAGTGATTTCCTGCCTTTTTTACATAAGTTAAGATCTTATTTTCATACCTAAATATAATCTCAAATTAACATTTGGTTTTTTTCAGTTCATTTCAGGTTTTTTGCATTTATTATACATTGCATGTATAACTCCTTATTCATGTGGCCAAAAAAAAATGTTAATGGTTCAAAAAGTGAAAAGAATTACGTTTGTCTTGTTTGTCGCAAAGGGCTGTTGTGTTGTTCTCTGAATTGAGTACAGTCTATCAGGGTGGCAGATGACATTACCTCTGCCACCCTGATGGAATACAGTATGCCAAATTTTGAGGAAAGTACTGGCCAAATGTACTATTGCCATGGTGGTTGGTTTCAATGTGCTAAAGGTTTGGTGGATAGCTGCTGTCAGTTTTGCAGCCGTCTGCCAAACTGTTAACTAATTTTTTGTGATTCAAAAACAAACTTCTAAACCAGGAGTTTGGTTATGGAAAACAAAAAATGAATGAATCCCACACACTGGGTGTTTTCTACAAGGGTGTAGGAATTATTATATTTTTGTCTGTGACCGTCAGAATTCTCTTAGTGGTAACAGGCAAGGAATAAAAGAAACTATAGTGTCTACATGTTAGACCTGACAGACTTAGGGTGATCTTTCCCCCAACGTTGTACCTACCTCAATTTTTCTGATATCATTTTTAATGGCATTAGGACTCTATGTACTTAACCACTGCTTACCAGTGCTAAAGTGCTTGGGCTCTCTCCCCTTAAAATAGTAATAGTAACTTCATCCCGAATTTGCATATTTAATTTACTTGCAAATCCCTAGTTAAGTGGTACCACCTGTAAACAGGGACTGTAAATTAAATGCTACTAGTGGGTCTGCAGCAATGATTGTGTCACCCACTTAACTAGCCCTTTAACCATGTCTCAGGCCTGCAATTGCCGAGTCTTTGTCGGCAGTTTACGCTGCCATGTCGACCTGGCAAAACAACCCACTTGCCAGGACCAAAACTTACCTTTTTATACATATAAGTCATCCCTAAGGTAGGCCCTGTATAACCCAGAGGGTATGGTGTAATGTACTTAAAAGGCAGGTCATGTGCTTTTAAGTTTTTCATGTCTTGATTGTAAAAAAAAAACAAAGTTGTTTTTACTATTGCAAGGCCTCTCTTCCCCATAGGATAACATTTGGATTACCTTGTTACAATTCAAAGTATAATTTCCAATTGGGCAGCGATGAAACCACCAAGTCTGGTGTCTCTGAATTCACATTTTAAAATCATAACTTATGGTGAAGTCAGATTTTAAAATGTCACTTTTTTAAAGTTGCCATTTTCTTACTTTAGCCATTTGGTGCCAGCTGCCTGTCTCTATTCAGTCGGGGGTGGGTGACAGCTGGTTGCTGTGTATTCCCCCTAAACTTCCCCACACAATGGAAGCTTGATGGGCTGTCCTGGGAGGATGGGAGGGGGGTTCTGGACCAAGCCTCACTAACACCTGAATAGGCTATGTCAAGTACCCACAAAAAGGGCTGCATATTCTCCTGTAGTGAGTCTGGTGCAAGTGCAGGAAGGGAGGACCTCTGTGCACTTCAAAGCCCATCTTTTAAGTCTCCTTCACTTCAAAGGCCCAACTGGGAATAAGTACTGGACCTCCGACTTCAGTACGCTCGTCGACCTGTGACCACTCAAGAGACACCTTCCATTCTCCCAATTTTTGAGGATCAAACGCATCACGACAGATCCAGCACAACTCACTGAGTCCCTCGAATCTGCCAAACAAACTTTTGTAGCCAGGGTTACCCATGAGAAATACTGGAGGATTCTGAAGCCAGATTAGAAGAGATTCCTAGATTAACTCTACTTGAAAAGAAGATGAAACCTGAAAAGAATAGAGAAGTATTTGTTTCCACTTTCTCAACCCAATCGCCTGCGATCAAAAAAACCATCTTGAAAAGATGGGATCTGTTACAAACAGAACCTGATTTTGGTGATCTTTTTAAGGATCAGCCAATTTTTGCGTATAAACGCTCTCGCAATATCAGGGAAATACTTAAGAAGCGTGACATCCAAGACACACATCATGTCAAAGGTATGATGAAGTGCTACAACTGTTCCCATTGCAATAAAGTAATGACAGGCACATCTATCTCACAACCCTGGACAGGCAAATCTATAAGATTGCAGTTCACTGCTAATTGCAATACGCAGAATGTCATCTATGTAATACGGTGCCCTTGAGGCATGTATTACGTGGGCAAGACCGAGAGGTTGTTACATACTCGTATCACAGAGCACAAGAGCAGGATTCGTACAAGAACTTTGAGTTCCCCTTTAGCCAGTCATTGGGTTAACGCACATCATACAATAGCTCAACTCCGGTTCAGTGTATTAGAGGTCGTGCGCGAATACAATGATAGGGACATCACAAAATACATCACTCAAAGGGAGACATTTTGGATTAGACATCTGGATACCTTGAGCCCCAAAGGGTTGAATGATAGGTTGGAATTAGCATGTTTTCTATGAGGTCATTTTTTCTGACTACATTGATATCCGATTTCAGTATATAAATTTCACTACCAGGCGACACAGATAACACATAGCATTTCACATTATTGTTTCTAGTTTGAGTTTTCAGTCAGGTCACATTTGGTTGATTACTCTGTATATATTTCCCATTATGTATGTCAAATTATAGACAAGCACAACTTTTTCAAGTGCAGGAATTGATGTGATCAATGTTTAAGCCTGATAACACGTTGTTTCTCTATGCATTGACATTTTTTACTGTGAAATTCCTGTTTACATTGTCAGCATCTTGTCATACGATATACTAGTTTTGGTGATAGTTGTTAACTTTACATTTGGATTTATCTAGGGGATTGTTTCACCAAGCTAGCACGTTACTACAGACATAACTTATATGCAAATGTTAATTCACATTTGTTAGTCCAGCTATGTTATATCACACAAATGTGTATCAATGATCAATGTTTGATATGGTTGTATGTCTATCAGACAAGAAATTAGTTTATGAATACGTTTTTTGACAATGTTTTGTATTCTCATATAATAATTGTCGTGATCTTAGAGACCTATCAGAATCTCTTGCATCCTAATTTTTTGGACACCACAGCACGTATTTCTTTCATTTTCTTTTTCTTTTTCTCACTTTCACTTTATTTGTGGGCAATATCAGGTTTCAGGTCCACCGTGTGCTTGATACACATGTTGGTGATCAGATATTACGTTCACTAGTATGAGCATCAACTGTGCATTTTTGATCTTTTTCATAATACACGGGTGTGAACACATATTCAATTTCAATTCTATTCTCATTCTTCCTCATTTTTCTTTCTTCGATGTTTCCTATTTTTACTATCTGAAGACAAGCGACTGGTTTACTATTTTACCAGAGCCATTCAGTTCCTTCCAAGATGGCCACCTCATTTCTTATCTTCTATACGTGTAGTATCCCTCTTCCATTTCCATTACTCACGAACGAAACACGCAATACGCTTATTAGCAGTCGCGTTTTTTTTAATACCAGTACGATAGACGAGCACCGGACGAGGTTTAGAGAAGGAGGATACGCTATCTTTAACCGTAAGTTTCTTCACCATAGACAAGAGAATATGCTTTTAGGCATTGTACTAGCGACACAGTCAGTAATAGACTGCTTTTTGCTTCACAGTTTGTTTTTCATTTTCGGGCGGAGAGGTGATAATTGAGCGTGAGGTCCATCATATAGTAAGTGTTTTCACTTGTTTGGTGACTTTCTGACGTACTTGATTTTATGAATACATGCTGACAGTGATTATATATCATTTGCAGAGTGTACACAACAGTTGGATTCTTCTTGGATTCGTATTTCATAATTTGGGGAAAAACCTCATGGTTACAAGTAGTGTCGCCATACGTCGGGTGAGTGTTGAGTATCCCCTGTTATTATTAACATTACGCCGATATATGCTGGCTATTTACATACGTGTCAGGCTATATAATACACATTTCTCTTTTGGCTTTACAGGTAGTTTAACACATTTCAACTGTTAAACTAGTGATTTGGTCTCTAAACAGATCGCCATTAGGTAGATACATTCTCCTATTGTATACCGTGCATGTTTTCTCTTTTCTTTTCTTTTCTTTTCAATTCACGGGTGGATTCAGTATGTTTTCACTTTACACGTCCTTGGTGCTTTTGTGTCGCCTCACCCAACACATTTCAGTGGCCTTTTTACAATTTTCCAATCTTCGGAGCTCACTCACATTGTATTTTCGGACTTTGCCGGATATTATCGGTCTATTTTACTTAAGTGCATTTTTTGTTCAATTATGAGAATTATGTGAATACATGTTACAATTTAGACAGTCATGTCTATTTATTCACTTATTTTCGTATTATAAATTATATATTCATTTATAGAGTTCCCCTGAAGAAGGGTGCTGGTTACACCCAAAATGCATTGGGATTAAAGTATAAACAGCATTTCATTGTTTGGGACCAGGACAACATTGACTGTTGGAACTCATCTTTGATTTGGACTCACTTTTTTAAGTGTGAATAAAACAAGCACCCCAACAAAGGAAGCGGCTGACGGTTTACTTATCTTTTTGAATGATTTTGGACTTTAGAGATGATGTCAAATTAAGCACAATTTTGATGCATATTTGTGTACTTTGTTTTGCTTCAATGTAAAGTGCTTCTAGTATTCGATATAAATAGTTTACACACACTCACACAGGAGTGTATCAGGTAGTGCACACCCTGTCTATAGAATACAGCACCTACTTCTTACATTGTACTCCACTTAGGTTAGGTACACTGGGGTAGAACTATTTAGAAGCATCAGACAAGCATCTACTTTTTAGCCTATGTTATTTATCTATGTGTATATGAATATATTTCATAGCTAGAAGACAATGCTGTTAAAGTATTATTTCTTGTTACTGCTTATGCTGTATGTATTATATCTTGCATACTGTCTTGCAATTGTAACAGCTCATATCTTTTACACGCGAAACAAGACTGTTCAATAAATCCTTTTTATTGAAACACCCGTCTATCTATTTCTGTGTAACTCTGAAGAAACTAAGCGTGCACGATTGACTGAGTGAAACCTTTATCTGTTGTTTCCACAATTCTGAGATGTGTTCCGATTCTACGGGAAACAAAGTTGTCATGTTTATGCGGTTGCCAGAAACTACTCCCTTCTTGTTTATTCAAGGAGTTTCTAGTGGCCTCTGAGTTAGTTGGCACACAAAGTAATTAAGTTTAATGTACTCGATAGAGGCATACTGACCTCAGTCCTATGCCACAACTATAGTGTATATTATTCCAATGCGCAGAGCCTATAAGGGAAATAGGAACTACACTACACTGCCTGGGTGAAAAGGACTGGATCTGCATCATTTGAACCCAGAGTGACTCCAAGAGCTAGGGGACTGGCATTCTGATCTGAAATCTCAGGGACATAAAAGACTTCCAACCAGTAAGTAGTAAAACACTGGGCTAGGCCAAATCCTCGCATAGCTCTTTCCTTTTAATGTTTGCATAAATGATGAAATTGTAGCGCATTTCTCCTTATGAATTTCTGATTTGAGCATTTTCCTTTTTGTAAAGGTTTTTATTAACTTGTACAATAAATATTACTTACTTACAACCATGCTGCTCCTACACCTGAACTCTGCAATCTGAGAGTCTGCCCTGCCAAGTGGTGCCACCACAGTCCTGGACACTTGTTAGCAGCCCTAAGGTGTTTGCTCCAGCGGAACCGAAGGATCTCCTGCTGCAGGAGCAAAATCGGCATATCAACATTGTTGTGGGAACAGGACTGGTGCATCACCCGCTGAACTACTGTATCGCCTTTGGAATTGCTGCTTCGAACCAATGCATCACCACCACAGTGTTGAGAAGATCAACACATTGCCTCTTCTGCATGGAGAAACCCAGGGCATCGCCTCCGAAACTGAAGCACCACAGTACCACCGCATGGCCTTCGGATATTACTGCTGCATGAAGAAAACCGACGCATCACCCCTACTGCATGAGGAACACTGACACATCGCTTGGCTACACTCCGCATCTTCATCTACGCAACCAAAATTAAGGTACTTTTTTATTTCAGAGGGCTTCACTGGGTCCCTATATCTGGCCCATGCTTCATCCTGAAATTTTGACTTTGTCCTAGTCCAGCACGACCAGATATCCCAAGTAACCGCTTATAGTGCTATTTTACAGTTTATTCTTCAAAAATTCATATCTGAATTTCTACTCATTGGATTTTTGTAATTTTGGTCCTGTTTTATTTATTAAATTAAGTTCTATTTCTCTAACCAAGTGTGGAATCTTTGTGTGTGGTGTGTTCACAGTTTTACTGTTTAAAGTGTTGCACACATACTTTACACATTGCCTCTAAGTTAAGCCTGACTGCTCTGTGCCAAGCTATAGGAGGGTGTGCACAGGCTAATGCAGAGTTTGCCTACTTCTTAGCCTGACTAGGATTATTGTTGTTGCTTGACTAGGGCTCATACCCCAGTCAAATTACAACCCAATATATAACACCTGCCCCTAATAGGGTGGGAGTGTAATGTCCTTCCTCTTGCACACACTACTTTGTTGGGCCTTAGGAGGAAGTATTCCATCAATGGAGCAATGATATTCCTGTCAAAGACCATGCTCAGTGGAAGTTTGCTGCAGGGCCTGCACCCTTGCTACTTGTACTGTAGCAAACAGCTCCAAAACCCGTATTAGCATTTACAAGTGCAGTATGTTATGCGTTGCCAAGTTCTCATACCTAAACCTGGGCATTTGGCAATGACATACCTGTCTTACTTTTCAGAAACAGGGCCACTCTAAGCTTGTACACTAACATACATGTTACACATATTTACTTGCAGTGGTTCCGTCGTTCTTCTCTGAGTCTATTTGAAATGTAATGTATTCTAAATTGTTTACAACCAATTGCTCCCAGGAATTACCACCTGCAGCATTATGCTGACATTATCGTGTCATTTTCGTCTACAATATGTATTGAATTGGCACAAACGAGCTGAGAACAGGATTTCACATGTGAACCAAAGTGACACTCTTATTTCTAAGTTAAAACAGTCACTGACACCAAGAGTGTTCGCATGATTGCAGACTTTAGTGACCTAAGCCACACCCTCAGACGTAGTCTCAACAAACATTGGGGCATTCTGCAGACTGACAGTTCCTTAGCAGGTTGTATTACCAATCGCCCCCAAATTACCTTTAGAAGGGGTAACACACTACGCACTAGATTAAGCCCTACTGTGCCCATGTCTCCTAACACACAGTCATGGATGACATCACACACCATTGGTTTCCACAAATGTGGTTGCTGTGGTGTTTGCAAATGGGCCAAACATAAAACAAAGACTTTTCGTAGCTTCAATAATCGCACATATGTGATTAGATCCAATATTAATTGTACTACCAAATTTGTAGTCTACATTATTGAATGCACATGTGGGAAACAATATGTGGGGAGTACGATCAGAGCCCTGCAGGAAAGAATTGGAGAACATGTGAGGGCGCTTCACCAACAGGATGCTAGATACCCTGTAGCATTACATGCAGCTGTGTGCCCAACTCAAAGTTCTCGTAAATGTTTTCAATTTTTTGCTATTGAGACTATTGGTTTCGGTCCGCGAGGTGGCAATAGAGAACTACGATTAAGAAGAACCGAGGCTACTTGGATATTGCGTCTTCAGACTATTGAACACGGACTCCTCAATTTTGACTCCGAGATGCAATATTTTCTGGGCTAATAACTTCTTTTGTTGTATATGAACTGTCAACATTCTTCAGTGATCAAAGGATAATAGAAATGATCCAAAAGAATATGATATTCCTTTCATTTTCCTTTAGGTACTTCATAAAAAAAAATTATTACGATCTTTGTGTACTCAAGGGCATGCTTATGTGTTAATGAGGAAGATTGATCAGTCATGACATAGACCATTTTGCTCTGGTTGTATTCTTTTGGAGCTGAATCTGTTGCTCAAGCAATCAGTGCTATTTCAGGCTTTGTATTTGATTTCTGTGTTGCGATTTCATGAAACTTTAATCTGCACAATAGCTTTGTCTTCTGCTGTTAGTTTCTATTTACCGTTTGTGTTTTTAGATGTCATGCAATTTTGAATTCTTACTCGTTCTGATAATGTATTGTTGTGTATTTTTTGTTGTGTTGCTTTGTATTATCTGCATTATTCATGTACAGGTGTCTTTTTGCATTTTTTCTTTAGGTTTTGTGTTTGCCTTTTAATTTGCCAATATTGCAATGTATTATGTTTATGTGTTTTTTTGTCTGTTAATCCCACTTGTCTTATTTTTCTGTTTCTGCTTTGTATTCTCATCATGTCCATCCTTTATATTTTCGACACATTTTTTCTACCATTTTTCTCACCTTATTTGCTTTTTATTGCTTTTCTTTGTATTTTTATTGGGCTGCACATGGGTATATTATCCTTTTTATTTTCTTTAATTTCTTTGCCTTTGACTCCTTGTTGTGTTGCCATCTTTTTGGGCTTATCACTGGTTACGGTCTGAGGGAGCTAGTTTGTGTGGCGGACATCGCTATTTTTATACTTCCGGGTCAAGCAACGCGGGTGGAGCTGCGTTCTAGTTGTTGTAACGCTGGCATATCCCCTTTTTATTTCCAGTTACGCGTTACGCGTGCACGCACTCGTCCATACCGGTACCGTCAGGATGTTCGCTGGTTTCTCCTCCATGGTAAGTTTAACTGGGCTAGTTAGGTCTTATACAGTGTTTGTTATCACCCATTTTTGTATGTATTTTTGACAAGGCGTTTTTTCTTTTCCCTTTCCCTCCACTTTTTTCTTTTTCTGTTGCGTCAGATTTGGTGATTACTCACTCGTATTCAACTCTTTCTTCAGCTACTCTGGAGATCCCGTACGGAAGCATACCTTGGTTTTCATAGCCTTGCCTTAAGATATGGGAGACACTACCCTTTTGTTTATTACTTGTCCGGTGACGCGGTGACCATTTGTCCCGATACATTCATGTGAGGATTAAAGTAAGATTGAGCCCGTACTTTTCACACTTCGAGTTATCGATGGCCCATATGTTTGGTGTTTTCTATGTATTATTGGTTAACTCATAAGGAACCTTTAGACATCCATATTGTGACTTAAACATACTTTTTGATATTCATATTGTAGCTTGATTATATTTTTTGTTGTTTCCTGTGAGTTTTGTTACCGCTGTGGCGGCAATGTTTTCCACATTCAAATTTTCTAATTGTGGGCGAGTTACTCGTTTAATATTGTCTGTCTTGTGGTATTGACTAGTCCAATTACCTATTACCGTTTGTGCTCCCCTTTGCATTTATCGTAGATTACCTTCATACTTCAATTGGCTTGTCTTTTTCTACTGTGCTATACATGCACCCAGCCTGGTTGGAACTTTCTCCGGTCTTGAGTCGTTTTGTTTCTAAGCCATTAGCTTCAGGTACCCTCCTTTTTCAATCTTCGTCCTTTTTCTGTATTTTTCTCTTCTTCTGACTTTTGTACATCTAATTTTTTGACTTTTTTCTTTTAATTCCATTAAAACTCTTTTTCTTTTGAGTAATATTCTGTGACACGTATTCGGTTTATTTTCATTAGACACGGTTGACACTGGTTCTTTACTGTCGTTTATTTTAATGTTTTCCTTTACGGTTTGCTTTCCTTTATCTTTTCATTTCACAGTGACACATTAGCAATTTCACGGTATTCTTTTTTTATAGGGTGCACTTATTTTTGTATTGGACAGGCATGATGATGAATCCTTAACTGTTGTATCAATTATCCCTTTTTTTGAAATGTAAGCACTCCTTTAAGGATGTTTTTTTGTTGGGTTTCCACGTGTTCTTTGTGAGATCACGCTATGGGTGACTTAGAGGTTTTTGTCTCTCTAGTTACTGTGATTTTAATTTCTTGTAGTTATATCATAATATTTGTATCAATCCTAGCCCTGAAGAGTCGTGGGATGACCTTCCCTGACGAAACACGTGTCGGCTGGTCATGTTTTCGAAAGGAATAAAGAACATCTATTATGACTGAAGATTTGGGTTCTTTTTGCTTTCGCCGTTACAATATCTAATTGACTTAATATATATGTGTGCACAGGATTTGTTTGTACTATTTAGTAGTAGGGCTTGCCCTACACACATTGAGGGGTTTGAAGGGTCTCCCCTTCCTGTATAGCACCATATCTACTTGTTTAGTTTATACCCTATACGCATACTCGCAGAGCGCCATCACTTCCTATTTACTTAATATCCTCTTCGCAAATTTTGGTTCTATGTATTGAATTGGCAACAAAATGCAGACACTATGATTGTAGCAAGTTTAGGAGCCCTGGGTGTCAACAATAGGTCAATAATTACTATCATTGTGCAATGGATTGCCACAGTATGTCAGGATTTATCACCGCACTGATAGACCCATCACTGTGTCAGGGATGCCCAAGAATTACCATAATTGTGGCAGGCTGACATTGTGCCATCATTGGGCACTATTACATAGTGGATGCCTCCAACATGAAAAGAATTAACACAATACTGCCAAGACCTCAGTTATGCCATGGGCAGGCAACACAAAGCCATGGAAGTGCATTTGGGCCCAAGTTAACAAACTGTGTTTTTTAGTATGCAAAGTAATACTCTAGTAGTATTAGTTACTTACTAAAAAATGCAGTTCACAAACCTATAGAGGCAAGAACTAATAAGAACATTGCAATTCACAAAATACACATCTAAATTTACTGCGACCTTAGTAGTGTCAAAAGTGGGGTAAGCCTACTACAGCCCAAACTTGGAGTGAGTCAATCACCAAGTATAGTTGACCACTGGTACTCTCATAGAAACTTAACCAAAATGAGTACTTATTAAATGCAAAATATTAGGGAGTATGGAGGATTCTATCACAAAATGATTGTGTACAAAATTAGGGGTGGGCGGAATTTGCGAAATTAACTTTCGCAAATTATCGCGAAAATGCAGAAAATCTCCGCAAACACGCCGGAAATATCGCGAAGACGCGGAAGTTTTTTTGCCGCCTGTTCGCGGTATTTTTTGCGTGAACGCGGGTCGCCAACTTACCCATGCGGGTGCTCACGGGCGCGGCCATCTTGTTTTCACTTGTCCCGCCCTCTCGCGATGCTTACTTCCTGTTCCGGGTCGCGCAATGCATGTTCGCGCCTGTTCGCGGTCGATATTTCCTGTTCGCGACCGCTTTTACTTGATCGCGTTGCTTTTTGCTTGCTCGGGGAGAAAATATCGCGCGAACTTGCGCACGTGGTCGCAATGGGCGCGGCCATCTTGTTTTTCACTCTATTGCATGGTTCTGGGGCCTGATTTTCAATCCTCCCTAAATCTTTTCAATCCTTTGTTTATAGCCACTTTTTTTGGATCTTTATTACTTATTATTTCTCTAACTATTTTCCCGCTTCTATATTTTTGGTTTTTGTCTACTTTTTTTTGTTTTTTAGCTACTTTTTCTCTTTCTATTGCCTGCTATTTATTTCCTTTACTCCTTTATTTATTTTACCTTTTCTTTCCCGCCCCGTCCCCAGAACCATGTCCAAGGGTAGGGCTGTTTGCCGGCGCAGCCAGAGCCGCGACCGACTTCCTTGCGGAAGGCGGCGCCCACAAGGGGTGCAGGCACGGGCCTTATTTGGGGAGGTGGAGTTGGCTGCACTAATTTTCTTTGTGCAGCGCCACCTCCCCTCAACCCTGGCAGCAGGTGGCAGGCCTGGGTCCGGGTACGGCCTCCGGGAGCGTCGGCAGCGGTGGGGGAAGGTGCGCCGGGTAGTGTCGCGCATCTCTGGGGTCCGGCGCACCCAGGCACAGCTGACGCACCGGTGGTCCGACATCCTGGACCGTGAGCAGGACCTGCTGGACCTGCTAGGAGTGGAGGTCCTGGGGCTTGGTGAGTACCTATTTAATTATTACAACTTTGTGTCTGTTCTTCTGCTCTATGTTATATATTGCGAATATCTTTTTTTCCTTCCAACCAGCTAGAATGTTGCTGCTTACAATACATTCCAGGTTAATAACGTTTAAAAGTCTTCTGTGATTATGACACCGGTGCTCTTCTGCGCTACTACTAATCTTATTTGTTTGCAGCTTTGCGTTTGCGCTTGCTTAGCGTGATTCTTTACGAGTTTATTTTAGAGAAATTAAGTTACGTAATGCTACAGTGACTCACGTCCACTCCTTACTTTGTCTTGTCACTAATAGATAGGGGCGGATTGATACTTAGGTTTAGGTACTTTGTATGAGCTTCTAATTGGTTAGTGGTATGCGTGATGCCCCCCTCACTCAGTTACGTGACGTGCTGCTAGTACGGCAGTCTTTAGAACCTTTTCTAGTTTGTTCAATGAGTGGAGGTAGGCTTAGCAGTTACTTAGCAGTAGCAGATCAGCATCAATCAAACCAAAATTTGGTGTATACAAAAAATGTAGTCATGTTCATGTGTCCTCCATGATTGGACCATACGCATTGTTGAGGAATACAGTGGAAATGCATACTTAATGTACAATTGGCATGCCTGGAATAGGTGGGCTAGGTTGGGTGGTACGTTGTACTACTACTTAGGCTTAGTTGTAACTTAGTTTTCTGGAATCAGAATGGAAGACTGGATTACTGTTGATAAATAGTAACTTAAGTAGTCGAACTGCGAATCCCCCGATATTACATGTTGACCAGATGAGATCGGTCAATGTAGTTATTGCAATTGTTGTTTACATAAGTGTTTTTTGACCGTTGTTGAAAAATATTGTATTTGTTTGACACCATCCATCAATGTTTGTCTCTTTCTTATATCTTTCCTGTTCATCAGCACCCAGGGGCAGACCGACAGGGACTGGGCAGTCAGCGGGACAGGAACACCACCAGGAGGACACCGCTGAGGGCTCCTCTGCTGGCCCCAGTAAGTCTTCTTGTTTTTAATAATATTTCTTATTCCATAACTTTTACTGCCCCATTTTTCCCGAACTATAGTGTGTTTCCAAATGCTATTTTTTTACCACCAATTATCCTTCGATATGTACGGTTTCAAAAATCTTATCCCTGCCTCCGCTATGATGACTCTGAGTACTACTACTACTACTACATACTATCAGTCTGTCTGTACTGTAGTAGCTAGTCTTGCCCAGTTGGCCAGTGACACTCTTTGTGAGAGGTTGTAATATAAAACTCATATTCACCAGTAGCTCGTACAATCCGTTGGGTCGTTGTCTTGTACTACTTTTACTCTTATTGATGTTGAGGCTTTGAAAATTCACAGCAACAACAGCCCTCCCAGATTTCTTAATATTTTGATATGATACCCTATAGGACATACCACTGTTGTAGGGATCTTGCACATACATTTGCACCAGAAAATAGGATGTTGGTGATGGTAGGTTGGACCTTCCTTGCACACCTCAATCAGAAATTCCGCACCCACCACAATTCCACTGCTTGACTATAGTACTGTCTTGTCATACCTATTAGGTCTCGGAACCCTCCCCCCAAGATACCCAACAAGTACACAACCCAGAACATAACACACCCAACCTCTGTCGTGGAAGCAATTCACATGCACACCCTTACTTTAATTTGCTCACTCGTGTAAGTTAGTCCACACCAAATACCACCAAGTCTATGTAAGTTTAAAATGTTTATTTCAATTTGAGAAGGTCTGTACACTGTTTTCTTAGCAGCACCAACCGGCAAATCAATAACATTAAAACAATATACATTGTTACACTTATACAGTTTGGAATTAAATCATGATAACTGAACAGTGGTGGAAGGCAGCACCACCATCCCATTGCAATTTAGTTTATATAAATTTATAAATGAAGATGTGAGTGAAGGGACCCCTCACCTCAGAAGAACCTAGTACTGGTACTTGGTGCATCGTTCAGAAGCTCTGGTTCGTAGAAGGGAATCTTGCGTCTGTAATGCGAAAAAAGAAATGGTGTGCGTTAGTATATTGCAACTTGCAAGCATTTCTCAGCCGTGCCAAAAAGTGTAGCATCTATGGATAAGCAATATGGACTAACAGTAACAGTAGTACACCAGTTCTTCCTAAAAAAGTGGCTTGTTAATGTTTGTTGACCGCTTGTACGCAGCGCGTACACTAGACAGTAGCAGTGTGAGGCAGGTCATGTGGGCTCAAAGGTGTCTTAAGAAGCTGCAAGGTAAAGGTAACGTCACATGTGCATGGCTAGGGCTAATCAAGCAAAGGCTACAATGATCATATAATTATTAGTGTCTACTCTACTACTACCTGATTTGTACTAGTGATGTATGTTAGTATTAACTCATTTTTCAACCTTGCTACTGATCAATAGGGGGGAGGTGTATATGACGCCTAATAAATGTGTAATGTTTTCTAGGCGCACTACCGACCACCATTGCCGGGGCCAGCGAAGGCGACGCGGAGGGCGAGGATGCGGCAGTTGCAGATAGCAACGGAGCGGTAGGGGGAGTGGCAGCACCAGTGGCAGGCGGTGGTAAGTTAGATTCATAATCCTTAACTATTGTTGAACTTGACAGCACACTCACTGCAAGGGTGTACTGTATGTATATGTATACTGTACAGTTGTGACTTAGGGCCCCATTAGGATGGTGGGCGTATTACCCCCGCCGGGCCGGCTGGAATTCACTGCCGTCACCGCAGGGGCAAACCTCCCGCCATCCCTGTAGAAAATATTCAGACATGTCCAGGCGGAAAAGGGTTCAATATGGCGGTGGTGTCTCTCTCACCACACCGCCAGCCATATAATCTGCATTTTGGAATGCCTTTGTGTGGCGGCATTGCCGTCCGCCACGGAAAGGCATGCACACATTGCAGAGTATGCTTGGGGGCCCCCATGGAGGGTACCTACCTCTGCTATGGTACCCCCCGACTTTCAAAGCAAAACGTGACAGGCTCCGTGCGGGGCCCGTCATGTTGTGCTTGGAAAAGCAGCACAACATTTTAGCATTGCTTTCAGCAAAGCCAACCAGAATTTTAATTAAAAAAACAGGGTGCGCCCGCCACTGTGCCGGGCGCATCAACCTAATTAATTGTCCCCACGGGACCCCCACCCTTTTTAGCAGTCGGATGGCAGGCGGACAAAGTCCGCCCGCTATCCGATGTCGTAAGTAAGTATGAGTTGTTGGGGACGTTTGAAGAGTGAACTAGAAGACTAGAATTCCCTTTAATTGGTATAGGACTAGGAGCTGGAGTATTGAGTAACCAATGGCCTCATCTATCTGATTTCAACTCCGCTTTGAAAGTTTTATGGAGAAGAGCACCTGGTGCACTGTTCAACTAAAAAGTGTAAGACAGGTGGAAGGCAGAAGGACGGGCGACATTTAAAATGTTATGTACTACTGTGCTTTATTTTATAGTGCTACTCTACCATGCCACTATGTGTATAAATAATTACCTTGTCCTACTGTTTTATTAAGACTATATTTTACAATTGTCTTGTTTTTTTCTTTTTGATACACAGCTACTCCGAAACTCAACCGGAAGGAGTTGGCCGCCAAGGCACGGCGCCGGAAGCTGGAGGCAATCCAGCAGGAATACCGGCGGCTGGTGGTCCTAGCCGAGGAGGAGGAGGAGACTGCAGCAGCAATTCAAGCCTCCTCCAGTGCCCCGGGCCCCAGCCACCGCCCTCCAGCGGTACGGCGCCACCGTCTGGCGGCTGCCCGCCGCCACCGTGCCATCTCCGGTGCCCCCCCCACTGTGGCTGCAATTGCCGCAGCCTTAGACGCCGCGTCGCCCATTTAGAGGACGAGATGTGCTAGATGCGTGTCCTCCTCCAGTCCCGCCCCACCAGTTAGTCCCTGTCACTGCCCCTTTTTTAATTCCTGTTCTTGTTCTTTACTCGTTTGGCCGTTAAGACTTTTTTCTACTGTGGACAGTGGTTGGGGTTAGGGAGGGGGGTGGGTCAGCTTTTGTGGGTTTAGTTTATTTTTGTTAGGGTAAATTAAATATATTTTTCTATGTTACATGCAATGTTGTTAATGTTTTGTAGGTGGGGTAACTGTTTTACATCACACTGTTTCCTTGCTGGTGCATGGCCGCCCATAGCCTGTGTTTGATTTCAATAATTTGCTGACTGTATAAGACACAAACAGATAGATGCGACACACCTCACTCATTGACTGGTCCTTCTAGTACTTTCAGTCTGTCCTCTAGTCTATGCATTCTTTGGAGTGGTGTGTGAAAATGAAATCATTGACAACATGTCCATTATTAATTCTGCCTCCCCAAAACTTCTCTCTTACCGGTGCTTGATGTTTATGTCCAACTGTTGCACAGCACTGGCTGCATGGTGAAGATGGTTTCCTTTTTCATACATGCCATGATTGGGGTGGTGGTGGTGGTAGTATAGTAGTAGTAGTAGACACTGGCAGGGTGGCAGCATTTCCAAAAAAAGAAAAGGAGACAGTCAATCGCCTTTGAGAGACTGTTAGAGGAGTAGTTGAATGAAGTACATTACAGAACTTACCGAGCAACAATTATATGCTCAAATATTTGACAAAAAAACTGAATGGTGGCTATGAGGATAGCCTACTAGACAGAGTTACAAACTATAGTTATGTCGACTAGAGTCACTTGACTATGCCTACAGTCTAACAGTTAGTGCTGTATATGAGGAATGACAACAAACAAATCCAATCAATGCCGGCAATTCATGCTGAGGTATATGTTCCTTTGTTAAATAAAATAACCTCTGAAATATCCTACTCATGGGTGGGAAAGCAGAAGAAGATCATCGCTCTGCGTTGAAATTGAAGTAGTGTTGCTTTCACCACACCCGCCCCAGCAAGTGTGTGATTAAGTATTGGTGTAAATTTAATTTAGTTACACCTCGACAATAAGTCACACAGCCCGGGGGAAGAGGGTTAGGGTTTGTTGAATGGATGGGAAGGGGGATTTTGGGAAAGGTTTGACATAGAAAAACAGTATGCATACATAGACAAACAAACGACAATCATTGAAGACTACCATATCCATATGTTAAGGGAGAAAAAGGCTATGCATGCATGATGATGAGAGACCCGGATTACATACACTTCTATTTCTTGTTCTGTTCCAGCCTTAATACTTTAAAAGATAGCGAATAGAAATTTTAAATATTGGTAGTGAAGAATCGTAAACACAGAGCAAACCTAATGATGATTGATAATAACAACTCCAAGAACACACTGTTGTAAAGATTGTATACAAGATATTAATCAAATTATTTAAAAGAAGTTAAAAGTGGATACTGTTACTGTCTTATCCTGGTCAAAAATGTGGACTGGATTTTTGCATCTCGGCATTCCTCTTGCTCCTCTCATCCATCAACCTTGGGTGTGTCACCTCGCCACTCGCCACTGCCCGGCTGGAAAAAAAGGTGATTGATTGGTAAGGTAATTAATATGCATTGTAATGTTTTACAAAGTTTTGGCCAAGGCCCGGACTGTAATTTTAGATTGAAAACCAAAGGGGATATTGAGAAATCAAGTGAAAACAAATGCACAAGTGATGGTGTAGTGCAACAAGAACACTTTCCGAGGTGGCATGTATGCATATGCATCATCTCTACTCTAGTCTGTTTCCAGCATTGACCTTCAACAGTAACAGGAGAGATCAGGCCCACAGTGCTTACCATTAGCATATCCTACGTTAACACTTTAGAGTCCTTTTTTTTTCTCTCAAACAGTTGGACAAACGCAAAGCACATTATCCATTCCAAACATAGCATTTTACAGTTTAAGTTAGTAAAATCAATGCAATGTAGTCATCCCACCGCTACACTCTATTCAACTTCTACACAGACATTTGGGTCTGCTATGGTTGTTGTTGACGTGTTTACCTTTAGGCTTTTCCGTTTTATGCCACTCCTGAAACATCCTCCTCCTGACTTCATCATCATCTCTGATACTTTTACTGACTGAAGATCGGCCTGCAGTATAAGTATAATTTTTATGACACAACAAGAGTAGAAATATAAATATTACTGACTTGAGTCATTCTTTATTGTGTACAGAAAGACAGATTACTACTAGTACAGTTTGACATCACTTTGTGCACAACAAACAAACAACGCAAACACAAAGACCAATAGCTCAGAGTCAGGTGTCCAATGCATGCCATTAATTGTCATTATTCATTACCTGTTCCTTCTCATCTTAAGTTAACGGGCCATCTCTTTCGCCATCATCATGATGGACGGTGCTGTTAAGTCACAGTCATTTGCATTGCGCAGATTGAGTGAGTCCCCTTCCTGTATTGAATTAAAAGCAATGTATCACCAAGATGCAGGAGAAGTACACATTTCTTGTTTGCAAGAAGGGGAAAATTAGTGTGTTCTGTAGAAAGTTGATTAGTGGCAGTGCACAATTACATCAATTCATGCGCAACACACACAACAAAATCTACATCATTCAGTCTGCGATTCTGCGGCCAATGCATGGCATCAATCATTACCTGTTCCATCTCATCTTGTTAACGCTGCAGGCCGTCTCTTTCGCCATCATCATGATGGACGGTGCTGTTAAGTCACAGTCATTTGCATTGCACAGATTGAGTGAGTCCCCTTCCTGTATTGAATTAAAAGCAATGTATCACCAAGATGCAGGAGAAGTACACATTTCTTGTTTGCAAGAAGGGGAAAATTAGTGTGTTCTGTAGAAAGTTGATTAGTGGCAGTGCACAATTACATCAATTCATGCGCAACACACACAACAAAATCTACATCATTCAGTCTGCGATTCTGCGGCCAATGCATGCATCAATCATTACCTGTTCCATCTCATCTTGTTAACGCTGCAGGCCGTCTCTTTCGCCATCATCATGATGGACGGTGCTGTTAAGTCACAGTCATTTGCATTGCGCAGATTGAGTGAGTCCCCTTCCTGTATTGAATTAAAAGCAATGTATCACCAAGATGCAGGAGAAGTACACATTTCTTGTTTGCAAGTAGGGGAAAATTAGTGTGTTCTGTAGAAAGTTGATTAGTGGCAGTGCACAATTACATCAATTCATGCGCAACACACACAACAAAATCTACATCATTCAGTCTGCGATTCTGCGGCCAATGCATGGCATCAATTATTACCTGTTCCATCTCATCTTGTTAACGCTGCAGGCCGTCTCTTTCGCCATCATCATGATGGACGGTGCTGTTAAGTCACAGTCATTTGCATTGCGCAGATTGAGTGAGTCCCCTTCCTGTATTGAATTAAAAGCAATGTATCACCAAGATGCAGGAGAAGTACACATTTCTTGTTTGCAAGAAGGGGAAAATTAGTGTGTTCTGTAGAAAGTTGATTAGTGGCAGTGCACAATTACATCAATTCATGCACAACACACACAACAAAATCTACATCATTCAGTCTGCGATTCTGCGGCCAATGCATGGCATCAATCATTACCTGTTCCATCTCATCTTGTTAACGCTGCAGGCCGTCTCTTTCGCCATCATCATGATGGACGGTGCTGTTAAGTCACAGTCATTTGCATTGCGCACATTGAGTGAGTCCCCTTCCTGTATTGAATTAAAAGCAATGTATCACCAAGATGCAGGAGAAGTACACATTTCTTGTTTGCAAGAAGGGGAAAATTAGTGTGTTCTGTAGAAAGTTGATTAGTGGCAGTGCACAATTACATCAATTCATGCGCAACACACACAACAAAATCTACATCATTCAGTCTGCGATTCTGCGGCCAATGCATGGCATCAATCATTACCTGTTCCATCTCATCTTGTTAAGGCTGCAGGCCGTCTCTTTCGCCATCATCATGATGGACGGTGCTGTTAAGTCACAGTCATTTGCATTGCGCAGATTGAGTGAGTCCCCTTCCTGTATTGAATTAAAAGCAATGTATCACCAAGATGCAGGAGAAGTACACATTTCTTGTTTGCAAGAAGGGGAAAATTAGTGTGTTCTGTAGAAAGTTGATTAGTGGCAGTGCACAATTACATCAATTCATGCACAACACACACAACAAAATCTACATCATTCAGTCTGCGATTCTGCGGCCAATGCATGGCATCAATCATTACCTGTTCCATCTCATCTTGTTAACGCTGCAGGCCGTCTCTTTCGCCATCATCATGATGAACGGTGCTGTTAAGTCACAGTCATTTGCATTGCGCAGATTGAGTGAGTCCCCTTCCTGTATTGAATTTAAAGCAATGTATCACCAAGATGCAGAAGAAGTACACATTTCTTGTTTGCAAGAAGGGGAAAATTAGTGTGTTCTGTAGAAAGTTGATTAGTGGCAGTGTACAATTACATCAATTCATGCGCAACACACACAACAAAATCTACATTATTCAGTCTGCGATTCTGCGGCCAATGCATGGCATCAATCATTACCTGTTCCATCTCATCTTGTTAAAGCTGCAGACCGTCTCTTTCGCCATCATCATGATGGACGGTGCTGTTAAGTCACAGTCATTTGCATTGCGCAGATTGAGTGAGTCCCCTTCCTGTATTGAATTAAAAGCAATGTATCACCAAGATGCAGGAGAAGTACACATTTCTTGTTTGCAAGAAGGGGAAAATTAGTGTGTTCTGTAGAAAGTTGATTAGTGGCAGTGCACAATTACATCAATTCATGCGCAACACACACAACAAAATCTACATCATTCAGTCTGCGATTCTGCGGCCAATACATGGCATCAATCATTACCTGTTCCATCTCATCTTGTTAACGCTGCGGGCCGTCTCTTTCGCCATCATCATGATGGACGGTGCTGTAAAGTCACAGTCATTTGCATTGCGCAGATTGAGTGAGTCCCCTTCCTGTATTGAATTAAAAGCAATGTATCACCAAGATGCAGGAGAAGTACACATTTCTTGTTTGCAAGAAGGGGAAAATTAGTGTGTTCTGTAGAAAGTTGATTAGTGGCAGTGCACAATTACATCAATTCATGCGCAACACACACAACAAAATCTACATCATTCAGTCTGCGATACTGTGGCCAATGCATGGCATCAATCATTACCTGTTCCATCTTATTTTCAGTTAATGGCCAGTCTCTCTCGGCTCTGAAAGGAGGATAGCTATAGTAGTCATCTGATTCATGGTCCACTTGTTTTGGAAGGACGAGGAAAGTTTGAATTTGTTGCTACCATCATCCAATCATCATTCATGAGGGAAATGGAATTGAGCAGGAGATTCAGTATGATCGAGCGGAGGAGCTGGATTCTGAGGACTGTAGTGTCAAATGGCAGACACCTGAAACTTGTATCTTAAATTAGAAGAGTAGAAGACGGTGAGAATGGATTTGTTGCGATTCACAAGTTTATAACCGGAACGACAGACACATAAACAAAGGGGGAAAAAAGGGAGGAAGACAGTAAGTGCGAGCCTAATTGTCAGGGAAGTATAGCTCATCCTCAAACACTGGGGGTTCTTCCAGTAGTAGGTAATCATCTGACACAATACTTCCGTCACCTGAGCAGCTGTCCTCATCTTCCTCTGTTTATTCATGCATTGTGTAATTTGGTGGTATGAAGTGCTGATTCATTTTGATCATTGTTAACCTCTCCACGTTTTTTGGAGATAGACTGGTCCTTCTCAAGGTTACAATGGAACCAGCAGCACTGAAAACACGTTCGGAAGAGACACTTGCGACAGGGCAAGCCAGATAGCTTATCACCAGCCTGCTGAGCTGTGGCCATTCAGACCTTTTCCTATACCAATACTGCACTGGGTTTTGATCAACGTACACCTCTGTTGGGTCGTCCAGATAGGCCTGGACCATCCGCTCAATGTTCAGGGTTGCTGCTGGTAAGCTTTTGTGCTGTTTTTTCTGTGCATCAGCACTGTGCTTACAATAGCCCATCTTTACATACCAATCTGATAATGATTGTACTCGGCCTAATGATCCAGTTATTGTTTCTGTAGTCGATGGTGATGGTGAGTGTTGTGATTGTGAGCCAACCGCACTGCCCTCAGCCGACGAAGTTGCACTTGATTCTGCATGGCCTGCTTCAGTATCAGTACTTGTTGTGGGTTGATGTGGCGGGCTTTTAATTAGCAGCCCTTCCTTTTCAAACTTAATGGCTGTTTCAGCTATACAACTTTTGTAGCGGGCAACATCATTGTCGGAAAAAGCAAGGGATGTCTTCACTAGTCCTAATTTTGCATGTGGATCCAGAATTGTGGCACAAATGTAATGTTTTTGTGACAAAATTTTATTTTGTATCCTTATATTTTCAGTTAAGCTCCTGGATAAGCTCTCCACCAAGTCATGGGCTTGCCTTCTGTCCTCTACACCTTTGTAGGATTCAGACACATTATTCAGCTCATGCTCTAGCATTTGCAACAATGGGATAGCTTGGCCCATTGTACAGTCCTCCTTGCTGACTTCACGTGTGAAGACCTCAAAAGGAGACAGCATCTCAGTCAGGCATTTAATTAGGGTCCATTGCTCCCTCTGAAGGGTCATGCCTTTAACACTAGCATCACTGCTTCTGTACCAGACATATTCATGGAGTGACCTGTGCTGTTCGTACAGACGATCAAGCATGTAATACGTTGAGTTCCAACGTGTTGCCACCTCCTGGATGAGTGCCTTGACTGGCATCCTAAATTCACGTTGGATGATCCTCAGCTGCTTCCGAGCTTTAAAAGAATGGCTGAAATGAGTGCATATTCTTCGGCAGATGGCCAGTAAATTGCTGACTATGGGTTCTTTTTTCAGAAAGTCTTGCACTATAATGTTTATGCAGTGTGCCAAACATGGAACCCTGAAATAGGAACCAAGTTCCATGGCCTTAAGTACATTACTGCCATTGTCTGTGGCAACAAAACCAATACCAAGCCCTCTGGGCCGCAGCCATTCCAAAACCTTGGTGCGAAACTCTTCTAAAATGTTTTCAGCCGTATGAGATTTCTCCATGGCGAACATGGCTACAGTTGCATGTTTCCGAGTACCTTCAAAAATCGCAGCTGTGTCAACAACACCTCGTGCAGATAGTTGATCTCTAACCCCCACAAAAGAGATCCAGTGTGCAGTGATGCACATGTAATCTGTGGCTTGGCAACTGCTCCACATGTCTGTTGTCACGTGAATATTGTGCACAGCACTCTGCTGCAAACCTTGACCAACCAATTTCAGCACATCATGATGTAGTGCCGGAACAGCAATTCGTGCAAAATAGGACCGGCTGGAAACCTTCCATTTAGGGCAGATGGCAGACACAAATTCAAGGAAACCCACCCCTTCCACAAATGAAAAAGGAAGAAGGTCCAGCGCTAACATTTTAGCCAGCTTCGCATTGTACAATCATGCCGTTGGGTGGTTGCGTTGGAACTGCCCCTCCAACCTAAACATGCTGTCAATGCTAGGCTGGCTTACTTTCCTTAGTGGTGCTGTTTTCATTAACCCACTAACGACACAGATTGTCTCATTGAGGTAGTCGCCGGTCGCCTTGGTGTCTCAGCCTGACTCTGAGTATGGCTTTTACTGCGGTGCCACTCTGATGTTACTGAGGAGGATGTGGGCATTACCACTGCAGTACTGGGGACAGGGCTAGAAATGCCTCCCTGTTCTTCACCTGCCACCACAATAATATCGCTCCCTGATTCCTGACCAACTTCAATGGGTTGAGTTTTTCTACTTTCTTTTAACTTAAGTAGGTGATCCTCCCACATGATAGTGTGGTGTATTTTTAGATGACTTGCTTGTCCTCCGGTACCATAGTTTGTACCAAGCTTACCACGCCGAATACCTTGCCGACAAATTGAGCATATAGCAACGTTCTCCTCCTTGGCGCTAACAGAAAAGAAGTCCCAAACTGGGGAGGAGAACTTTCTGGCACTGCTGGATGTGCCACTTTCAACACCAGATGAACTTGAGGGGGTGCTTGAAAATATGTGACCCTGTCCACCTACACTGTGACTTTTACTACCACTACCTACTGAGATGGTTGAGCTGGATGTAGGTCCCTGCCGGGCCTTGGAAAATATGGCAGCTGGAGGTAGTGGTGGTGTAACCTGTGTTGGTGAGATCCGTGCTACATCCCGCTCAGTAGCAGCCTTTCTGGATAGGGTGAGAATGTCGGTCTCCAATCCCTTTGGGGCGGGAGTAATGTGCGTGATGACTGGCTCGTCTTCATCAACATCATCACCCCCCTCTTCTACATCTACCTCCATAACTCTAAGTTTTTCTGGGACCTTCCTTTTCAGAAGCAATGTCTTGTGGCGTACATCACTCTCAGACCGAGCTGGTGGGACCCAAGTGTCATCACGATCATCAGAAGCGGGGCTTGAAGAAGAAGATGATGGACTAATCCTCCTTTTCCTTGCTGGTGGTCTGGAAGACAATTGATCTTCTGAAACAGTGGTTTGACTTCGCTCCACTTTGTGTGCAGGAAGCTCGATTTCCTGAAATGCCCCTACGTCAGGAGCAACAACTACGATGGTGGGCTGTTGCGGCGGCTGCTGCTCTTCTGGTTGCGGCGGCTGCTGCTGTTCTGGTTGCGGCGGCTGCTGCTGTTCTGGTTGCGGCGGCTGCTGCTGTTCTGGTTGCGGCAGCTGCTACTGTTCTGGTTGCGGCGGCTTGACACTGATCTGCTGAGTTTGCGTCTGCGTTGAACTTGATTGTGTACTACTTTGCGGTAATGACATTTCTTGAACATCGCTGCTCGTTAGTAGACTGGCTACCTCTGCGACACTAAAGCCCTTGGGCCTAGGTTGGTGGGTTTGGACCGCTGTGCTGCTCCCAGCTTGGTTCCCGGACAATGCTTTGGTGCCAAAAAAAACATTGGCCGGCACACCACCAATCGTGGTTAATGGCACTTCCTTTTTCTGTTCCTTCTTCTCACCGGCAACTTTCTTGGTACTGGACCTGGTACCTTTCTTTGGGGCCATCTTCTTCAGATGTCAGGCAGGAGGCAGATGCACAACAAGTTCTGGTCACACGTGGGCGTGATGCGCAGCAGGACTTCTGTCTGGCTGGCAGTACAACGGGTAGCCAGGTGATGCCGATGACACCTCCTACTCTGTCTTTTGTGCACCTAAAAGCAAAGAAGACAGGAGAAGAACATCAGTGAAATGTTGCATTTGTTGTTGTGGTTCAGTTACTTAGTACTGTACTAGTGCAAACAAAAGATAGTCTAGCCATTTATGACTATTCTTTTTAACTAGAGCTATGTTATACTACTAGTACTGTGTACAGCCACACACTACACTCTCAGGAAGGATAGGAAAGTTAATAATAAACAACAAAATAAAAATCTAATGGAAGTGGGGTGGACCATTGCATTATTTGAGCATCTCAGCATCCATGGAGCTGCTGCTGGCAAAGGGGGTGGATGGATGGAAGCAGTAAGCCAAAGAGCCAATAGGAAAACCATGCAGGCCTATGGCAAAAGCAGGACACTAATAAAAAGGCCACCACCCACATGGACACACACAAATCACAAAGAAGCCGGGGGCCTGGGAAACACCAGGAGCTGACAAAAGGCCTATAAAAGCCAGGTAAAGGATGCCTGCTAAAGCACACTGCTCTGACTTTTTAATGCAACAAAATGTAGGAACATTCACAGGCCCCAAAAAGCTCTGCAGGGTGCATGCATTGCACATCAACACACCAGTGACCAGACACATAAAAAAAGCATGGATTGTCTTTAAGACAACCAACATCAGCAAGGCCACCCCCCAAAAAGCACACTTCCCCAACTCAATCCAATGCCATCCATGCCCTAAATGAAGTCTAATTTCAACAGATCGCATAGAAAACACTTGATCAATAAAGCTGTGGCTACCTGCTCTGATCCTAGTGGATGAAAAAGCAGGCCTGTTGGCAGACAAGGCCAGGCAAGCTTGCAGGCCCAGGCCTCAAAATGGCCACCAGCCACATGGCCAGGCCCAACAACATCACAAAGGCCACCCCAAAAAACACACTTCCCCAACTCAATCCAATGCCATCCATGCCCTAAATGATGTCTAAATTCAACAGATCACATAGAAAACACTTGATCAATAAATCTGTGGCTACCTGCTCTGGTCCTAGTGAATGAAAGCAGGCCTGTTGGCAGACAAGGCCAGGCAAGCTTGCAGGCCTAGGCCTCAAAATGGCCACCAGCCACATGGCCAGGCCCAACAACATCAGCAAGGCCACCCCCAAAAAGCACACTTCCCCAACTCAATCCAATGCCATCCAAGCCCTAAATGAAGTCGAAATTCAACAGAGCACACAGAAAACAGTAGATTAATAAAGCTGTGGCTACCTGTTCTGGTCCTAGTGGATGAAAGCAGGCCTGTTGGCAGACAAGCCCAGGCAAGCTTGCAGGCCTAGGCCTCAAAATGGCCACCAGCCACATGGCCAGGCCCAACAACATCACAAAGGCCACCCCAAAAAACACACTTCCCCAACTCAATCCAATGCCATCCATGCCCTAAATGATGTTTAAATTCAACAGATCACATAGAAAACACTTGATCAATAAAGCGGTGGCTACCTGCTCTGATCCTAGTGGATGAAAAAGCAGGCCTGTTGGCAGACAAGGCCAGGCAAGCTTGCAGGCCTAGGCCTCAAAATGGCCACCAGCCACATGGCCAGGCCCAACAACATCAGCAAGGCCACCCCCAAAAACACACTTCCCCAACTCAATCCAATGCCATCCATGCCCTAAATGATGTCTAAATTCAACAGATCACATAGAAAACACTTGATCAATAAAGCTGTGGCTACCTGCTCTGATCCTAGTGGATGAAAAAGCAGGCCTGTTGGCAGACAAGGCCAGGCAAGCTTGCAGGCCTAGGCCTCAAAATGGCCACCAGCCACATGGCCAGGCCCAACAACATCAGCAAGGCCATCCCCAAAAACACACTTCCCCAACTCAATTCAATGCCATCCATGCCCTAAATGATGTCTAAATTCAACAGATCACATAGAAAACACTTGATCAATAAAGCTGTGGCTACCTGCTCTGATCCTAGTGGATGAAAAAGCAGGCCTGTTGGCAGACAAGGCCAGGCAAGCTTGCAGGCCTAGGCCTCAAAATGGCCACCAGCCACATGGCCAGGCCCAACAACATCAGCAAGGCCACCCCCAAAAACACACTTCCCCAACTCAATCCATTGCCATCCATGCCCTAAATGATGTCTAAATTCAACAGATCATATAGAAAACACTTGATCAATAAAGCTGTGGCTACCTGCTCTGATCCTAGTGGATGAAAAAGCAGGCCTGTTGGCAGACAAGGCCAGGCAAGCTTGCAGGCCTAGGCCTCAAAATGGCCACCAGCCACATGGCCAGGACCAACAACATCACAAAGGCCACCCCAAAAAACACACTTCCCCAACTCAATCCAATGCCATCCATGCCCTAAATGATGTCTAAATTCAACAGATCACATAGAAAACACTTGATCAATAAAGCTGTGGCTACCTGCTCTGATCCTAGTGGATGAAAAAGCAGGCCTGTTGGCAGACAAGGCCAGGCAAGCTTGCAGGCCTAGGCCTCAAAATGGCCACCAGCCACATGGCCAGGCCCAACAACATCACAAAGGCCACCCCAAAAAACACACTTCCCCAACTCAATCCAATGCCATCCATGCCCTAAATGATGTTTAAATTCAACAGATCACATAGAAAACACTTGATCAATAAAGCGGTGGCTACCTGCTCTGATCCTAGTGGATGAAAAAGCAGGCCTGTTGGCAGACAAGGCCAGGCAAGCTTGCAGGCCTAGGCCTCAAAATGGCCACCAGCCACATGGTCAGGCCCAACAACATTAGCAAGGCCACCCCCAAAAACACACTTCCCCAACTCAATCCAATGCCATCCATGCCCTAAATGATGTCTAAATTCAACAGATCACATAGAAAACACTTGATCAATAAAGCTGTGGCTACCTGCTCTGATCCTAGTGGATGAAAAAGCAGGCCTGTTGGCAGACAAGGCCAGGCAAGCTTGCAGGCCTAGGCCTCAAAATGGCCACCAGCCACATGGCCAGGCCCAACAACATCAGCAAGGCCATCCCCAAAAACACACTTCCCCAACTCAATTCAATGCCATCCATGCCCTAAATGATGTCTAAATTCAACAGATCACATAGAAAACACTTGATCAATAAAGATGTGGCTACCTGCTCTGATCCTAGTGGATGAAAAAGCAGGCCTGTTGGCAGACAAGGCCAGGCAAGCTTGCAGGCCTAGGCCTCAAAATGGCCACCAGCCACATGGCCAGGACCAACAACATCACAAAGGCCACCCCAAAAAACACACTTCCCCAACTCAATCCAATGCCATCCATGCCCTAAATGATGTCTAAATTCAACAGATCACATAGAAAACACTTGATCAATAAAGCTGTGGCTACCTGCTCTGATCCTAGTGGATGAAAAAGCAGGCCTGTTGGCAGACAAGGCCAGGCAAGCTTGCAGGCCTAGGCCTCAAAATGGCCACCAGCCACATGGCCAGGCCCAACAACATCACAAAGGCCACCCCAAAAAACACACTTCCCCAACTCAATCCAATGCCATCCATGCCCTAAATGATGTTTAAATTCAACAGATCACATAGAAAACACTTGATCAATAAAGCGGTGGCTACCTGCTCTGATCCTAGTGGATGAAAAAGCAGGCCTGTTGGCAGACAAGGCCAGGCAAGCTTGCAGGCCTAGGCCTCAAAATGGCCACCAGCCACATGGTCAGGCCCAACAACATTAGCAAGGCCACCCCCAAAAACACACTTCCCCAACTCAATCCAATGCCATCCATGCCCTAAATGATGTCTAAATTCAACAGATCACATAGAAAACACTTGATCAATAAAGCTGTGGCTACCTGCTCTGATCCTAGTGGATGAAAAAGCAGGCCTGTTGGCAGACAAGGCCAGGCAAGCTTGCAGGCCTAGGCCTCAAAATGGCCACCAGCCACATGGCCAGGCCCAACAACATCAGCAAGGCCATCCCCAAAAACACACTTCCCCAACTCAATTCAATGCCATCCATGCCCTAAAAGATGTCTAAATTCAACAGATCACATAGAAAACACTTGATCAATAAAGCTGTGGCTACCTGCTCTGATCCTAGTGGATGAAAAAGCAGGCCTGTTGGCAGACAAGGCCAGGCAAGCTTGCAGGCCTAGGCCTCAAAATGGCCACCAGCCACATGGCCAGGACCAACAACATCACAAAGGCCACCCCAAAAAACACACTTCCCCAACTCAATCCAATGCCATCCATGCCCTAAATGATGTCTAAATTCAACAGATCACATAGAAAACACTTGATCAATAAAGCTGTGGCTACCTGCTCTGATCCTAGTGGATGAAAAAGCAGGCCTGTTGGCAGACAAGGCCAGGCAAGCTTGCAGGCCTAGGCCTCAAAATGGCCACCAGCCACATGGCCAGGCCCAACAACATCACAAAGGCCACCCCAAAAAACACACTTCCCCAACTCAATCCAATGCCATCCATGCCCTAAATGTGCTTGAAAATGAAATACATTCAAAAAACAAAAGGAACAGTTGCTTCATCATGCACACACACCCATGAGGCCATGCCCATGGCTAGCTCGGGCCTACTACTACAACCCACACAATTAAAAAAAAAAAAAGGAATGATAATAATTAATTAATTATCAGAAATAAATTGTAGTTACAACAACTGCAATGCCCACAATCAAACACAACAACCACTTACTTGTAAAATATCCTATTCCCAAAATCCTGAAATCCAATTGCAATGATGCAGCAGACAAAAAGAGTGATCTTTCCAGCTCCAAATCCAAAGGCAGAATGAGCAGGAGATGGACAAAGCACTGGGAGGAGCCTGCTGGACAGGAACAGGAAGTTGGAGATTCTGTGTCACTTCCTCCCTCTTTCCACCTTTTAAAAAAATGACTCCTTGCACAAAAAGGAAAGCCAAATGTCAATATAAGGAGTTCTTTTCATCCAAAATCAGCATTTGCAGATGGTTTCATGCTGCTAGAGCCGATATTCCTCTCCAAATTGTAAATTTTACGTTGTTGAGTTCTCGAGCTTCACATTACTTCCGCCGGCGTGTCGAAAACGATATGATCGCGTTCTCTTCTTTGTCCCTGTCGAGTTGGATATGACGTGTTCGCGGTCTCTTTCTCCTGTTCGCGTTCGATTACACGTGCCTGCGTCCTCATCCTCTGGCTCGCGATGTAGAATGACATGTTCGAGATCTAAATCTTCTCATACTCGCGCGGTGCATGATCGCGAGAAGAAAGACGTGATCGCGCGACAAATGACGTGATCGCGTGACAAATGACGTTAATGCGGCCGCGAACTCTCACGAGACAGCGCAAAATGGCTACCAAAATCCAACATCTCGTGGAGAACGCGACCGGGTCAAGAAAACTTGTCGGAGAACGCAGGGATTCAGGTAAGGCGATCGCGCGCGCGCGAGAATGTATTATTTTACAGCGCGAGCAAGAAACAAATTATCGCTAAGCTGCGGAATGCGGAAATTTTGACATTTTCGCGCTTTCCGCAGAACGCGAAAATGCCAAAATATCGCAATTTCCGCGAACGGAACGGAATTTTGGCCCAGGCCTATACAAAATAGTATTTATACATTCAGGTGCCGATTCCGATCCGTCAAAAAAATTTACCGTCCGACTCGTATCCGTATTTTTTTACATACGAATCGTACAAGTACCGTACAAACGGCCAAGTACGATTCGGACGTGAAAAATACCTACGAATAGCGTCGGGAAATGTCTACGAGAGGGAGTCGGAATTTTTTACGTCCGAATGGCCTCGTGAAATGTGTACGAGAGGGAACCGGACATTTTTACGTGCAAATTGTAAAACAAAAGTCCGAACGCGCAAGTACGATTCGTACCGCCCGTCCGAATACACAACTGCATGTAGAAGGCCCCGTACGGAGCCAACGCAGTAGCACACATGTACATGGGTAAACTTGTGCCCGTGTACGAGCCGTACAGCCCCCCACCACCCAATATATCAGCACCGTACACCCCCCTGTCCGCACACGTACATGCCGTACCCCCCAGTACGTGCCGTACCCCCGCATGTACGTGCCGTACCCCCGCCCCATGTACGCAGGTACTCCAGGCCCGCACCTGTACGCTCCGTACCCCCGCATGTACGCGCCGTACCACCCCCATGTACGCGGGTACCCCTGGCCCGCACCTGTACGTGCCGTACCCCCGCATGTACGCACCGTACCCCCGCATGTACGCTCCGTACCCCCCCATGTACGCGGGTACTCCAGGCCTGCACCTGTACGTGCCGTACCCCCACATGTACGCGCCGTACCCCCCCATGTACGCGGGTACCCCATGCCCGCACCTGTATGCGCCGTACCCCCACCGCCCAGGCCCGCACCTGTATGCGCCATACCCCCGCATGTACGCGCCGTACCCCCCATGTACGCGGGTACCCCAGGCCCGCACCTGTACGCGCCTTACCCCCACTGCCCCAGGCCCCCACCTGTACGCGCCGTACCCCCACTGCCCCAGGCCCGCACCTGTACGTGCTGTACCCCCACCACCCCAGGCCCGCACCGGTACGTGCCGTACCTCCGCATGAACGCGCCGTACACCCCCATGTACGCGGATACCCCAGGCCCGCACCTGTACGCGCCGTACCCCCACCGCCCCAGGGCTGCACCTGTACGCGCCGTACCCCCACTGCCCCAGGCCCGCACATGTACGCGCCGTACCCCCACCGCATGTACGCGCAGCACCCCAACCCCGTACCCCAGCACCCTCACCCAGCATCGCGTATGTATGGACCGTACCTACGCGAAAAATACTCATACAGAACCAGGACACTGTAAAACAGCACAAGGAGGGTCAATTCGACTCGCACAACACCACAAAACACGTCTACATGACAAAATACATCTCAAAGACTGACCTGGCACATCCAAACAGGCAAACAGAGGCCCAAACTCACAACCACCTCTTATAATACACCCACCAAAATTCAAACACAGACACACCCAAAAATGGACCACTAAACACACAACCCATGAGCCTTTGCAACAGACCCACTGCTGCCAGACCCCACACACAAACAACACAAACAACTGCACCTTACTGACCCCTTAACTACACCTTAACTCACACACCTTCACACAACCTCCTTCACAAACACCCCCACTCACATTCACACACACACTGTCACATTCACACCCACATTCACACCCACATTCACACCCACACACCCACAACCATCCACACCCACACCCCACACCATGCCCACAGACAAGAATCCAAAGTTCACAAGGGCGGAGCTGGAGCTCCTTGTCAACAAAGTCATCAGAGTCGAGCCACAGCTGTTTGGAACATTGGTCAGACAGACCAGCATTGCCCAAAAAGCCAGCCTGTGGCAGAGGATCGTTGATAAGGTGAATGCTGTTGCGCCCATCCGAAGGACCAGGCATGAATGCCAAGCCAGGTACGAATGCCAAGCCAGGTACGATCTGCACAGGGCAGTCAAGAGGAAGATGAATGAGGAATACGCCCAGAGTAACATCACTGGAGGCGGGCTGCCCCGCAGACACGTACACTACCATCCCTGGGAGGAGAAGGTGATGGCCCTGCTTCCGCCGGTGGGAGTACACGGAGTTGAAGGAGTCGCAGAGCCTGGTGAGTACAAAAACAACTTACGTAACATGTGGGCAATGGGGTCCACACCACAAATACACCAAATGCACGCAACTTCCTCCAAGCACTCACCGCACACAACCACACTCAAAAACCACACTCATTCCACCAACGTCTCCATGCACCATTCACAAATCAAGCCAATGCCATGTTCCTGGCTACACCAACCACAAACCCAAGACTGGAAGTCCGGGAGGCTGGGAGGGTGGGCCTCACACAACACATTGTGAAAATGAGAAGCAGACACCAATGCCCTCAGCCCATATGGCATAGGTACATACCCATGCACAATGCACAGGGACTGGCAAAGTACTGACAAGGTCGCTGACTCTTGGCCCTGCTGTATGCAGCACAATGCCTTCCTTGGACCACTGTACACTCAAACACCAACTCCACAAGCACAGGTAACTAGCACAGGAACTCACACTGACTGTCATGCCAGCATTCACCATGAGGGGACACACACATCACCTGGGAGACCCAATGCCAACTCACACTACACCCAACAGCAGTACCGGTCACACCCCCCCATCCTTACACAAGCACACACCCCCGGGGCAGGCAACAGATTTACACACTCTCACAATGGACATGTGACACAAGACCAATCCATAGCCAAATAAGCATCCTAGCCAAAATTCTACAGGTCAAACACTCAGGAGAACATATCAATCTGTCCCCCGCAACATACCCATCCCCAAGTGGACATTGAGAGGAATGCTAGGCACATCCAACTACCTGGAGGAACTGTGACAACTTGAATATGTATGAAACATGGATGTCGCATGAAACAGCATTAACATTGTCTCTATCTCACACACAGGGCAACGTCGTGGACCTCCCCCCAACACTGGGGGGGAACAATCACAGTCCCCGGCTCGGCGTGAAGATGACCCCACCGGCAGCGACGACTCTCACCACTCCGTGGAAGACCCCGACCAAGCTGGCCCCTCTGGTGCCCAAGCCCCTGCAGCACCTGCGTCAGGTACATCTGTGCCAACCACCACCCCCATTGCTGCCACATCCCAGGAGACACCCAGGAGCCCTGCTCGCACTGAACAACAGAGCCAGTCTGACCAGGAGGGACAAGGTTCTCCGGGCACCCAGGAGGAGGCAGGCAACCCTGCAAATGCCATCCCTCAGGGGTCCCATAGACCCGATGTGCCCACAACGGCAGGCCAGGCTCAAGTGGGCAGGGGTGGTGGGAGTGGAGGCAGGCGGAGGCATGAACCTGACCAGCCAGCTATGTCCCACATACGCCACATCCTGGACACATACCGGCGTGACACCAGGGGCATCAGCCAGGTAGTGTCAAGACTCACAGAGATGCAGGGGACCCTCAACGAGATCAATAACATGCAGGCCGAGCAACATGCCAGTCAACAACAAAACCAAGGACGGATGGAGGCAAGACAGGCTGAGCTCCTGGCGGTGCAAAGGGACATGAGCCATTCACTCCGTCGGATTGCCGACAACATGGGCAACCCTCCCTGTGACAGCAGGTGCAGACCAGCACCAGCCACAGGGAGGGAGGAGGAGGAGGATTCATCCAACGGCGCATCCCAAACATCGTCAAGGCCTGCATCTGAGGGTCCCCGGAGGAAGGTGGGTCGTCCACGGAAAAGACCGTGAGAGTCAGCGGACCATCAACATCTCCCAGGTCACCTGGCCTGGCACCTGGCCCTCTGGCGCAACAGCAGCACCTCATCCAATGACATTCTCTGCCACATGGACTTGCTGGTCACAGTCTGACCAATGATGACCAACACTGTGCTCTGGACTCTGAGATGACTTCCAATGCCAAGGATACCATCTCCCCCTGTGAACTTTGGATTCTATTCCCCCGGTAGAGCACCTAATTTCACCTACCAAAACACGTACCCCACCGCAAATAAAAATATTATTTGGTTCATGAGACGTTGCTGTCATGTTGCTTAATTCCACAACATATGTGTGTGTAAATGTCAAACTATGTCTGAGTGTTAAACTAACTCCAGCCATCCATACCCTGGGATCTGCGTCTGGTACAGGACACAAATTGGTCACAAGGTATCATTCAAAGCAGGCATGGAGCAGATCACTCACCTGTGATGGCCACAAGCTGCTGAGGGGGGGCTTGCAATACTGAGCGGACAGACCTATTTGGAAGATTATCATTAAGGCGTAGAGGTCATGGCTCATGTGGAGGTTCCCGGGGAGGGAGTCCCAGGTATGTGTTGGCAGGTGGGAGAACTATGTCCTGCATGCTGGAGTACGGTGGATGTGAAGAATGGTGGCCAGGGCAAGGTCGGATGCACGGAGATGGCCCAACGGGGTCTCGTATGACAAGACGTACAAGGTTGGTTTTGTGTTGGGGTTGTGGACTTCCTCCTGAGTGTGGGTGGGGAGTGTTGAGGTCATCCTGCAGCAGACAGTGATCCATTGCAGCTATCTATGGTGGACGGTGATGTGGCTGGGGCGCAGGATGTTGAAGCTGAGGTGTGCAGATGCACCCTGGATGTGGACAAGTTTCCCGGGAGTTTGGATGTACGTGCTCCGTAGAGGGCAGGCCAGTATTTGACACGGATGTTGTCATGGACATGGGGGATGGTCTGTCTTTCCTTGGAGTGAATCTATCTGTGGATCATGTGCATAATGCAGAGGGCGTTGCAGCATGAGGTACAGATGCTGTGGACTGACACGGCAAATGTGTGCGAGCAATACATGATGCACACCATCTTGTGTGTGTGGCCACTGGGTGCCGGGGCAGGGCTCCTGCAGGTGGGACACAAGCACTTGACCCAGCTGTAAGGGGACAATCCTCAGATGATCACCTCAGTCCTGTAAAAGTCCAGCCTCAGGTGTCTCATGTACAGCCATTCATCAATGGATCTCATGCATTCAGGGATAATGGAACTGGCAATGTCTGCGTCTTTGGTGAGGGTGAGGAGCACCTGGCTGTCAATGGCATACCAGCTGATGAGGTGCTGTGCGCATGTGATGGTGGAGAGGGGGGTCCTGGACACATTGTAGATTGACATGCTGAGAGATGATACCTGTGCCATGTGCCAGACGACGACACCATACTACATGCAGAAGCCTTGAGTCCCACTCCCATGGCCTTGCTGGGGTACAGAGCCAGTGGGGAGTAGGAGGGACATGACCTGGTTGGTGTGACAGGGCCTGGAAGGCGTGGCAGCACTGTGTAGGCAGTTGGAGTAGCACACTCAGCATGCAAAGGTGTCGTGTGTGCGCTTAAGGTATGTCTGACAGCATGCGGTAGATTTGCGGATGGACATTGCTTGGAGTGTGGCTACTACATCAGACTGTAGTGTGATGTGTGTCATGCAAGGACATGAGGGTCGTGCAATGTGCACGTTGCATGTGCTGATGGTCCAGCCTTTGCCACCGCGTGGCGCCAACTGTGGCATAGACAAGCTGAGGACAGCCAAATGAATGGGTGGAGGGAGGAAGGGAGGAGCATCTTTGAGGCGTGTGTGTTGCCAAATCAGGATACTCTGTGGGCCCTTTCTGCAGGTTCCGCAGCAGCAGGCAGCATGTCCTTGAAAATATTCCACAATTTGCACACAAAGACTAGGATGTCTGAAGGACAACTGCAACAGGCGTGTGTAAAGGAAGGAGTGTCCGGTTGTACATGGCACACCCAGAGACAATGCATGCACGAACACCAAAGATGAATGACACCGGATCAGGGAACTGAAGGCCGAGCTGCACACAGGAGACACACCCTCAGCAGGTGTTGATGGCCCATTGTGTGGACCAACATGCCAAAATACATACACAACCATGGACCTCATGCACAATAGGGATCATAATCCATGAGGAACTGCATGCATGTTGCTAAACTACACATGGACTCCTCTGCACAATCTTTCACAACTATGCCAGAGATGCCGCATGCAAAGTGGCAAGAGACCAGCATTGACAGAGATGAGGCACCTTGGAGTGTGAGGAACACCTTTATTACTCAGGCTCACACTAAAGGAAATGCATCCTTTTGAACAGACTCACAGGTCATTCCTCTGACCATGTGGGACCTACACTGGACACCCCCTGCAACACACAGATGTGTACAATCCTACTGAGCTGGCACACAAGTGAAGTGTGTGAGCCAAACACCCCTTGCTCCACACGGAGAGTCTGCAATTCACCATTGAGCCTCTTATGGGAATGTCCCACACTATGTCCACCATCAGCATCCCGTATGTTCGTGAGGGACGTTTGACACACATTGATGCCTTCATCACATTCCACAAAACATTACAGATGACTGTCAGCAAGGGGGAATATCAAGTTATGGGAGCCATGCCACATGTCATGTGCCCATGGTGAGTCGACAGGTATGCATGGTAACACAACATGCACAGGAGCAGTCCCAACATAAACCAAACACGTACCACACACAAAATGCCTTGCTGCACTCCTTACCCAAAATGACTTTTCACCATGTCCGTGCATGGAACGCTGATTCTGCACACGTTGCAATACTCATGAGGAATAGCTGGAGGCCAACGAAGACACGAGCAGACGACATGCACAAGAAACTGTGGATGACAGACACACCACAAGTCAGCAAAGAGCTAGTTATCGGCAGACATGGACATGTACTCGACAGGAATGATGTTGTCACCATGCTAATTTAACAAATTAGTGTCCATGCTAAAATGTGTGGAATGACATCATCACTTGAATGACACATCAGAACACACCTCCAAGTCACTTAGCACACAGTCAGCTGGACACACACATTGAAACACATGCCACACAAGGCTCAAAGCGTGCACACTCAGACACAGGGACTCACCATTATGAGAAGAAGTTGCGGATGAGTCCTCCTCCTCCTCCTCACTTTCCTCGTGCCCAAGCCCTTCATCCTCCACGGGTGGATGTTCCTGCTCATCGGGATCCAGAATGAGTGGCACTGCCTTCTCCACTGCCATGTTGTGCAGCATGCAGCACACAAGGAAGATTTTGCAGACCTTCACCGGGGCATATGGGAGGGACCCGCCGGTCTTGTGGAGGCACCGGAATCGGCTCTTCAGGAGTCCAAACGTCCTCTCAATCACGCGCCTGGTCTGCCCATGGGCGTCGTTGTAACGGTGTTCTCCGGCTGTTCTGGGATTGCGGAGAGGCGTCATCAGCCATGGCATGTTGGGATAGCCAGAGTCCCCTACATGGAAACATCATGTGAAGAAGTGGGTCAGGAGATGCCGTAAGATACAAAGATACCGCTAAACAGAGGACAAACAGAGTATACCCACCAACAAGACATGCTCGTTCGTCGTGCGGCCGCAGCATCATTTCTGGCACCCTGCTACACCTCATGATGTAGGCATCGTGTGCTGACCCTGGAAAACGGGCACAGACATGGGAAATCCACATGTTAGGTAGACACACCACAAGGGCATTAATAGAGTGATAATGTTTGCGGTTCCGAAAGGCTACCTCCTGTGCCTGTGGTGGTACCAAAGCCACATGTGTCCCATCAATGGCCCCAATTACATGAGGCATCCCTCCCAGGGCATAGAACTCACCCTTGACACCTGTCAACTGCTCACGAGTGGGAAAATGGATGAATTCATCCAGGTGCTCCAACATGGCTTCTAAAACATCATGCAGGACACGGCTGAACATTGTCTGGGACATGCAACCGACATCAGCTATGGTGAACTGAAAGGTACCGGTGGCAAAAAATGTAGGGCTGCCATCACCTTCATCTTGGGGGTCAGAGCAGTGGGATACCTGTGTCGCGGTTGGAGGTGTGGTTGCAGCCGGGTGGTCAAGCGCTCAATCAACTCTTGCGAGAAGCGGTATCTTCGGATGCAGTCATGTTCACGCATGGCACCCAGGTCTGGCATTGGTCAGGGGAGAGGCGGTGCCCTGCAGAGATTTGGAAGGAATATCGATGAGCGAATACATCACAACAACAATGTCAATGAAATGAGCACATGTTCAACAGCTAATACACATCTGCTAAATACAGAGTCTGGTCTGTGCAATACATCCAGCACACCTATGCCAGCAAGGTGATACTCCTACGAAGAGCCAGCTACAATAGTTTATTTGCAAGGTCGATGTGACATGCCATGAAACGAGCTGTGTGCCAGTGTAAGTGAACAGCCAGACACATTACAGGAGTGACAGACATCCACATATCTGAATTTGAAGGATGTAATCTCATACAGCCAGCATGCGGGAAGCTAGACGCACAGGTCAGATGTCATTTAAAAAGGGCAGATCACACACCTTTCTATGAAGGGGTACATGTCAAATGCTGATAACCCAGACATTGAGACAATGCAGATATGTCCTCAGGTCGCAATACCATGTTCGATGCATGCAGACACATGTCACGTGGTATTGCACATGTGGCATGGTGTGTGTAATTGTGTGCCATGCACATATGCACACAGACACATGTTGGATACTGCAACAGCAGATGGAGTTGACGGATACACCAACTGCAAGCTCATGGGAACACATGACACACACATGACATAGTCACATCGTGGCACACTGGTAGTCACATGTCAGGTGAAATTATCCGTGTACCTGCCATCAGGGGACAGTTGCGGGTGTTGGTGACTGTGGCATACCAGTGATGCAGTGCTTGACACGTTTGTACTACATGCACACATGTGCAAAGTGTGAAGGGGAAGTGTGCCACGTAGTGCCCCATCACACATGACATGTGTAAACAGCTCATCACACATCTATTGTGCCAAAACATGAGGAGACATGTGCCACATCACTGCCTGACACACCTAGGCCCTGCACATGAAGGACTGCACTGACAATGACTTGATGTACAGCCTTTTGCGAGTCTGACACCTCCATTCCTTTCGTGTGCGCCTCCTATCACCAGTGTAAGCTGTGAAACGCAGTACACACGTTCTGAGGCCGTGTGTACGGGTCGTACACGTGTGAGTATGGCCCGTACTCACGCGTGTACGGCCCGTACATGCGTGTACGGCCCGTACATGTGTGAGTACGGGCCGTACACACGTGAGTACGGCCCCTATCACTATAGTTGTGTTACCGTAGGCCATAGTGATAGGGGCCGTACTCACGCGTGTACGGCCTGTACACGTGTGAGTACGGGCCGTACACGCGCGTGTACGGGCCGTACACGTGTGAGTACGGCCCCTATCACTATAGTTGTGTTACCGTAGGCCATTGTGATAGGGGCCGTACTCACGCGTGTATGGCCCGTAGACGCATGAGTACGGCCCCTATCACTATGGCCTACGGTAACACAACTATAGTGATAGGGGCCGTACTCACGCGTGTACGGCCCGTACACGCATGGGTATGGGCCGTATCACTGTAGTGATGGTGCCCTAGGGGTATGTGTGAAACGCGTCGTACCTGTGTGGGGATTTAAAAATTAAAATGGGGACACATGAGGGACAAGTATTAGGGCATAAATGCATGCTGGTTGTCATGGGTACCGAGTTTCAAGTTCTAAACTTTACATCATGTGGTCTGGAAAAAGCAGTTGGCCACATTATACATTGTTGCAAAGTGGTTGTTGACTTGACATGATGCTGCAAATTCGAAAGATGCTAAGGCTGTCACTGGTGTATGTTTAAAGGGATTGGAGGAAACGTAGGATGCAAATGAGTCTGACCAATCACTCTGTACACCTGTAAATGAAATAGGCCAGCAATGCAGATATAAGGCAGGCAGAACCCATGAGAGGGCACTTGCCTGCACAACATGTCAGTCGATACCACTGCTGCTGTATTGTCTCCCTCTGGCACCATGTCAAGGACTGTGGAGAGGGCCCAGCCTTTCACCCAGGAGGAGAATGAGGTCCTGCTGGATGTGATCCTCCCACGGTACCCCATGCTGTATGGTCGACCAGGGGAGCAGGTGAGTGCTGACTCCACTACCTTTGCCTGTGCACCTTTTTTGTGTCTGTCACTTCTGGCATTGTGTCCAGGTGTGACAGACATGCAATGTTGTTTAGAGTGGGTCCCAGGGGGGGGTGGATGGCTTATGTCTCTCATGCAGGACTTGATGTAGTTCATGTGTGCACTCCTCACTTGCATTGTGCTTACTGTGACATTCACTGCATAGTGCATGGCACATTCAGCCTGGCTAATCCTCTTGGGCATTCTTGTTCTATTGTCCTGCGGTGATTCAGTGGTCACCCCGGTGTGACAGGTGACTGCATCCACAGATGTGTGTGAGTTGAGTGGAGCTGTGGTGAGAGTGGTGAGAGTGTCCAAATGATGTGTACGCCCCCTGGACATTGATGTGTGTGAATGTTTCTTATCATGTGGGTGAGTGTCTATGTGGAGTGTTGCACCAGAGCTGCATGGAGGAGGCAACTGCTCGACCCATCTGATGTGAGAGGGAAGCCGTGCTGTGTGTCTGACTTGCTGAGCTAGCCCCACACCTGTGACACCCCCCTGGCAAGTGGCACATGTGCAGAGTGAGCTTTGTATCAGCTGTTGACAATGGCAGGTGATTGATCTGTGCCCTTGTGTGTCTGTGTACTCTACTGTAGTTTCGTTAGTGGCATGGGGCATGTGACTGCTTTGCGGTGCTGGCCATCAGCCTTGTTTTGCTTGGGATGCACAGTGTGTGCCATGATCAGGGATTGGTTTGCACCCCTCATGCCACCTGTGTACTTACTATGCCATGTAGTGCATTGGTGCGTCCACAGTGGCAAATGTCCTTATGACTAAGGTGCTATTACTTGCAAGCATACTATGCCCTGTTCAACAAATCAAAGATGTTAAAATGTGTGTCTCTGTGACATGGTGCAGGTGTAGTGATGTTGTCTCACTTTGTCATCCTCACAGGTAACCGCCTACCATAAGGGGAAGATCTGGAAGGAGGCCGTCAAGGCCGTTCAATCGGTGGAGGGTCGCAGTCGGTGCCTGCCACAAGTGAGGAAGAGATGGCAGGACATCCGGTGCTGGACCCGGAGGATCGCCCGGGTCATGCTGAAGGAGGAGGCTCCCCACAAGCATGGCGGGCGCCGGCGCCTGACCCACCAAATGAAGCGTGTCCTGGCGGTGGTCTTCCCTGACCTGGATAGGCGGATACAGGAGTTACAGCAGCAGGAAGGGGGTAGGTACATGTGTGTTTGTTGTGTGTCGCCAGCTTTTGTTGCTGCTCCGTCGCCTGGAGACACTGCCAGGGTATATATGTGCAGTGCATATCCTGTTCCCCCAAGTCAACCTGTGCTGTTCTTCCTCCCTTCCCCTCCTTGACATGTGTTACCTGGTCTGTGTGTTATCACTATTGCACATGGTCATCTAGGTTGCCAGTTAATCAAGGTGCACACTGCTTTCAGCATCATGTGTGGGGGTGGTCTGCCTGTGCCCTATCCTGTTCAGTCATTTGGGGGTGCATATTTGTTGGCACTGATGCTGAGTCTCAACATAGGAGTGTGAGGTTTCAAAAAAACAGACTTGCAGCATGCATTACCAATGTTGTGGCCTCAGACATGATGTGCATGAGTGGGAGATATGCATAGTGCCTGGACGGTTGCTCCTGTTACAGTCAGCTCATTCCAGGACCATGGAGCAGTGTGCCCACTACAGTCCCCTGACACAGCCTGCCCTTCTAATCATGTGTGTCATCCAACACTGTGCATATTCACTGTGGGTTCAGCATGGCCCTGCCTCTGTGGCATTCTTCCCTGGCCTAGGTTGTATTTTTCACATGTGTGCTACATGTGTCCACTGGACAGGGATACACCAGTTTGCTTGTGCATACTCACACTGGGCAGTGCCTGTGTGTCTATTCACAACAATCTGTTGCTGGTTGTTTGTGACAAATATGTTTTGCCAGCCCTACAAGGTGATGTTGTGTTAATGAAGCGAGTTTTCAAGCACAGTTATTGTAACCATGAATAAGAGGTGTCACTTCTTGATCGGTATCAGTCACATTGACTCAGGTATGGGTGTGTGTGTGCGGGAGGGGCGTACATGTTCAACCCTGATTTTTCATTGCCAGTTCTGACTTGTGTGTGATAATTCGCAGTACAGAAAGTCACCGTGCAGTGCCCCCGTGATGTTGGCCAGTGCTTAATGTTTGTGCTTCGTAGCCTGTGTCAGTTTTTGACAATCATGTATCCTGCTTGTACATTTTTTGCACCTGTGTGTGGTTCAGATGCTACACAGTTGTGACTTTGTGTGCTGACATCTGTGGGTACATTCTGGCTTGCCATGAGGGTGTCCCCACAGTACAGCTATGCTTTTTTACAAAACAATTGCAGGCCCATTAGCTTATTCATTGTCCTGGGTGTGGACATGTGTGCCACTCCAGATGACAGTCAGTAGGTCATATGTGTAGCCAACTAAGTAATCAGGTGATGGATAGCCATGTGACAAATTACATTATTAAAGTTGTTACTCAGAGAAATTGTCCCTTGGCAATCACTACACCTGTCAACATGTCTCAATGTTTCATATGCTTGACCTTGTTGTTTTGTTGTGAAGGACAATAATGTGCCTGCATGACAGATGTCTCCCAAGGAAGTGCACAAGACACCACCTTTACACTTTCCTGGGACCCGCTGGCACATTTTAAAGTAAGGCACAGTTTGAACAAAACTTGTTTAGAGTTCATACATATACATGTTCCCACAGTGTGGTTGTATTTGGGTTAGTCCTTGGTTGTTGCCGATACTAACTTACGAGTGTCAAGTCATCCAGACCACCGTGGTGCCATGTATATGTACTTACTGATACCCCATTTCTGCCTAACAGTGGCCTATTTGAATGAGTCTGGCAGCTCAGACAATGACTGTGTACATGTAGTTTGGTGTGCACCTCCTTGTGTGACTTCTGTTATACAGACACATGTGTGTTCTGTTCACAAAGTGGCACATTCACACATTCTAGACATGTCCATTGTGTAAAGGGTTGTGATTCTCCAGGAATCACAATGTATTTCTTTGGGGTTTCCTAAGTACTCACAGGTCTCTGAGTGTGGGGACACCTTCTGCATTGGCATGTGGTATTTGGCCTTGGGTGCGACATTACTGTTGGGTTCACAGTAGAAGAGGTGGCATGCCTTCATAGTCTTGCTGTGCTCAACTGATCCCAGACACTAGCTTCTCAGGATCTTGGGATTTCAAGTTATTTGTTGTTGTATCCTAATTTTCATTTTTTCCAAGTGGCATGGTTGGTCAACCATCTGGGGAGTGCAGGGCTTACATATGTGGGGAGTATTCTAGATGTTACTCATGATGCCTTTCCTGTTATGCACTGTTGCCTATTTTGTTTGGACTCATGTGTCAGATGTATACAGGTGACTGATTTTTTCCTGTCTCTTCACCTTGCCCACAGCATCATCGGAGGACACCGAGGGAGACACCAGCACGGACGTGGAGGAGGGATCGAGCACTGGTGCCACCACTGCTGAGGAGGGCGAGGGGAGTGAGACGGAGGACCTGCCCAGTACCAACACTGACTACGAGGCTGACGGGTCTGAGGCTGAACTCCCTGAGGGGGCGGAGGCTGCTCCAACAGCTGGCAGCAGCACTCCATCCGTCACCGCCCCCTCCATTCCCATCACCGCCCTCCCACTTGCTCGGGTCCCTTCTGTCCGTGCTAGGCAACCACATGTCTCCTTCGTGCCAGGCACTGCACCCCCGGTCCCCCCTGCTGCCCTCACTGCCGAGTCTGTGGACATTCAGCGGCAGTTGCAGATTGGGCAGACATCGATCCTGACTGTCCTCCATGGCCACACCAGACTTCTGATCCAGATGGTGTCGTACATGAAGGGCATGTCATCAGCGATGTCTGACCAACGCATGTTGCTGAGGTCCCTGGACTCATCACTGATGGCAGTAGTGAGTCACCTGCAGCGCTGTGTCCCCCCCTACCCCTGCACCATCCACAAGTCCCACACCCATGCCTGTCCCAAGCACACCAAGACATCCACACACACGCACCCCACCAGACACAAGCAGCACACCACCACGTAAGGGCAAGCGCACACCTCCTGACACGCACACTCAGGGGGAAGCAGGCACACCCACTGGGTCTGGGGCACACAGGCAGGCACGCAGCCACAGTCCTCATCCACATGACTCACTCCCCAGTCCCTCCGATGTCACTCCCCTTGGCTCCCCTGCCCCAGAATCGGAGAAGGAGGCCTACTTCGCTGGGCTGGGCCTCAGCCCCACTAGTTCACCTGGCCGCAAACGGTCAAGGCACTCCAAGGGTAGGGGAGTTAAGTCCCCCAGCCTGTCCACCACCTCCCCCAGTAGCGCTGCAGGCCATCCCTCCGACCCCCCCTCCTTGGGGCCTGTTGTTTCTCCGGGTGCAGGGGAGACGCTTGAAGATCTGGCAGAAGTGTGCAGTGCCGAACTCGCCTCTACCTTTGGCGCTGCCCCACCCCCTGTGGTGGAGTCGTCCGTCCCTGCACCCACCACACCTACCCTTCCCCCTCCTGTCCCTGCGGTGCCTGGTCCTTCCCCACATGATGCCCCCCCCCAGTCGCTGAACCAGAGGTTTAGTATGTGCAGGCAAGCTAGGGGAGACGTGTGGCCATGTGTCCCCCCCAAGGACTTCATATCTGGACTGGCCATTGGCCTTTGTACATAGTGTTCTTTACTACATCTTATTTTTTCATGCTGAATAAAGCATTTTCTTTTCCGTTTTGAAAAGTCTTGCATTTCATGTATTGATGTTGATGCTGAGGCTCCAGGAGTTGGGGTTGTGGGAATGTGTTATGTTTCATGGAAATGTTGTAGTCTGCATCTCATGGGGTGGAACCTGGTATCTGCGTGCCCTCACAAGGTCTCTGAAAAGAATCTTTGGTCGTGTCTGCTCTTTGTGTTTGGAGACATTGTCCCTAGGAGTGTTCCTTCCTCTGTGGCACCTGACATCTCCCCTGCAGAGGGTTGCACAATTGTTGTGTTGCCCTGTGTCTACATTTACTTTGTTGGTGATGGATCCCTTCAACTCTGACCATGCCTGCTCAGCAATGTCTCCGGCTGCATCGTCTGTGCCATCCTTGGTACTCACTGTACTTGTGTATAGAGTATTTTGCCATGCCTTCATGGAGAAATTGTCCCTTTTCCGCACAATGCATGTGTGTAATCCCAGCCTAGCACACATATGGTACTTGTTCTGCTGGGTATTTGAACACCTGACTCACAATTGTGGGCATTGTATCTGTGGGAACTCCACCCTATTCCTTCCATGTCAGACAACATCTTGGTGGCTGTCCCAGCACCTGTACATTCCTATCAGTCCTGGGATGTGCGTGACAGTGTGTGTTCCGTTTGTCTCTCTTAGTTTAGTAGGCATTGACATGACCATCCAGTCTTGTGGCATGATCTCTGTGTGTGTATTGTGCTGCATCCGCCAGGGGTGGGTATGCATGTGTGATTTGTCCTCACACCCACATGTGGTGTGTCATGCAGTGGGGGAAAGACATCCATCCGCATGGGAGTGGGACACTGCTGTCAGTGATGTGTTGTTATGGCACTATCAACATAGTCCTAATATCGGGATGCGTACATACACCCATGGAATTGGGATCATCTGATAAGGATGTACACTCTCCCATGTCTGTGTCCACTGCTGGTATTCCTCTGCACCCACCCCTCACATGTCTCTGTCCACTGCTGGGAGTGATAGGCACCCACCCCTCACATGTCTCTGTCCACTGCTGGGAGTGATAGGCACCCACCCCCATGTCTCTATCCACTGCTGGGAGTGATAGGCACCCACCTCCATGTCTGTGTCCACTGCTGGGAGTGATAGGCACCCACCCCCATGTCTCTGTCCACTTCTGGGAGTGATGGGCACCCACCCCTCACATGTCTCTGTCCACTGCTGGTATTCCTCTGCAACCACCCCCATGTCTCTGTCCACTGCTGGGAGTGATAGGCACCCACCCCTCACATGTCTCTGTCCACTGCTGGGAGTGATAGGCACCCACCCCCATGTCTGTGTCCACTGCTGGGAGTGATAGGCACCCACCCCCATGTCTCTGTCCACTGCTGGGAGTGATAGGCACCCACCCCCATGTCTCTGTCCACTGCTGGGAGTGATAGGCACCCACCCCTCACATGTCTCTGTCCACTGCTGGGAGTGATAGGCACCCACCCCTCACATGTCTCTGTCCACTGCTGGTATTCCTCTGCACCCACCCCTCACATGTCTCTGTCCACTGTTGGGAGTGATAGGCACCCACCCCCATGTCTGAGTCCACGGCTGGGAGTGATAGGCACCCACCCCTCACATGTCTCTGTCCACTGCTGGGAGTGATAGGCACCCACCCCCATGTCTCTATCCACTTCTGGCACCTACCCCCATGTCTCTGTCCACTGCTGGGAGTGATAGACACCCACCCCCATGTCTCTGTCCACTGCTGGGAGTGATAGGCACCCACCCCCATGTCTCTGTCCACTGCTGGGAGTGATAGGCACCCACCCCTCACATGTCTCTGTCCACTGCTGGTATTCCTCTGCACCCACCCCCATGTCTCTGTCCACTGCTGGGAGTGATAGGCACCCACCCCTCACATGTCTCTGTACACTGCTGGGAGTGATAGGCACCCACCCCATGTCTGTGTCCACTGCTGGGAATGATAGGCACCCAGCCGCATGTCTCTGTCCACTGCTGGGAGTGATAGGCACCCACCCCCATGTCTCTGTCCACTGCTGGGAGTGATAGGCACCCACCCCCATGTCTCTGTCCACTGCTGGGAGTGATAGGCACCCACCCCTCACATGTCTCTGCCCACTGCTGGGAGTGATAGGCACCCACCCCTCACATGTCTCTGTCCACTGCTGGTATTCCTCTGCACCCACCCCTCACATGTCTCTGTCCACTGTTGGAAGTGATAGGCACCCACCCCCATGTCTGTGTCCACGGCTGGGAGTGATAGGCACCCACCCCTCACATGTCTCTGTCCACTGCTGGTATTCCTCTGCACCCACCCCTCACATGTCTCTGTCCACTGCTGGGAGTGATAGGCACCCACCCCCATGTCTGTGTCCACGGCTGGGAGTGATAGGCACCCACCCCTCACATGTCTCTGTCCACTGCTGGGAGTGATAGGCACCCACCCCATGTCTCTGTCCACTGCTGGGAGTGATAGGCACCCACCCCCATGTCTGTGTCCACTGCTGGGAGTGATAGGCACCCACCCCCATGTCTCTGTCCACTTCTGGGAGTGATAGGCACCCACCCCTCACATGTCTCTGTCCACTGCTGGTATTCCTCTGCAACCACCCCCATGTCTCTGTCCACTGCTGGGAGTGATAGGCACCCACCCCTCACATGTCTCTGTCCACTGCCGGGAGTGATAGGCAGCCACCCCCATGTCTCTGTCCACTGCTGGGAGTGATAGGCACCCACCCCCATGTCTCTGTCCACTGCTGGGAGTGATAGGCACCCACCCCTCACATGTCTCTGTCCACTGCTGGGAGTGATAGGCACCCACCCCTCACATGTCTCTGTCCACTGCTGGTATTCCTCTGCACCCACCCCTCACATGTCTCTGTCCACTGTTGGGAGTGATAGGCACCCACCCCCATGTCTGTGTCCACGGCTGGGAGTGATAGACACCCACCCCTCACATGTCTCTGTCCACTGCTGGGAGTGATAGGCACCCACCCCCATGTCTCTATCCACTTCTGGCACCTACCCCCATGTCTCTGTCCACTGCTGGGAGTGATAGGCACCCACCCCCATGTCTCTGTCCACTGCTGGGAGTGATAGGCACCCACACCCATGTCTCTGTCCACTGCTGGGAGTGATAGGCACCCACCCCTCACATGTCTCTGTCCACTGCTGGTATTCCTCTGCACCCACCCCCATGTCTCTGTCCACTGCTGGGAGTGATAGGCACCCACCCCTCACATGTCTCTGTCCACTGCTGGGAGTGATAGGCACCCACCCCCATGTCTGTGTCCACTGCTGGGAGTGATAGGCACCCACCCCCATGTCTCTGTCCACTGCTGGGAGTGATAGCCACCCACCCCCATGTCTCTGTCCACTGCTGGGAGTGATAGGCACCCACCCATCACATGTCTCTGTCCACTGCTGGGAGTGATAGGCACCCACCCCTCACATGTCTCTGTCCACTGCTGGTATTCCTCTGCACCCACCCCTCACATGTCTCTGTCCACTGCTGGGAGTGATAGGCACCCACCCCCATGTATGTGTCCACTGCTGGTATTCCTCTGCACCCACCCCTCACATGTCTGTGTCCACTGCTGGTATTCCTCTGCACCCACCCACTTGCCCCCTTGCTGTGGTACACTGCTGTCCTGGGCATACACCACCCACTATTTACAGCTGATGTGCTGCACCAAGCGGTAGACCAACATTCGCGGCGTGTGTACGCCTTGTATCCATCATGTAATGGGGCCATAGGGGTACGGTTGGTACGGCCCGTACCACTGCATTCATAGGGTGTGTACGGGCCGTACCACGCGTACCCCTACGTCACCTCTACAATGGTGGTACGGACCGTACCCACGCTCTGGGGGGCGTGTGTACGGTCCATACACGCGTACCCCTACATCACCACTGCAATGGGGGTACGGACTGTACCCACGCTCTGGGGGGCGTGGGTACGGTCCGTACCACCATTGTAGTGGTGATGTAGGGGTACACGTGTACGGACCGTACCCACTCTCTGGGGGGCGTGGGTACGGTCCGTACCACCATTGTAGTGGTGATGTAGGGGTATGCCTGTACGGACCGTACCCATGCTCTGGGGGTATGGGTACGGTCCGTACCACCATTGCAGTGGTGATGTAGGGGTACACGTGTACGGACCGTACCCACGCTCTGGAGGGCATGGGTACGGTCCGTACACACTTACCCCTACATCACCACTGCAATGGTGGTACGGACCGTACCCACGCTCTGGGGGGCGTGGGTACGGTCCATACACGCATACCCCTACATCACCACTGCAATGATGGTACGGACCGTACCCAACCCCCCCAGAGCGTGGGTACGGTCCGTACACGCGTACCCCTACATCACCACTGCAATGGTGGTATGGACCGTACCCACGCTCTGGGGGGCGTGGGTACGGTCCGCACCACCATTGTAGTGGTGATGTAGGGGTACGTGTGTACGGACCGTACACATGCTCTGGGGGGCGTGGGTACGGTCCGTACCACCATTTTAGTGGTGATGTAGGGGTACGCATGTACGACCGTACCAATGCTCTGGGGGGCGTGGGTATGGTCCGTACCACCATTGCAGTGGTGATGTAGGGGTACGCGTGTACGGACCGTACCCACACTCTGGGGGGCGTGGGTACAGTCCGTACACGCGTACCCCTACATCACCACTGCAATAATGGTACGGACCGTACCCACGCTCTGAGGGGCGTGGGTACGTCCCGTACCACCATTGTGGTGGTGACTGGTACGCGTCCACATCCACTTCCGTTGTGGCGGGACGTGGGATTGGTGGACACGCCCCCGAAGTGACCAGACCATGGAGGTAATTAATGTGCAGCATATATTTGTTTTTTGTGGGGTGTGGGTTATGTTTCCTGCACCTTGCCCCCCTACTTTGCCCCTGGGGGTTGTTCTGACCTTCTGCGGCGTCTGCGTCGGTTTCTGTACACAAGGTCGTAGGCTATGAGGGCCGGGATGACACGTAGGATGGGGTCCATGGCTGTCCGTCGCGTACCGGTGTGGAAATTTAGCGTGCAAACTGAACATTATCTGCGCCATCTTGCCTCTCCCCAGCGCCACGCATAGCAAATGCACGGCCGCCATTTTAGGCACCCCACTCTCTCTCCCCGCTCACTCTCGATCGCCAGCGCTTTCCCCCGGCGCTGCGAGCATCCCCCGCGCTCCGGCCACCCCCGCTCTCTCATACAGGCCATAAACCCTCTCCTTCTGCGCGACCCTGCTACGGAACCACTTCCGACCGACAACCCATACATGGTCATGCCTCTCCTTTGATAACCCCCCTTCCTCTGCGCCCCCTTGTCCGAACTGGTCCCAGGCCATCACCTAGCCCTGCGGATGCAGTTTATTGCCCCTACTGTAAGGGAAACACCCCACTTCAAAGGGATTACAGTAGATCAAAGCCCCTACCCCCTGAGACCCGGCCGGTTGCACACACCCCCGGGAATTAGCGGAATTCCCTGCTGCGCGATAGCCATCTCCTACTGTGGATGGGGTGGGAACTTCTACTGTATCTATGTGTGGGAACGGATCTGAACCAGGGCTTCAGGGGATATTCCCCCGCACATCAAGGGAATCTCAAGAATGTACTATGTGTAATAAAGCAATAAACCAGTGTATAAGAGACCAGGTCTCAGAGATGCAGTTAGAGCACCTCGTGACGATACCTTGCTGTCTGATCTGATGTGTTCTGCTCCGACGGAATAAAACCTTGTTTCCTGCCTTCCAGTCTCCGGCGCCTGCCTCTTTTATTGGTAAATTATCGAGTGGTATGAGAGGCGATTACCGCCGGGCAAATACTTGAAAGGATACCGACTGAAACTGCCGCTACCATTTAACACCGGTGCTCCTTGTTTGCGTCGTCCTCAATTTCCCGGGAGTTTTTGGCTGCCGTAAAATATTATCCGTGCGGAGTGACGTAGGCACGGATCGTACTTGCTGGTTTGTAAAACGCTGCCTGACTCCGTCCGGACTTCACGTACGCGGTGTCCCGGATCGGAATTGTGGGTATTTTTTTGTCGGTCGGTCTTTTGTACGACTCGTACGGAAATTGTATTTCTTTACGAATCGTACTTGCGGGTTTGTAAGGTGTTTTACCAGGGGACGAGTCGGACGGAGAATACGCTCCGTACGACCATTCGTACCCGGCTTTTGCAGGATCGGAATTGGCACCTCGAAGAGTGTATTTATTTTGTTTTAAATGCAATACAAATTTAATGTAAGTAGGAAAAGTGTTTTCATGTTTTATTTTACTAGTTTATGGTTCATTTTAATTATTATTATTTTTTTTAACATTTTTATTTTGCTCCAAAATAATTTAAGTTAATTTTAAAAAATCCTCTATTTTACCATACATTTTCCTATATGGAGATTTCCACCTTGGTGGTGAAAATTGCCACACATTGGCAGAAAATCGCTAATTGCAAATTTAGGGTCATAAAAAGCATTGCAGGAAGCTCCACCCCTTCATTTAAGAGGGTTCAAGGGAGTGGAGACTTATGAGTGTGCACCTAGGTGCTAATATCCACTCAGAAATGGTGAATAGCAAAAAGGTGGAGAGTTACAACTATTTGTAGGAGTAGATCTACATGCAGAATCCAGCCTTGTGAGTAGAGTGACCAGGTTTTTAAATTTTGAAACCGGGACATTTCGGAATATTTTCAAGATATATATCTTTGAACCACAGGGTGTTTTGACTTCAGCTCTAGATAGTGACATCTGGCAGAATCATGCCAATGCATTATGTTATGTTGCACCCTCCCCAGTGCTTTAGCTAGTGCCAGTTATTATGACCATCTCACCAAGCAAATCTCTGCACTTTTGTTCTGCATGTCCAGGTTTTCTCAGCTCCTGGTACAGGCCTTTGGATAACAGAAAAGTGTTCTAGAAGCAAGGTAGGTAGTATTTTACATACCACTCCCTCATGTATAATTTTGAGACATTTCTTTGGAACATATGCCAGTCACTAAAATACTGAAGACCCAAGTGCTCACTGAAGCATGTCAGCTCTTCCAAGTCAGCCTTTCCTTTTTCTAGCTCCAGTGAAAAAGACTTCCTACTTTGACATGCACCTGGGGTAAAGACCTATCACTATGCACTGCACCACTGCTTTTATACCACCCTCGCCCCCAACTTAAACTTAACAAAATAATTATTGATATGCCAAGGTTGATCTTTTATCGTTCATGCCCTCAAAGGTTCAAAAGATGTGATTCTGATAACTCAAACTGTCCTGAAGACCTGATACTACTGGGCTCCTAGTTTCACTCTAGGAAAGGTCGTCTTGAAAGTCAGCATGGACATCTGGGCCCGTGTTACAGAGGCCCCAGGGGCGTAACGGGCATTTGCGCCTGCTTTGTGTGCCCCAGTACAGAAAGGGCCACAGGCGCTTGTACCTCTTCTTCTGTAATACAAATAGCGCTGGCACATATGTTGCACCAGTGCAATCTCAAGAGAGTGTTCCCTTGTTTTGATCAGGACGTGGCCCCATGCAAATGAGGGAATCTCTTTACCTCTGCACCCATGCTGTATTATGGATGCCGGCACCTCAGAAAAGAAGGTGCCAGAAGGCACATTGACAGTGTGTCACAAAAAAGTGGTGCACTGTCAGTGCACCCCCTGATGGCAGCCTACTGGAGGAGGTCAAGGGGGGTCCAGTGGGCTCCCCAGACATTCCCTTGCAGTTGAGTGCAGTCACTCACTGCACCCTCCTGCAAGGAGATCTCTCTCCCCTCTTTAAAGTGCAGGTGGGTGCATCCTGCACGGTAAAACACGGAGCGGCTGTGAAGCATATTTCACTTGAATGCGCGGCCCCCCAGAGCAGCACAAAGTGGTGCCTTCCTGAGAGCAGCACACTCAACTTAATAGGGTGCACATTCCCTGTTTGCACTCTTTGCACCTGTTTTAAGGTGCGCCGTGACGCAAACAGAGTAAGTGCGCCTTATACATAATAGGGTCCCTGGTTTGCATGGTGACACCTATATAATGGGTTAGCACTTGGATTGTCACTTATAGACTTCTGAATTCTGTTAAAGCATGCTCTTATTATAAGAAGTTTGTTTCTAGAAATCAAGATATCAAACTACTGCCCAATTCTAGCTGATAATTCATACAGTGTTGCTGATGGCTTTATTCAAATTTTAAACTAAAATTCACACATGCTTTTAAAAAGCTGGCAAGGTAATTCTCAAACTGCATAGCCATCATCAAATGTACATTATCTGTACTATATATTTTTGTTGATGGCTCGAACGAATGCGTCATCGAATTCCACTAAAATGCTTCTTCCTAACGCAACCCAGATAATGCCTTCTTTGCAGCTCTGCCAACTCCTTAACATTACCACTGAGATATACTTCTGAGACTGTACTGACAGATTCATCAAGAAAAGCTACTTAAATGCACTCTAGGAAATGCGTTTATTGATGACCCTCCAGAATAAGGAAATGTTTGTATCATTATCTGTAGAACCACAAATGAATCTGCTGCACTCCACTGTATCTCTGAATGGGTGGTAGTGGCTTTCCTCACCACCGCAAGAAGAAATGCAGCAGGGACGCCCATTCACCCACAATGATGGCCCGATCACACTAAAGGAGACATCTATTGTATAGGTGCATACGGATAAAAGTCTCCTTTTATTTGCAAGCCGATTGGGTAATTCTGTACAAATACATAAATACAAAGTTTAAGGGAATAATTTAAGGTTGGATGTCCCAAAAAATTCTCTGATTTGTGCATGAAGTGCTAAATCCAGAGGCGAATCTGACTGCTAAAAATCCTCAGTGAAGAGTAGTTTCGTTTGTGGATAATACTCCAGATTTAGTACTGCTTTATCATCTGCGAGATGTTCCTTAGCTTTCTGCAAGAACGGACGTCGTTGTGTAGTGATTGCCCACATTTTTCTGTTTGGTTTTTCTAGCTTAAAGAATCTGACTGTGACACAGCTAAAAAGTGATGTGTGTGTGTTGTTTGTCTTCCAAACAGATACTTTTAAATTGGTTTCACCCAGTTGCAATTTTTAACTCTTAATTAAGGTCATAGTAAATTGCACAGGGAATGCATCAATGGTATGGAATTTGAATATCATATTTGGGCTGCAGTGTGTATTTACCTCACCAAATTGACTAAAGGTGTGGCTCTAGCAAAATTGTGTTCCGGCTTGGCTGCAGTTTCAAACCCAATGTAGTGACACGCAGAAAAGTTAAACTGCGTTGCCATATAGCAAAATCCGCAGCTATACATTAGTTTAGTCACCTGTAAGCTTACATGTGGTGGGTACCTAATGCACAAGGGCGGTAAATACTACATATTAGTGCACATTACAGTAACAGTTTGGAATAGCTATATCTCAATGTAGAGATAACACTACCTTATCCGTGAACAAGCCTGACTATGAATACAAAAGTTGGACTTCATAACTCAGTTTGGGAAAATGATAGAGAGAAAAAAAATCTTGTGACTTCTTGTTAAGAATCAGTGGTAAAAGTAGATTTTGTATACGTATATTGGAAAAACAACTTTCAAAAACGAAAGTTTGTGCTGCCAGAGTTTTGGAAACAGTTTACCCAGTGGCACTATTCGAGAGAACGGCATTCACATTCCAGAGCACATTACAATCACTGGGCTCTTGTAAAAAAGACAAGACTGAATCTGTGAGCAGTGGAATGAAGTAGGGTCAAATGTGACCTCTAGAAAGGGGAAAGAAAGTGATGACTAATGAATGGTGTGCCTTAACACCTCTTCTTTTGAAGTGAAGGTCCCAAATGAGGGTTTCAGGAACTGAAAACATTTATTACCAAAGCCATCCTACTATGCCTTCTGTCTGTGTCCCAGCAGGAGGAAACACCAGTTCTCATACAGAGAGAAGGGTGGTGGCCTCTGTTCAATAGAAGTGTGGCTGGAATGAAACATCAGGCTCTGTTACGGGGAACTCGGATATGTCCATCTTGTCGGACAAACACTGGGAAGATCAGCAGTATATTGGGAATGGAAGTTCTGAAAAAAACAGGTTTTCTCTGAGAAAGTTTCTAGGTTTCGATTTGAAAAATTCTCCAATCACTGGCTAATGCATGGAGCAAGAATGGGAACTCGCCACCACTTCATCAGAAAATTCCAGGAGCTCATTGGCGTAACAAAAGCTGAGGCCCCCCCCTGCAAGGTACAGGGGGGCCCCCCATTCCGGATTTATTCCGGAGCTCTAAGGCCCGAGTACTGGGCGGAGGGGGCCCCCTGCAGCTCGGGGTCCCCCTGCACTGCGGGGAATGCGGGGACCTGTGTTACCCCCCTGCAGGAGCTGGGAAAAACATCAAGAAACAAGAAGATTTTGCATGACTGCCAGTGAAAGAAGACTGAATGAATCCAGAACCCTGGACCTGCTCTCCAAGGGGCATATTATCAAGCCAGGCGATAAAATTATCGCCGCTTTAGCGGCAGAAAACTGCCGCTAAAACGGCGATAATGGGCTTGATAATATGCTCTATGGAATTCCAATTGAAGCCCATGTTAGATGTGAAGGACTTCTAACATGGGCTTCAATTGGAATTCCATAGAGCATATTATCAAGCCCATTATCGCCGTCTGCCGCTAAAGCGGCGATAATTTTATCGCCTGGCTATTGATAATATGCCCCCAAGTGTCAAATGGCTGGCTTCAGGTTGCTGCTTTAGGAACACAAAAGACAGATTGGCCTCTGGAGTAAATTCTCAGTTGACCACTTGAGACTGGAGCCTAAGTTAGCTCTTGCTGGAGAGAAACCTCGGGGCATATTAACAAGGGCTTTATCTCCGCTTTTTTGGCTTTAAAAGACAAAGAAGCGGAGATAAAAATATCGCCCTATCAACAACAGGGTGCTAGCATGCAAAATCGCATGTTAGTACCCTTTTTCACTACGCTTCCCTTTGCATCTCTAATGAGATGCAAAGTGGGCGTTCCAGAGCAAAATAATAGGAGAAATGTCGCTAAGCGACATTTCTCCTATTATCAAGCTTCACGCTAACCCTGTTAGAGACAAAAAAAGCAGCGCTAACCACGGTTAACGCTGCTTTTTTACGTCTGCTAATTTTCAGACTTAGCTATGTAATTCAATGGGAGGTGGATTACATGGCTAAATCCACCATGGGCTATCAACAAGGATTTCCCTATCCTTGTAGTTTTATCACTGCATTACCAGCGATAACCTCCCAAAATGCCGCTATCGCTGTATTTTTTATCGCCTAGGCGGTTAGCGTTGTTAATAACGTGATAACCAGGCGATATTATCCAGCGATAGCGGGCGATAAAAAAAATTAACGCTAAGCGCCCTTAGCGTTCATTTTCCATGTTCCTTGTTAATATGCCCCCTGGTGACTGGAAGCCTGATCTGAGGAGCAGAGGACTGTAAGACAGGCACTGAGCCACTTTCAAACCAGTAAAAAATGTATGGGACTTAGGGACAGATGTAAGAATCATTTGATGCTCGCTCATGCTCCGGTTCGGGATTTGTGAGCCTTAAATAGCCTTTTGCTAGGTTTCCTACTCCAAAAATGAGATTCCGAGCAGAAAATTATTCAGGAACTGGAAAGGGTGTGTTGTATTCATCCTTTCCAAATACAAAATCTGTGTTATATTCATCCTTTCCAAATACTAAGGGGCAGATTTACAAGCCCCTTGGGTCACCGGTGCGTCACTTTTTGTGACGTACGGTTGGCACATTTTACTGCTCCAGACCTTGCCTGACTAACGCCGGCTCTCTGCACGCCTTGAATTTTTCTGTGCCCGATTGATTCGTCGGATATTCAGTACTCATTGACTGGGTTCTGAGCCGCTTTTCTTCTCACATTCCAGACTGCACACACGGACCTCCCAAACCATTCCGAGGCCGTGTCCATCTGGTGGTTCCCTTGCATCCGTGCGGCCACAACACTGCCCTAAAATTATATGTAACCAGTCCTGATGATGGCCTAGATTTTTACAGGCCGAAACGCCGTCGACTCCAACAGCGTTATTTTTGGCGCCCTCATGTCACGGGCATACGATTTATTGTTCTTCGTAATTTTTCAACATTGATTGTTCGGATGCCCTAATTTTACAAGACTTATTGTACCACTGTATTCCCTGTTGCGCCGTTTCACCGCTGTATATATCACTTCATGTGTCACTTGCGCCGTCACAACTCTCACGAGCACTTGTGCACAGTATTTTATTGGTTACATTTCCAGTAATGTTACGCAGTGCTTCTTATCAATGTGACTTGTACGTATGATGTTTAATATGTCCAACATGTTTTAAGCATTCCAAATACAAATACTTCAACTCATTTCTGTCTCCCTGTGTCTCTCCCCACGTTGATTTACTCCTTAAACAAATTTTAAATTTATTTTTGTTTTCCATATTTGTTCCTTACAATTAAGCCCACATTGAGACATTGTTGTTTTAATACACAGCCCCAGTCTCACTATGGTTTACGGGCTACCTCCTGTGGTCTGATATTGTCCATCTTTACAAGGACAGGATAAGCCACCCTGCATGACTTTTCCTGTGCTTGTAAATATGGCCCCTTTACATGCAGCACTTTGCATGAAAGGGGCGTTCCATGGGTGTTGCTGTGAGTGTTCCCACGCAACACACCCATGGAACCAGACACATTTCCGGATTTACGAGGAATCGCAAATCTGGAAACGTGTGTGAATGCTATGCCTCCCAGGGGAGACGTAGGGAGGCGCATTGAGGAGAAATGTATTCATTTCTCCTCGTTTTTTTTCCTGTTTCTATGCATAGAAAGAGGAAATCACCTCTAATGATTGTTTTTGTTCAGAAAGGATTCCCTTCCTGCACATAAACAATCATTGAAACAATGCAGTTTTTCAACTTCTATGTGTGCTATGTAGCACACACACAAGTTGAAAAACAGCATTTCAGATTTTTTTTGTGCAGGAAGGGAACCGTTCCTGAACAAAAACAATCTCCCCACAATGCAGGCATCCTTGCACCATGGTGCAAGGGTGCTTGTGCTGGTGAAGGGCAGCAGTTTGTGCACCAGCGCAGGGGGAGGCACAGAGATGCAACATATTGTTGTAAATATGTTGCATCCCTGTGCTTTGAAAGTGACTCAGTGCGGCTCAGCCAAATGTTTTACAGCACGCACTTAGTCACTTTCATTCTAAATCTGCCCCTAAATTTGTATCATCTGAATTAGTGTTTTGTGACCACAGTCCAATTGCAAAACATTGAAACTTTCCTTCCCCAATTTGGGGTGGTAATCCAGTGCAAAAGGCAAGGTGTTCCTTTTGGATCCATTTCCTTTTTGTGAATTAAAAACATTGTTGGGAAGTAGGCAGTAATCAACAGTACAACTGCCAACTCTATAATAAACAAAAGAGGTCAACCTTTGTATTTAAATGCAATCTGTTTCTTTTAACCTATTAACCCCTTGCATGCTCATGACGGAACCACTCCGTCATGAGCCACGGGCGCCGTGTGCTCATGACGGAGTGGTTCCGTCATGCTGCGGCCGTTGGCGGCCGCTCCGCCCACGCGGCGCTGTTTCCCCGCCTGTGCGGGCGATCAGCGCAAGTGGGTGGAGTCATGACGGAACCACGCCGTCATGAGCACAGCTCGCCCGTGACTCATGACGGCGTGGTTCCGTCATGAGCATGGCGGCGCCGCGCTCACCCCAAACCCCCCCAGCGCTGCGGCGGAATTCGCGCCGCAGCGAAGGGGTTAACTGTTGAGGCTTTTCCACCCCAAGTGCTACACCCTTTTTTTGCTAATTGTGGTAAGTTGTGCTTATGTTTTCATAACTCATTTCCACATAAGGTATTTGCACCAATTGTGCGTCCTTTGTTCCAACATCCTGGGGATTTCAAAGGTACTTAGGGATTATAGATTTCCCAGGACAGAACCAAGAAAATAGTCAACATAGAGCTGAAAAATGTTTTGGGGGGAAAATCGGAAAATATTGTGTGCAAGAAAATTTATTTTTTTCCATATAAAGGCTTCAATGAACAGGTTGCTGTTGTTGGAAATTGGGATCCTGATTGACGGGGGCAAAACCCTACTCAAGGAGCAATCACAGTCTCTGTTAGGGTGGGACACAAGCAAACCCTATATTAACCTGTGTTCTACACTTTGGTAGCTTGGCACAAAGCACTTAGGCTTTCCTTAGAGGCTATGTGCAAAAGATTGAACGGCTTAAGCTTTGCCACCTCACAGGAAACCTCACCTACCCAGGCATTTATGAAATGAGGATACCCAGAAGATTCCAGGTTTGTTTGACTTTTGTGGTGGACCCTTTGATGTTTTGTTACCCATTAAGTCTTGAAAAACCTCTGCCTTTTACTAATAATGTGCATTTTACTTGCATTTCTTTGATAAAAGCTCTGTAACCTGTGGGGGTCCACACATTACCTACCACCCAGCAGTTCCACACATCTCCCAATAAAAACGCTACCCGTTGAGGCTGTGGCAGCAAAGGCCTCTAAAAGCAGTATAACCAGATTAAATCTTTCCACTCAAAACTGACCTTTTTTTGCAATGCGGATAGCTGTGGATTTTGAGTCTGAGCTCTGTCAGCACCCAGGTAAGCCTACCAAACCCAGACATTTCTGCAAACTAGATACCTGGATGAGGCCAGGTTCATGTGGGTCGTTTGGCTCTCAAATGGTTTTCTTTTACTCAGAAGCTCTTGCAAAACTCAAACTTTGGCTAAGACACACATTTTCCTCTCATTTCAGTGATGGAAAGTTTTAGAATGTGTGGTGATCCACAGATTGCCTACCACCCAGGAGTCCAAATGTCACCACGTGAGTGGACCCAGTTATCCCAATACAATAGGCTGCAAAGTGCATTGTAAAGAAATCAAAAGGACCTGTCTTAAAAAATGACATGATTTTCAAATGAGGTTCCTGAAGTATTTGCGCCCAAACTAAGGGGCAGATTTATGTTCCCTGGCGCATCCCTGCAAATCAGCATGGATGCGCCAGGGAAGATGCGTCACGCAAATTTGCCCTTGCGCCACCGCAGATGCGCCGCATTTACAATGCGTTGCATCGTGGCGCAAGGACAAGCAGATACGTGACGCATCTGCCGGCGTAAGGTTGGCGCAGTGCTGAAGTTGCGTCGCAGGCGCGACGCAACTCCAGCACTGTTCCAACCTAACCTATCCCTAACATGGTGCGTCAAGCCTTACGCCTGCTTCAAGCAGGCGCAGGGTTTTGACGCATCAGCGTTGGGAAAGTGACTCAGTGAAATCTTATAGATTTCACTGAGTCACTTTTCAGGGGCGTTCCTGCGACGGAACACCCCCCCTGTGTCGAAACGCCCACGTGAAACCTGACGCAGGTTTCACGTGGCGCAGGGCTTTACACCGTGCCGCATCTCCATAGATACGTCACGATGTAAATGGGGCGCAACGTGGCGCAGGGTTTACGCTGCCGCTGCGGCACAAAAGTGACACAACGGCGGCGTAAAAGGGGCGTAAGTCCCTCATAAATCTGCCCCCATGTCTCCCTCATGTAAACCTACGGACATTTTTGAAAAGTAGAAACTCAGGGGAGTTCAGGGTGGTGTGCCTTGCATGGAGTCAATACATGTTTCTTATCCACAATGCCCTGCGAACCTGCAAACCTCAAACATTGCCTAAGAGCACACACATTGCATATATTTCTCTGATGGACATTTCCAGAATGTGTATGGATCCACAAAATCCTACCACTCAGCATTCCCACATTTGTCTCAGTTGTGTGACCTGCCTAGTGCCTGCTACAGAAATGTATCAAACCAGGAACAAAAGAGTCATTGACTCTCTTTTGCTCTGTTGCAGGAATATATTAGCAAAGTTCTGATCCTTCTGCCTTGCAACGTCCTCCACGACAGATGAAGCAGGGGCTGCAGCTGTTACAGCAGTAAGTATTTCAATAAAAGCCTGCTGAAAGGTACGGAAGACATCAGTCTTTCTGTGGTGGTCTGCTGATAGATGACGTATGCATTGTATGGCGCCATACAGGTTTGTAGCGAACTTCTTACACCATACGCAAATTTTACAGCTCGCTTTATATGATTATATGATTGAAGAAAATTGGCGCAATACAACTAAATATTGGGTTCTTTTAGGGATAAATCATCATGTTTATCCACCTCAGCGATGTACTTGTTGTAATCCAGCATAGTAGACTTCTGCCAACTAACACCCAAACCTTGACCAGAGAAGTGCTCTTATCATAAAGTGTAGTGAGCAAATATACTTCCCATCTGTCTGAGAATTTGACAGCATGCAGTTTGTGCTAACACACTGCACTACTCTGGCCTTTTTAAAGCTTTTTCCAAAGAAGTTTCCGAGGGAATCCTTTGAGGCACTTCCTATATGTACTGCAAGCTAAGGTGCCAGCTTGGAAAGTTCAATTAAAAGTTGAACTTCTGTATATCAGCTATCTACATACAGGTAATAACCTTTATGAAGAAGAGATCAGGCAAGCTCCAAAGAAACCATCTCATTAGCTCCTTATATGGAAGGGCAACTAGCATGATTTGTTCTCAAGTCCTTCCCTGTATACTATACATTTAACCAGTAGAGCTCTGACACAACATGTACAACTTAATGCGTAAGATGCTCTTTAATGAAGATATTGTTTAAGCAATTTTTCTCAACAAATTTTAGTTACTTTATATCATAGGAAACACAGATATACAGCAAAGTCGTAAATATTCAATGATTTCTTAGTCTCATTGATGTTAATTTATCAGTTTCAATTCTTTTTTCTCCAACAAAAAATGTATTGTACAAGTACTAAACACTCTTCAAAGTGGTGCTTCCAAGTCCTGAATAGTATATTCGTTTTCAGTGAATTGACAAATCTTCGGTGAAAAAACACAACAGCCGATATATGTTTTGCCACAACTGTGACTTTTTCAAGGCTTTATCAAGAGAATAAGACAATTGAGGTAGTAATAATAAATTATTCAAAAAGCTAGTAAATGGCCTTCTGGAGAGCCTCTTAGTGCCTGATTATCATTGCTTCATTTAAGAGTCAGCAGACAAAGGTGTAGATCAAGTTTGAAGTGATTTACAAGGATATCAGTCCAATGTAGGAATACATGTGAGCAAGTTAGGGCAAATGTGTAAAGTCAACGTTTCTCAAAAGAAGTGAAGATATCAAAGAGTAGAGTGTCACACGAAAAAGTATATTGTTTTGAAATGGACTATGATAAGTCCCTGTGATTCGATTAAAACCACACTCTTCTGTAATCTTCTCTTGTCTTTCCAGCTGTAAATTTGTTAAGAAAACTTGCTTAAACAATATTGCCAAGAAAGCATCAAGTGTTGTGAGTGCCAGGGTATATTCTTTATATAATGTCATAACACGAGCACTGTTCAGTTGATCATGTATTCACATCCAAGGAAGTGGGGTGTGTTATTACCCTGAATGGCACCACAACTATTTCATATTTTTATTTAAATTTGATAATAACACTATTTTGCCCATGCTAATTGTTCATATTACGAAGTGTGACCTTTCCCTCCAACACTACCCTCCATTAGTTTTGTCATCTTTAATGTAGAGCCTGAACAGCAGTCATCCTTTGTCCAAAGTCAAGGACTTGTCGACCGCTATATTTTTTTCAGGGTTATAAATCTCTGGAAACTTGGCAGACAAATGTTCTACAAGCCGAATTATAAACAAAACGTCTCGGTCTTAGTGGTCCCAGGGCAACGCAGCAGAATTATTATTGGAATGCAGCATATGCTGCAAAATCAAAACCTGTCTCTGCTCATGACTGGTGCAAAGCTGGGTATTGCCAAAACTATATGAGTAGACCAATAGGACTGTATGGTTGGTTTGTGCACTATTCCCATGTTCAACATTAGGCGCAGAAACTTTTTCAACTCACCAAGTGAAGTGAGAGTCCATAGGTGTGCCCTGGATTGAGGTGCCCCTTGCTCCCTCAAAAACTGCTCAGCATACAAATCTGTTTGGTGCACAATTTTCTCATGGTCATCCTCACCCAGAAAAGGAAGGAAATAGTCAATAGTCAAAAAATGCAGAATTGACCTTACATCCAGCATCTGCAGTAAATGAGGGAATTTGCAGTTGAGCTAAATAAGGAGTCTGCAAAGCCAACTCTTGTGATCAGCACAGTACCTGAACTTTTAAATGGTCTATCTTGTTACTGGCTACTGGCTTCCCATTGCCCAGATTGTACTAGTACAGGGATATCACAACTGCCATGAAAATGCACTGCAAGATAAGTCGCCATCGGAAGGAGCTCTCACTGAGAAATCACTTCCAGATTCTGCTCCCTGGACCTCTCCTTCACATGCTTTCTTAATATCAGACCCTTCCGGAAAGCTCTCCTCAAACAGCCTCGGGAGCAGTCATCTAATGGAACGCCATCTCTGTTTTCTATCCAAAAGTTTTGTCCTAGGTAGAATGTAGAGGTACTTATAAAAATGAATGCTGAATTTGTGCTATGACCTAGTGAAAGTGAAAAAAATTGAATCACAACAACAACAAAAGGAAAAATCTTATCTGAGTCAGTGCTGCAAAGAGCTTCACCAAAGAAGATCAATATGGCAATTTTTCTTTCCAAAAGACCTAGGATTAAAAGAGGGGAAAAAATAGGTCAAGTTTCAACACACCCATGGGAAAAGCACAGCATATCAAATATGTTCCAGACGCTAAAAGAATCTTCTTTGTGAGACGTGTTCCATGTGAAAGAGTAGAATGGCGATGACTCACAGTGAAGCACCACATGACCCTCTGCTTATCCCCACAGCAGTTTTGGACAATATGTCAGTCTGCTTCAGTCACTGATCAGTTGTTGTGCCATCCAAATTTTACTTTCACCTAGCACACCATATATCTTTGAGGAAATCGGTGAGCACACTAGCTATGATCAGTTATTTTCCTGTTAACATGGTACTTCTACCCCGCACGGCATATGACATTGGGTCAATGGCTGAACCCAGTTCAGCCACTGGGTTCAGCCACTGATCACTTATTTAGCCATTCACACATTCTTTCCATTGACAAGAGCATATGGCAATGTGTCAGCCCACTTCAGACACTGATTAGTTATTTTGCCATTCACACTATACTTTCACCCACCACAACACACATCATGTGGAAAAGCTGTATGTTACGTTTTCTTAGTCATTTTTCTGTTTTGTCTTAGGCACAGCATTGTAGAGAATAGGAACTCATCCTGAGAAGCTGACTTTCTGTCTGAATTTATTGAGGGATCTTAAACAGTTTAGGAGGCCACGGAATAATTACATCATTAGCAATTTCTATTGTCAAATGTTGGATTTTCCACAGTCATGTGCAGGGTCCTATCCTACAGGATTAAATGTGGGATGCATTTATGCATCTAAGCAGAGAACTATGAATCATGCAACATACATTGATAAAGTCACAAAACGTTAACTACTTATTGGCTTTGGCACTCCTTATTTATCTTTGTCCTCAGCTTTATCCTCAGCTCTCAATACGATGTGCTGGCCGCTAGCTGCAGCTTTGCAGAGTCGCCTCATTGCTAGGGGTTGAGGGCTGGCAGGCTTCACTTCTCCAAGCACCACCTCACCATGATGACCCCATTTAAACCAGCAGTAGTGCCAATGCAAAATTCAGTGAGCCCAGTTCCCATTTCTCCTTCACTGGAAACTAATATTAATAAAGCAAGCACAAGTGGCATGTCCCTACTGTCATGTAGTCACCAAAGTGAATGAATAGCTGTGAAGTGTGTTAGACGTCCACTGTGCAGTTATTTGTTTTAGGTGTTTCATATAATGGGGCATGCACCAAGGATTCATTAGGATTTAGAGACTGCATCGAACAAGTTGCTTCCAGGTCAACAACCAGACTTCTACATTTCAGAAAAATGTCAAAGCTGGTTATTCGCCAATATGCAGTGTCTGTCTCCTCTCCTTTCCTAAAGACATGGCTTTCAGACACATTCTTCAATTTTTAAGCCTACAGCATATTTCCAATCCTGGCGTTTTGCATTTTGCCCTTATACAACAATGAAGCTTATAAGTTTGTAAACCATGATTATAATCATTTGATTAGGAAACAAGGAAACCCTACCCACAGGGAGCCTGGGTATTATGTGTTGTGAGGAAACAATGGCTCGTGTGGATTAATATTTACCAATACAATGTATAATACATGATAACGATCCAAAAAAGGGTTAGATGTGATGTCAGAAAGAAAGGCACAGCCATACACATTAGGTCTTTTGTAGAAAATATTTTTCTTTTATATAACAAAAAAGTTTTGTAGGAAGTGGACAAAAATTCACAATACAAGTTGACAATATTCATCCAACTTTCAAATAGTGTCCCAGTGAAAAAATTAACCTAAACAAACAAATAACATAAAGTGCAACATACAAAAAGGTTTCAATTTTTCATTACGAAGGCAATCATAAACAATTAATAAATCCAATTATCAACACTCAAACATTCTGAGTGTCGACAGAATGATTTGCCTTTCACGTCAACGGCGTTTCGACCCTATTCCAATTAAAGTGTCTCGTCAGGACAGTCTAATATAGGGACACCTATGAAGGAATAATAAAGAAAAATACTTGTCAAAAAAAGGGGCTCTTTTATCTCTAAAAAAGGGGGAATTTTCAGAGGAGCATTGATATTAAGTCTCTCTACCTGATCGTCTTGGATGATATATAACGTTTTAGTGTTCAGTGACACCGTGCTCAATGTGAAATAAAATACTCACAGGAACCCAGCCGGGTGCTGCGTGAGAACAATAAAAAACTATTAATGTCAAACTCATTATCTAAAAATGATTATCAAGGTGCTCATGCTTTCTACTTACCCCTGTGAGAGAAGACTCACGAAGAGGCAGTAGCCCACTGGTTGAATATCTAATGTTGAATGTGCTCAGCGTGAGGGTCTGATAGCATACGATCACACACGAGGGCTGCAAACGCGAACTGCTAAATAGCTGTCGCTTATTTTCAAGAGTCCAATCAACTGTAACAAGATGTAAAAAGGGAAATATAATCGGCTCCTGGGGTTGGAAACTGACCAATTATTTGCAGGAATAACCTATATAAAACGGCAAAGCTATCCCTACCTCTCTTCTCCGCTTCCGGGTGTACGAATCTCCCGTGAAGTGCTGCAGCAGGCGAACGAAGTTCAGTCTGCTAGGTACGATCGCAATGGTTGGTTGGGATATTCTAATATTTGAACATGATTCGCTGACGGTCGGCCAATCCGAAGTCCCCATCAATAATGAGCCAGTGAAGGAAGGCGCGTCACGTTGCTAGGTGACCGGCGCATACTATCGTTCCAAGTGAAAAACGTCTTTCACATATTGTCAATAAAGTTGTAAAAGATTCGTATAAAGGACCCGTTGTACATGTTCCATTATGTAAGGTAAGAACATCGCTCTGCCATACACTGCTGAGTAACCGGATGTGTTATATTGAGGGACTTGTGGGACTTAGGTCATCAAGCATAATTCCTTGACAAATTAATTTAGAACAGAGAATGAAAAATAGAAAATACAATCGTTAACAATAACGGATTTCTTGTTTCGTTAACCCAATATGACACATACCGGTATAAATTGAATCGGTTTTTGTAAAAAAACATAAAAGATTTAAAGTGGACAACTGCAAATCTTATGGAAAGTCCACCGCCAAGTCTCCATTGAATTTTATGAGAATATGCTACTATACATTTTAAGCATTTTGGGCTAAAAATAAATTAATGCATGACATTTGATACAAGAAGGCTTGCTTCATACATCCATTCAAAGAAGAAATGGTCTCTCAACCAATTGTTAACTGTTAGCTGGACAAGAGATATGTTATTGTACCATTATGCAAAACATTGTCTTATTTTATCATCACATATAGCATATCTTTGATTATACATAGAACCTGTATCGATAGATATCTTGCCCTACAGGTTATACATAATCTATGTTTACAAATTGCTGATTGCTCAATTTTATAGAAACAGGATGTGATTACAAAAAAACATCTTTGGGATTTCATTCAAAACTGTGTGAAAAAATGATGAGAGACGTACTATTGGACCAACAGCACTTATTAGGTGAGGGTGGTAATGAACCCACGCCATTCCTCAGCTGAATTCAATCCTTGCATTATAGAGTTAGTGCGTTCGATCCATCGACACTCTAGTCGTTGTAATATCTGCGATAGATCTCCACCTCTTTTAGAAGCGATCACTTTGTCTATTACTTGCCAGCGGATGTCATTTGCCGTATGGCCCTTCTCTAAGAAATGGTTAACTAGAGGGGCATTAAGGACCGAATTCCTAATCCTGCTACGATGCTGCCCTATTCGTGCTTTAACAATTTGTTGGGTTTGTCCGATATAGGGTAACCCACAAGGACACAGTATGCAGTATACCACATTTTTTGGATTGCAATTTGCAAAAAAGTCTAGCTGCTGATCGACTTTGCCATGGGAGAATTTTTTAGTATTAGCTGTAAATTCACAGGCAACACAGTTGCCACACTTATAGTGGCCTTTTACATCTGGTAGACCCCAGGTTGATTCCAATGATCTCGTACTTTGGGATGGACTCTCCATTGATGACCTGACGAGATGATCCTTGATATTTTTGCCTCTTTTGAAGGCAAACATCGGAGCATCAATACTAGAATCTATGTTTTTAATGATGTGCCAATTTTTTGTAACTAATTTACGAATTGCATTCGTATGTATACCAAACGTGGTAACACAGATAAGTTTGTCTACCTTAGTTTTCACTTTGGGAATGAGTAGTGTCTCTCTTGGGCAAAACCAAGCTCTTTTCAGAGAGTTCTTCACTAATTTTTTGGGGTAACCCCTTGATAGCAATTTGTCTCTCAGAATGTATGCCTCTCTCATATAATCATCTTTTTTGGTACAGTTGCGACGTATTCGCAAAAATTGTCCATGAGGTAGTCCATCTCTAAGGGCACGAGAGTGGTGACTGTTGTAAGCAAGTAATGTATTACGCTCGGTTGGTTTCCTGTGCAGTGAAGTGTACAGTTTCCCATCATCATGTGATATGTTTAAATCTAAAAAAGCAATGCACGAATCATGTATAGTGGACGTAAACTTCAAGTGTGGTTGAACAGAATTCAAATAAAGAACAAAATTATTAAACTCAGGAATAGTGTCAGACCAAATCAAAAAAATGTCGTCTATATACCTTTTCCAACAGGTAATTTTGGAATGGTATATATTGTCGTCATTAAGGACAAACTTATGCTCTAGATTGTCCATAAAGATATTTCCCAGATTCGGTGCAAAAATTGCACCCATGCTGGTCCCGGAGCATTGTTGGTAATATTTGCCCTCCGACATAAAATAATTATGTGTCAATGCAATCTGTAGGAGTGTAATAATGAAGGAAGTGGGAACCCGGTGGGGTTTTGATCTCGTCTCTAGTAAATCCTGGATCACCTGTATACATTCCTGCTGTGGTATATTCGTGTATAGTGAAGTGATATCCAGAGTCGCTAGTCGATCCTTAACGATGTCATATGGTCTGTCTTCTAAGAGATTGATCATATGCATAGAGTCTCTGACATAGGTCTCTTGAAGAGGAACATAATCTTTGATAAAAAAGATCTATGAATTGACCGATAGGTTCAAGAACTGAACCACATCCTGACAGTATAGGACGGCCAGGAGGGTGAGTGATATTTTTGTGTATCTTCGGGAGAGTGTTCAGAACCGGAGTTCTAGGGCAGTCAATATTGAGGTATTCAAATTCTTTCTTGCTTAAAAAGCCTTCTTCAAGGCCCTCTGTTGTTATTCTTAATATCTCTTTTTTAATATCCGCAAGGGGATTCATATCCAATCTTTTGTAGTGTTTTTCTTCCCCTATTTGTTTCCTAATTTCAATGTCATAGTCGTCTCTGTTTTGTACAACAATCCCGCCGCCTTTATCAGCAGGTTTCAATACAATTGATTTGTCATTTTTTAGTGTCAACAAAGCTTTACGCTCGTCTAAACTGATATTGTATGGGATGAATCGTGTGCTCTCTTTCAAATTATCAATCCCTGTTAAAATTACCTTCTCGAAAGTTAACAACTCAGGTGGCATCATCCCATTACTGGGATAAAAAGTTGAGGGTGGTTTGAGGCTTGTACTAGAGTCTTTCATGGGGATATCCTTCCCCATAAAGAATATTTTTAAACAAATTTTTCGGAAGAACTGGTAGATCTCTGTTTTCAGATTCAAAAAGTTGGTACGTTCTGTTATTACAAAAGATAATCCCTTACTTATTAAGTAAGGGATTATCTTTTGTAATAACAGAACGTACCAACTTTCGAGAAGGTAATTCTAACAGGGATTGATAATTTGAAAGAGAGCACACGATTCATCCCATGAAATTAGGAAACAAATAGGGGAAGAAAAACACTACAAAAGATTGGATATGAATCCCCTTGCGGATATTAAAAAAGAGATATTAAGAATAACAACAGAGGGCCTTGAAGAAGGCTTTTTAAGCAAGAAAGAATTTGAATACCTCAATATTGACTGCCCTAGAACTCCGGTTCTGTACACTCTCCCGAAGATACACAAAAATATCACTCACCCTCCTGGCCGTCCTATACTGTCAGGATGTGGTTCAGTTCTTGAACCTATCGGTCAATTCATAGATCTTTTTATCAAAGATTATGTTTCTCTTCAAGAGACCTATGTCAGAGACTCTTTGCATATGATCAATCTCTTAGAAGACAGACCATATGACATCGTTAAGGATCGACTAGCGACTCTGGATATCACTTCACTATACACGAATATACCACAGCAGGAATGTATACAGGTGATCCAGGATTTACTAGAGACGAGATCAAAACCCCACCGGGTTCCCACTTCCTTCATTATTACACTCCTACAGATTGCATTGACACATAATTATTTTATGTCGGAGGGCAAATATTACCAACAATGCTCCGGGACCAGCATGGGTGCAATTTTTGCACCGAATCTGGCAAATATCTTTATGGACAATCTAGAGCATAAGTTTGTCCTTAATGACGACAATATATACCATTCCAAAATTACCTGTTGGAAAAGGTATATAGACGACATTTTTTTGATTTGGTCTGACACTATTCCTGAGTTTAATAATTTTGTTCTTTATTTGAATTCTGTTCAACCACACTTGAAGTTTACATCCACTATACATGATTCGTGCATTGCTTTTTTAGATTTAAACATATCACATGATGATGGGAAACTGTACACTTCACTGCACAGGAAACCAACCGAGCGTAATACATTACTTGCTTACAACAGTCACCACTCTCGTGCCCTTAGAGATGGACTACCTCATGGACAATTTTTGCGAATACGTCGCAACTGTACCAAAAAAGATGATTATCTGAGAGAGGCATACATTCTGAGAGACAAATTGCTATCAAGGGGTTACCCCAAAAAATTAGTGAAGAACTCTCTGAAAAGAGCTTGGCTTTGCCCAAGAGAGACACTACTCATTCCCAAAGTGAAAACTAAGGTAGACAAACTTATCTGTGTTACCACGTTTGGTATACATATGAATGCAATTCGTAAATTAGTTACAAAAAATTGGCACATCATTAAAAACATAGATTCTAGTATTGATGCTCCGATGTTTGCCTTCAAAAGAGGCAAAAATATCAAGGATCATCTCGTCAGGTCATCAATGGAGAGTCCATCCCAAAGTACGAGATCATTGGAATCAACCTGGGGTCTACCAGATGTAAAAGGCCACTATAAGTGTGGCAACTGTGTTGCCTGTGAATTTACAGCTAATACTAAAAAATTCTCCCATGGCAAAGTCGATCAGCAGCTAGACTTTTTTGCAAATTGCAATACAAAAAATGTGGTATACTGCATACTGTGTCCTTGTGGGTTACCCTATATCGGACAAACCCAACAAATTGTTAAAGCACGAATAGGGCAGCATCATAGCAGGATTAGGAATTCGGTCCTTAATTCCCCTCTAGTTAACCATTTCTTAGAGAAGGGCCATACGGCAAATGACATCCGCTGGCAAGTAATAGACAAAGTGATCCCTTCTAAAAGAGGTGGAGATCTATCGCAGATATTACAACGACTAGAGTGTCGATGGATCGAACGCACTAACTCTATAATGCAAGGATTGAATTCAGCTGAGGAATGGCGTGGGTTCATTACCACCCTCACCTAATAAGTGCTGTTGGTCCAATAGTACGTCTCTCATCATTTTTTTCACACAGTTTTGAATGAAATCCCAAAGATGTTTTTTTGTAATCACATCCTGTTTCTATAAAATTGAGCAATCAGCAATTTGTAAACATAGATTATGTATAACCTGTAGGGCAAGATATCTATCGGTACAGGTTCTATGTATAATCAAAGATATGCTATATGTGATGATAAAATAAGACAATGTTTTGCATAATGGTACAATAACATATCTCTTGTCCAGCTAACAGTTAACAATTGGTTGAGAGACCATTTCTTCTTTGAATGGATGTATGAAGCAAGCCTTCTTGTATCAAATGTCATGCATTAATTTATTTTTAGCCCAAAATGCTTAAAATGTATAGTAGCATATTCTCATAAAATTCAATGGAGACTTGGCGGTGGACTTTCCATAAGATTTGCAGTTGTCCACTTTAAATCTTTTATGTTTTTTTACAAAAACCGATTCAATTTATACCGGTATGTGTCATATTGGGTTAACGAAACAAGAAATCCGTTATTGTTAACGATTGTATTTTCTATTTTTCATTCTCTGTTCTAAATTAATTTGTCAAGGAATTATGCTTGATGACCTAAGTCCCACAAGTCCCTCAATATAACACATCCGGTTACTCAGCAGTGTATGGCAGAGCGATGTTCTTACCTTACGTAATGGAACATGTACAACGGGTCCTTTATACGAATCTTTTACAACTTTATTGACAATATGTGAAAGATGTTTTTCACTTGGAACGATAGTATCCGCCGGTCACCTAGCAACGTGACGCGCCTTCCTTCACTGGCTCATTATTGATGGGGACTTCGGATTGGCCGACCGCCAGCGAATCATGTTCAAATATTAGAATATCCCAACCAACCATTGCGATCGTACCTAGCAGACTGAACTTCGTTCGCCTGCTGCAGCACTTCACGGGAGATTCGTACACCCGGAAGCGGAGAAGAGAGGTAGGGATAGCTTTGCCGTTTTATATAGGTTATTCCTGCAAATAATTGGTCAGTTTCCAACCCCAGGAGCCGATTATATTTCCCTTTTTACATCTTGTTACAGTTGATTGGACTCTTGAAAATAAGCGACAGCTATTTAGCAGTTCGCGTTTGCAGCCCTCGTGTGTGATCGTATGCTATCAGACCCTCACGCTGAGCACATTCAACATTAGATATTCAACCAGTGGGCTACTGCCTCTTCGTGAGTCTTCTCTCACAGGGGTAAGTAGAAAGCATGAGCACCTTGATAATCATTTTTAGATAATGAGTTTGACATTAATAGTTTTTTATTGTTCTCACGCAGCACCCGGCTGGGTTCCTGTGAGTATTTTATTTCACATTGAGCACGGTGTCACTGAACACTAAAACGTTATATATCATCCAAGACGACCAGGTAGAGAGACTTAATATCAATGCTCCTCTAAAAATTCCCCCTTTTTCAGAGATAAAAGAGCCCCTTTTTTTGACAAGTATTTTTCTTTATTATTCTTTCGTAGGTGTCCCTATATTAGACTGTCCTTACGAGACCCTTTAATTGGAATAGGGTCGAAACGCCGTTGACGTGAAAGGCAAATCATTCTGTCGACACTCAGAATGTTTCAGTGTTGATAATTGGATTTATTAATTGTTTATGATTGCCTTCGTAATGAAAAATTGAAACCTTTTTGTATGTTGCACTTTATGTTATTTGTTTGTTTAGGTTAATTTTTTCACTGGGACACTATTTGAAAATTGTATGAATATTGTCAACTTGTATTGTGAATTTTTGTCCACTTCCTACAAAACTTTTTTGTTATATAAAAGAAAAATATTTTCTACAAAAGACCTAATGTGTATGGCTGTGCCTTTCTTTCTGACATCACATCTAACCCTTTTTTGGATCGTCATCATGTATTATACATTGTATTGGTAAATATTAATCCACACGAGCCATTGTTTCCTCACAACACATGATTATAATCACGGCATGAGAAACTAAAGAGAATACCAATGCTGATCACTATTTTACAAAATCAATAGGCCGCGGAAGAAATATAAAACAACCACGTCTGTACTAATTAATAGTATTTATTCAAGCGAAATCTTTTTTTGTTATTCAAATAAATCTTATATGAAATTTTTTTTTAGTATACAAACAATTAAGCACCACATAAAAAAAAATTGGGCAAAAAACACATATACCACACAGTTGACAAAAAATGACTACACTGCCAATTTGGCAGATGCACTAATTCACAAACACATTCATACACCACTCCTCATTCATCAAACACACACTCAGTCCAAACCATCTGTCTTTGGTTGCAAATGACATCAATTTGAATATACCAAAGGACTGTCCAAACAAGGTGAACTGTTAATCAAAATAATTTAAAGGTGCATGTAACCTATTCATTAGGTCATCGTTTAACAAAATAAGCAAGAAAATTCTAGGAATGCACCAAAACGAACGAATTACACTGAATTGCTCTGTGGGAAGATACGTGTTTTCCGCCACGGATTAGATTCGCTGGCTCCGGCGAAAAAAGTCTTCAGTCAGCCGAGAGACCGTTGCATCCAAAAGGGCATAGTAGAAGCACCCGTAAGCGTGGAGCGTTATGCTCCTACCCAATTACGTATGAGGACAATGATTGTACAGAGACAGTAACCCCCCTTTTTCCAACTCGGGATATATTCATCATTTTGCTCACTTGAGAACACTGAAAGGGCATCCACAAGTGCGCTGCCATTCCGTGTTGTGGTCCTGAGGAGAACCCCTTCAGTCAAACAAAACGGGGTTCGAAACGCGTAGACCGTTTTTTCTGTTGTTATTCCATACATTGGTGTAATTAGTTCGTTTTGGTGCATTCCTAGAATTATCTTGCTTATTTTGTTAAACAATGACCTAATGAATAGGTTACATGCACCTTTAAATTATTTTGATTAACAGTTCACCTTGTTTGGACAGTCCTTTGGTATATTCAAATTGATGTCATTTGCAACCAAAGACAGATGGTTTGGACTGAGTGTGTGTTTGATGAATGAGGAGTGGTGTATGAATGTGTTTGTGAATTAGTGCATCTGCCAAATTGGCAGTGTAGTCATTTTTTGTCAACTGTGTGGTATATGTGTTTTTTGCCCAACATTTTTTATGTGGTACTTAATTGTTTGTATACAAAAAAAAACTTTCATATAAGATTCATTTGAATAACAAAAAAAGATTTTGCTTGAATAAATACTATTAATTAGTACAGACATGGTTGTTTTATATTTCTTCCGCGGCCTATTGATTTTGTAAAATAGTGATCAGCATTGGCATTCTCTTTAGTTTCTCATGTTTATGGGCTCAGCCTTCCTGATTCGAGCCACACCCATTGTTGTTCCCAATATAATCATGACAAGCACATCTGTTGAGTGTGTTCTGACAGTCATTGATTTTGGGTAAGGTAATCACAGCAGTGGAACCAACTCCCATACAGCTTGAGTTCTCCTAAAAAATTTACTATTCAACACATTCATTATTCTCTTACACTTGCCCTCTCAACACAATTTGGGATTTTGGTGTTACTCATTTTGGCAATAAATAGTGCATTTGATAAGCATTCTATGATAGAAGAGTATTTCTAAACCTGAACACTGGTTAGACAAAGCTCAGTAAAAACTTCAGAAAATGTTTTTTTTACATAAGAGGTTGTAAATAAATGGACAGTCTAGAAAAATAATAATGTATATAAGTTAGAACTACTCATCAGGTAATTATAAAAAATCTTAACAGTGCTTATTTTGGCAGTACCCAAAGTGTGGAAGACTGTGTAAACATTCAGTGAGATTCAAGAACAAGTTCAGCAGATCAAACTCAAATCCCTATGGCAGGCTCATTGGCTCACTGAGCTATCTTAACAGCAGTGGAGTAGTAACCTGACAACTGATTAATAGTAAAATGTATCCGAGACTGGACTTATTTGAGAAAGTGTCATATATAATAAATGTTTTACAATGCCATGACATTAATGCATAGTCACATTAATGCTAATGTAGCGTGAATTTATGTTTATTCACATTTAGGGGCCCATTAGGATGGCGGTCGGAAAAGCACCCCGACCGCCACGGAAGCGGAAAACAACTGCCCGCCGGCACCGTGGAAAAAACGGCGGCCAAATTAGGAACAAGCGCCAATAAACACCTACCGCGGCCATGAAAAAACGCGCGTAGCGGGCAGAGAAGGACAAAATCCGTCCGCGGCGGTCGGATTCGCAGCAGAAAAACACCAACCTGCCGCAAGTATAGCGGAGACACCGCATGGGAAATTAGGATATCCCCGATGGTCCCGCGGTACGTACCGCTGTCTCCAACCGCCGCGGTCGCACAATGGGATGAATGTGAGAGCCAGCGGAAGAGCTGAAGCATAGCCACCGCTGCGGACGATTCGTAAAAAATATGGCGGGCGAAGCCAAAAACCCACAATAAGGCCAAAAAGTGCACACAGCAAACAAGCCATGCCCCCAAATGCACAAAACACACCCCACTGACACAACCACATGGCAAAAAGAAACATACAAATCCCAGGACAACACACCTGACAGCAATACCCCAATTGGACATACCCACATAGCTGAGTATCAGCCCCTTCCCTGACCACAATCATTTGCAATACTCCATGAGAGAAGGGACACACACCCCAGCTGACAGGAGAGGCAATGGACACAACATCACTAGCCACACCACACACAGCACCACCACCACTTCCACACCTGCACAACTAACCCCCTGCACAACACACACCATACACATCACAACCACAACCACCACTCACACTCCTGCACACACTACCGCTTTGCACACCACACACCATGGCCACACAGAAGTTGCCCAAATTCACAGAGAGTGAGTTGACAGTCATGGTAGATGAGATAGTCAGAGTGTAACCACAGCTTTTTGGTAGCCTGGTCCAACAGACACCATTAGCCACAAGGACACAAATGTGGTTAAGGATAGTCCAAAAGGTCAATGCAGTAGAGACCACCCCAAGATCAAAAAAGGAGATCATGAAGCAGTGGAATGATCTGAAGAGGGTGGTCAAGGAGCGGAGGAGCAAGAACCATGAGCAGGCTCAGAGGACTGGCAGTGGCCCTCCCATTTCACAAAAATCATTCACACCATGGGAGGAGAAGGTGCTTGCCATACTGCATCCAGAGAGTCTTACAGGAGCAGCCGGTGAAGTGGAGGCTGGTAAGTACAAACAAATGACTACTACCACTCTGCTATGTACAGTCCCGCACAACAACAACGCTACACCTCCTAGGACAAATTCCATCCATCTGCACCACACACTCACAAAAACATGTCTCACAGACTATTATTATTATTATAGAGGCTTTTGTAGCGCGCTCTGTTACTAAAAAGTATAGTATCCTGGCGCGAAAGAAAAGGGAGACAGATCATATTACAAGCGGAGTTAGAGAGACATCCATTAGGCAGTGATGTTAAAAAGGTGGGTTTTTAGGCCTTTCCTGAACGTCATGATGGATGGGGATGTTCTCAAGTGAAGCGGAAGGGTATTCCAAGCTCTCGCTGCTCTGACAGAGATGGATTGACCGCCGAGCCTGCTATATTTAAACTTTGGCACAGTCGTTTGGTGGAGGTTGCTTGATCTAAGAGGGCGATTGGGAACATAAAGGGAAAATCTTTTCCTCAAATATGCTGGACCCGTTTGATGAAGTGCTCGGTATGCTAGCACGAGGATCTTAAATAAGATCCTTTGAGCAACTGGGAGCCAATGAAGATCTCTAAGGGGTTGGCGGACACTAGATCTTCTGGGTATGTTGAACAGCAGCCTAACCGCGGCATTTTGAATGACCTGGAGGCGGTGGATCAAATAGGCTGGGAGTCCGCAGTAGAGGGCATTCGCATAATCCAATCTGGATAGTATAAGAGCGCGAATGACCGTCTCCTTGGCCTCTCTTGGGAGCAGAGGGAGAAATCTGCGCAGGGTTTTGAGGGTGGAAAAGCAGATTCCAGTAAGTTTTTTCAGGTGGTCCTCAAACCTGAGATTGTTATTAAACCAGACTCCTAAATTTTTTGCAGGTCCACCAATAGATTTGGGACATGGGAGATCGGTGGGCCAGAGGGAGTCGCTAAAGTTATCTGGAAAGGAGCCATACAGCAAGATTTCCGATTTACTCTCATTGCATTTAAGCTGGGCACACGCCAGCCAGCGGAAAACCGATGATAAACAGAATTGGACCCTCGACGTGTCCGAGTTGTTTTTGGGCCAGGTAAACAGAAGCTGAGTATCATCGGCATAAGCCATAATTTTGGCTCCTAGCTGTTCCGCAAGATAAATGAGGGGGGTCATATATATGTTAAAAAGCAGGGGGCTTAGAGTGGACCCCTGTGGGACACCCGTAGAGAGTTTTTTGGGAGAGGAGGAGAAAGGTGGCATCCATACTTGCTGGGACCTGTTATCCAAGAAAGATGATAACCAGCCAAGAGCAGAGCCAGTTATGCCTATGGCTGCTAGTCTGGTGAGTAAGAGGGAGTGGGGGACCGTATCGAAGGCGGCAGAGAGGTCCAATAAGATCAGAGCCGCTCTGCCACCTCCGTCCAGACATTCCCGAATGGCCTCAGAAACCTCGACTAGAGCCGTCTCTGTGCTGAAAGCAGCTCTGAAGCCTGATTGCGCAGGGTGAAGAGCTTGAGAGCTTTCCACAAATTTGTCTAACTGTGTGAATGCAACTTTTTCACATATCTTTGCCAGGGCCGGCAGTAATGATATGGGCCGAAAATTAGCAGGGGCCTTCGGGTCTAGGCCATTTTTTTTAAGAAGTGGAAGCAGTTTGGCCTGCTTCCAGCATGCCGGAACAGTGGCGGTGGAGAGAGAGAGGTTGACAATATGTGTCACCTCTTGGCCAACTGTATTAGCCAGGCCCGCAAGGACTCTGGCCGGGCAGGGGTCAGCGGGGGATCCTGATTGTAAAGTGGCAAGAATTTTAACAACCTCTGTTGTATCCACTGGAGTGAAGAGGGTAAACTGGTCCGTATAGATGGGCATAATGGGGGAAGGAATAGTCATTGAAGCTGGAAAAATGTTACATACAGTAAACAAGTCATCTTGGATTTTTGCAATTTTGTCCACAAAAAACACAGAGAGTTCTTCACACCATTTTTCCGAAGAGGCTAGGAGAGGTTGAGTGGCGCAAGGGGAAACAAAGCTTTTGACAATAGCAAAGATTTCCCTGCTACTGTTGTTGGCCGTGATTATGCGTCCGTTGTAGTATAAACTTTTTGCTGATTTAATTGCTGCATAGTACCTCTTTTGAGCCGTTCTTAGTTCTTTCTTGGCCTCAGGGAGATAGGCTTGTCTCCAACGTCTTTCAAGTTTTTTACAACCTGATTTAAGATCGCGGAGAGTATTAGAGAACCACGGCTTAGAAGGGGTGGAGCGCACTCTACAGACACGACCTATTATAGTTGAAGAAGCAACGCCGCCTTTAATCCATGAGTTGAATGAGCTAACGGCTGACTCAATTTCGGAGGGAAGTGTGGGGCGAGAGGAGTCAAGCTGATCACAGAGCATAGCTATGTTAATTTTCTGTGTGTGAGCAGCGGAGTGATTGGACTCAGTGGGGCGGGACAGGGGCCAGGTGAACCTTATCAGCATATGGTCAGACCAATTTACTATCTCAGGGTCAGACATATTTATGTCGAAGTTGGTACATAGTAGGTCGAGAACGTGACCCCCTGAATGGGTGGGAGCTTTAATCCACTGTTTTAGCTGGGCCATCGCCAGAGCATCGTTTAGCCGAACTGTGTCAGGTAGATCTGGCTGATCCACGTGAATATTAAAGTCTCCCAGAAGGAGATATGTGGGGTATTTCAGGGCACGTGGGACTATCATGTCCTCTAGTGCCTCTAGAAATTTTCCTGCGTGGCCAGGTGGCCGGTACACCAGAGATCCACCTAGGGTGAAATGTGCCCCTAGAGTGAGAGAGAAGTGGAGCACCTCTGCATCAACTGAGGGGCCCATAGGATCCAGAGACAGAGTCCATTTATCTCTGAAAATGGCTGCTATACCACCTCCTCTGCCTAAGGGGCGGTCTTGTCTAATGATTTTAAAGCCACGTGGAATAGCCAATTCAATCACTGGATTGCATGACTCATTAAGCCACGTTTCTGTGACAAAAAGGAGATCGAATTTATTGTCACTTAGCAATTCAAATATGTCATTGCAATGTTTGACCAGTGATCTAGCATTGATCAAACCGGCCCGAAGACATGTCGAATCGGTGGGAAGCTGGGTAGGAGCAGTTAGGGTAGGCTGAAAGCGAAATTTGCATGCCTGGCAAATACGCTGAGATAAATCAGCCAGGTCCCAACAATGCAAGCAGGGGCAAGAGTTAGCACTAAATGTTAATAGATACTCACGAGTGTAGGAGACACGCGACCGATCCGCGACTGGAGAAGCAGCAGCAGGGGGGCTGGCGCTGGCCACGTCCGGGACACGGACGGGCGCAGACGGGCTTGCCTTAGGCGCGCCTTCGGCGCGCAAACGGCGCTCCCGCTGCGCTCGTCCGCTGCGCTTGCGTGGGACACACATTTATGGAGAAAGAGGGTGGGCGTGGCCAATCGTGTGGGCGTGGCCTCGCGTTTCCTAGCGATGGCGTCCGTGAGCCGATTCCCTTCCCAACAGCGCTAAAATCCGCTGAAAGTGGGTGTCTGCTTGGCAGGGGAAATAATTGGAGTGGCTGGGGGTAAGTGCGCAAGTTTAAAACATACAAATTAATCACAGTTTTCAATTTAAAAAGCGAGCGTAAGGACACCTCCGGCTTCCGCCTCAGAGGTCAATCAATTCAATGGCCGGCGCTTTTGCTCAGCGCATACATAGAGTGGGCGGTGGGTGTGGCCAATCGTGTGGGCGTGGCCTCGCGTTTCCTAGCGATGGCGTCCGTGAGCTGATTCCCTTCCCAACAGCGCTAAAATCCGCTGAAAGTGGGTGTCTGCTTGGCAGGGGAAATAGTTGGAGTGGCTAGGGGTAAGTGCGCAAGTTTAAAACATACAAATTAATCACAGTTTTCAATTTAAAAAGCGAGCGTAAGGACACCTCCGGCTTCCGCCTCAGAGGTCAATCAATTCAATGGCCGGCGCTTTTGCTCAGCGCATACATAGAGTGGGCGGTGGGCGTGGCCAATCGTGTGGGCGTGGCCTCGCGTTTCCTAGCGATGGCGTCCGTGAGCCGATTCCCTTCCCAACAGCGCTAAAATCCGCTGAAAGTGGGTGTCTGCTTGGCAGGGGAAATAGTTGGAGTGGCTGGGGGTAAGTGCGCAAGTTTAAAACATACAAATTAATCACAGTTTTCAATTTAAAAAGCGAGCGTAAGGACACCTCCGGCTTCCGCCTCAGAGGTCAATCAATTCCTACATTCACCTACACCAATTCACCCCAAACATAGCTACCAACATTACCATGGGGGCATGTGTACAGGCAGACAGCACTACAACTCCCACCAGGCCCCCTTGTCCCACAGCATCAGCAAGATGGAGCCCTACCCCACCCCACCCAGAAGCATGTGTCAGCCATTGCAGTACACCAAAAAAACTTACAGGTAGGTAGCCACCTTCCCTGGGAGGGTGTTTGGGGGTGAGAGGCCTGCACTACCACTCCTACCATACCCCCTGCCCCCCACCTTAGAATGATGGAGCCCTCACCCCCGGAAGCAGTTGGAAGCCATTGCAGTACACCAAACAAACTTACAGGTAGGTAGCCATCTTTACAATGAGGATGTTTGGGGGTGGGAGGCCTGCACTTCTACTCCCACCATGTCCCCTGGCCCACAGCTCAGCAAGATCAATCAATCAATCAATCACATAATTTGTAAAGCGCACTACATACCCGTGAGGGTTTTAAAGCGCTGGGGGGGTGCTGCTGCTATTGGTCGAAGAGAAAGGTCTTGAGTTGCCTCCTGAAGGTCAGCAGGTCTTTGGTCTGTCGCAGGTGGAGGGGGAGGATGTTCCAAGTCTTGGCCGCACAATGGGAGAACGATCTGCCTCTGGAAGTGGTTCTCCGGGTGCATGGGATCATGGCCAGGGCATGGTCGGTGGAGCGGAGTTTCCTGTTGGGTGCGTAGAAGGAGAGTCGACTGTTGAGATAGGCTGGGCCGGTGTTGTGGAGCGCCTTGTGTGCGTGGATCAGGAGCTTGAAGGTGATTCTTCTGTCGACGGAGAGCCAGTGCAGGTTCCTCAGGTGGGGGGTGATGTGGTCGCGGGACGTGGAGGATCAGGCATGCAAAGGCATTCTGGATTCTCTGAAGTCTGCTTATGAGCTTGGACGAGGCTCCGGCGTAGAGGGCGTTTCCGTAGTCGAGTCTGCTGCTGACTAGGGCCTGCGTGACTGTTTTCCTCGTGTTTGTCGGGATCCATCTGTAGATCTTGCGGAGCATGCGCAGGGTGTTGAAACAGGTGGAGGAGACTGCGTTGACTTGTTTGGTCATGGAGAGTTTTGAGTCGAGGATGACTCCCAGGTTGCGTGCGTGGTCGGTGGGGGCCGGGGGGGACCCCAGTGACGTGGGCCACCAAGAGTCGTCCCATGCGGAGGGGTTGGACCCGAGGATGAGGATTTCCGTCTTTTCTGTGTTCAGGTCTTCATTCCCTGGTGGAGGTTGAATTTGGCGGTGAGGAGGTCCTTGGTGAGGGAGAGGATCAGCTGAGTGTCGTCGGCATAAGAGATTATGTTGAGGTCCTGCTGTCAGGCGATGCGTGCTAGTGGTGCCATGTAGCTGTTGAACAGCATCAGGCTGAGGTAGGAGCCCTCCCCCACCCCACCCAGAAGCAGTTGGAAGCCATTGCAGTACACCAAACAAACTTAGAGGTAGGTAGCCAGCTTCACAATGAGGGTGTTTGGGGGTGGTAGGCCTGCACTACCACTCCCACCATGCCCCCTGCCCCCCACCTCAGCAGGATGGAGCCCTCCCCCCTGAAGCAGTTGGAAGCCATTGCAGTACACCAAACAAACTTACAGGTAGGTAGCCATCTTCACAATGAAGGTGTTTGGGGGTGGGAGGCCTGCACCACTACTCCCACCATGCCCCCTGCCCCCACCTCAGCAGGATGGAGCCCTACCCCCCGAAGCAGTTGGAAGCCATTGCAGTACACCAAACAAACTTACAGGTAGGTAGACATATGATTCTGTCTTGTGACCCCACTGAGCAGGATGTAAGCCACCACCACGCACACACACATGTGTGACATAACAAACCCAAATGTGGGCACAATACAGGTAAGTAGCCAGTACGTGCACCCACCCATTCGTCACAAATTAAATGGTGCCATATGACAACACCAACCCTCTCATTGCACAAAGAGGCAAACCTACCCCATTGCCAAGCACAGTGTGCACACAGGTAAGCTAAGGAAACTGTCACAGCTACCAAAGTGTGACACACCAATGCACAAGTAGAAGAAAGTCAGGGCACAATCATGCACAGTACCTATTTACATGTGCATCGCCATGGGGCAAGTGCAACAAGGACCATTCAAAAAATACGAAAGCATGTGTGGTGGTACAAATCAAGATTAGGCCTGGGCCAAAATTCCGTTCCGTTGGCGGAAATTGCGATAATTTGGCATTTTCGCGTTCCGCGGAAAGTGCGAAAATGTCAAAATTTCCGCATTCCGCAGCTTAGCGATAATTTGTTTCTTGCTCGCGCTGTAAAATAATCCATTCTCGTGTGCGCGATCGCCTTACCTGAATCCCCGCGTTCGCCGACAAGTTTTACCGATCCGGTCGCGTTCTCCACGAGATGTTGGATTGTTGGTAGCCATTTGCGCTGTCTCGCGACAGTTCGCGCCCGCAGTAACGTCATGCGTCGCGCGATCACATCTTTCTTCTCGCGATCATGCACCGCGAGACAAGTGAAAACAAGATGGCTGCGCCCGCGAGCAACCGCATGGGTAAGTTGGCGAGCCGCGACCACGCAGAAAATACCGCGAACGAGCGGGAAAAAAACTTCTGCATCTTCGCGATATTGCAGAGCCAGTCTCTTCCCCGGTACATGGACTCTCGGATGTTGACTCCCAGGATTCCATGGACGATGAGCTCGAAGCCGGCCCATCTGGTGTGCCAGGGAGCAACAGGTCCCATGACCCCATCGTCCCCCCACCACATCTGCGGCAACAAAAACTTCACAGCAGACCCCCGCTGTCACCGGCTGTGCGGCCACCACCACCAGTTCTGCCTGCAACACCCTCCCTGTCCCAGAGGATGACCAGCACACATCACCGACAGAGGAGGGCAGGGAGAGGATGCGGGTGCCCACAGTGGTGAGGCAACAGGTCCATTGCAGCAGGGCAGGTGGGAGGGGCAGGGTCACCCAAGGACACCAGGAGGCTGAGACCCAATCCCTGGAACACATCACCAGAGTCCTGAGCGCAGACGAACAGGCCCAGGGATGAAAAGGCCGGTCGGACGAACTGTTGCATAAGCTCATCCTGCTGATGAGGTCCATCGACACCCGCATGGGACAAATCGTGGACCTCTTGGGACAGCAAGTGGCGGTACTGAGGGACAGGCCTGCGCCACAAACAACACCTCCACATCCCTCTGGTGGGCCACAGGATCACAGTTCACCATCACCCCCTGTGCCCACAGAGAGGGGTGAGTCCTCAGACCCCTCTGGCCCTGCAGCAGGGCCCCCCTGCCAAACGACAAAGGGGCCGTCCTATGAAGACCCTGGGAGTATCTGGAGGTAAAGCACCTGCCAGACGCCAGTCATGAAGCCAGCCATGATCGCAACCCTCTCCACCACTGCATTGACATTTTGGACTGTCCTTCCCTCACTGCCTTGTGAATGGCATCTGTCTGTTGGACTGGGTCACCACATCAATGTGGTGACTACTCAATTATCTCATCTACCACAACTGTCAACTCACTGCTCCACCCCCCAATGGAAATGTACACCCCCCCTCGCATCTCACCATTGCAAATAAAATATCCTTACACACATGTTGTCGTGTCTGTTCTGTCTTTATTGCAGGATGTACAGTCTTCAACATGATCACAATGTACCAGGAGCATGGGCTGCATGTAGGCAAGGAGAAGTTGAAGGCACCTAGGGAAACACAACAGAACTACTTTCACTGGTCTGGGTGTGGCATCACAGACATCACACAACCCCTACCATCAGGCTAACACAACATGCACACGTCACAATGGGCAATAAGTGTCAACATACACGTCCTTTAGATGTTCCCAAATGACCTGTCCCAGAAACATTGCCAACCACCGCTAAGTCTCCAACTGGCTGCAATTCTCACATGCCCCTTCACGACAACAGCAATATCAGCAGACAATGGGTATGTTGCACATTGTCGCCCACCTTCAAGTGAAGTAGCGTGTGATGAGCTGTTCATGCAGATCAACACCTTCCTCCTCTCCACTGCCCTCATCACTGGACACGGGTTGGTTTGCAGGCTGGGGCCTTGGGTCCTAACCATCATCCAGGAGCAGGGGAATTTCCTTGCGAATGGCTAGGTTGTGGAGCATGCAGCATGCAACTACAATCTGACACTCCTTCCCGGGCGAGTATGCCAGTGCACCTCCGGTCTTGTCCAGGCAGTGGAAACGTGACTTGAGCAGACCAAAAGTACGCTCCACCACACAACATGTCCTCCCATGTGCCTCATTGTAGCGTACGTCAGCTGGGGTCCTGGTATTCCTTAGTGGGCTCAGCAACCAGGGACGGTTGGGATATGCAGAGTCACCTAGGTATGATAAACACAAATAGACATTGCAATGTCGCTGAGGCTGAGGGTAGCAGGTCACACACCCAGCACGCCATACGACTAGGCATACTCAACCACAATCCATGCACGATCGGGAAGCAGATTAAAAGAGAAAGGACAGGGGAAACCTACTCACTAACAGAACCAGGGTAATGGTTATATAAAGGGAAGCAACGGTTCCTGTGGACTCATAAAAAATTATTCAAGCAATATAATTTGCACAATCGCAATAAAAAGAGGGTAGAATAATGTCAGATGGCAAGGAACCACCAACACATTTGTACAATTATGACTTGTTTTATAAACACAACAGACTTATTATATACATTATTTAAATTTACAATAGAACAGATATTTGTGCACTGTGTCCCAAAGTGAAAAATGGAACCTAATCGTAAGTGACAGGGTGTTTCCATAAATCTTAAAAGGCGACCATTCTTGTATAATTTCTTTATAAACAGCAACTGTATATAATAATACGCGCTGGGCAATGGTTCGCTCTTTCATCTTGTCGACGGCGTTTCGACCCTCTATCAGTACGGGGTCTCCTCAGGACTAGTGATGCAGGGACATCTATAATGAAATAATAAGAGCATAAGGCCCATGTACCGGCACAAATGCAAGAAATAAAAAAGGGGGACATGGAGTGTGAATTACCTGGATTGCCTAATGCGCAGCCTTGTGAACTAGTGATGTGCCACAAGTGAGAAGTGAAAGGGTATAACGCACAAGAGGACCCGTCTGGGTACTGCCAAGGGGAAATGGGAGAGAAGAAGAGTATGGTTAAGGGAAAGCAGTGATTCAGGGCAGGATATGTGATGCACTTTGATTCAAAATGTGCTCTTACCTCACTGTGAGGAAAGGCTGGCAGTCAGGGGTACGGTTTGGCCGACCGGCTCTTTACATCAACTCGCTATAGCCATAGCGGTATGGTTAATCCGGGGTAAGTTCTGGAAACAGTGACAATGCACTGTGTCTGTCTATGGATTTAATAAAAGGGGAGGTTGGTTTCTAGAGAAGGCGGTGAGCGTAAGGTATTGTGCTCTTCAGTTATAGTTATTCTTACCTGGATGATATTCTGTGCGCGATGAATCACAGCATCTGTATTCCCAAGCTAAGTGAGTCAGCTTCAAGGATGGTACAATGACAGTGATCACTTTGGAAGACTGCTCCTTTATGCAGTGTTTCCCGCCTTTCTGCATTGAGAACCGGCAGGTCTTGCTAGGGATAGTGGAAAACAATGTTCAATCCGGTGCTTGGTATCCGTGAAGGATAGAAAGTAACGAAAGACCTCTGTGTTCTTGTGGCACAATTGTAAATGCTGCGCTGCTGTTAAATGCAAGTGATATTGTGAGGCATGTAATATTGTGAGGCATTAACTAAATTCTTATGCAAAGGGAACAGATACAGGAATCATCATTTACAAAAATCATATGTTTGAGACAACTTCATATTACATTACATATGATTTGGTATAAGTAAACCATTTGTTAGGAATAGTGTGAGAGATAAAATTAAACAGTGAAAATTGAAATACTTCATATTTCATACCAAAATGGCATTTCACCTTTGGTCTTGGATTAGTACACAAATAATCAATATTAAGTTCTTATTGGAGGGTGGTGACATACCCCCTCCATTCCTCAGCAGAGTTAAGACCATCATCTATTGAGTTGACCCTGTCAATCCAACGACACTCATTGCGTTGTAGTATGTGTGTAATGTCACCTCCCCTCTCTGGTAGAGTAGCGACATCAATTACTTGCCATCTTAGTTCGTCTGCAGTGTGATTTTTCTCATTGTAGTGCGACACAAGAGGGGCATTGGGAAGCGATCTACGTATGCGACTACGGTGTTGACTAATACGTGCTTTGACCGGTTGTTGCATTTGTCCAATGTATGGAAGTCCGCAGGGACACCAAATACAGTACACTACATTTCGTGTGTTACAGTTGGAAAAGGTTAATAGATCATGCTTCACATTGCCATGTTCAAATGTGGCAGTGTTAAACGTGGGATCACAGGAGACACAATTGCCGCATTTGTGATGCCCTTTGATTTTGGGAAGGCCCCAAGCGCTGATAAGTGTATTGGTATTGTTAATCTTGATATCTGTGGCAGATCTGACAAGATGATCTTTGATATTTTTCCCTCTCTCGTATGCAAATAGTGGCGTCTCTATTGTGGGGTCAACACTTTGGATTATGTTCCAATTTTTTGTGATCAGGTTGCGCACTTGATTGGTGTGAGTGCCAAAGGTCATGTATGCAAATAGTGGTGTCTCTATTGTGGGGTCAACACTTTGGATTATGTTCCAATTTTTTGTGATAAGGTTGCGCACTTGATTGGTGTGAGTGCCAAAGGTCGTAACACATACAATATTTTCAAGATTTGGTTTGTTTTTTGTTTTTAGCAGTTCCTCTCTAGGGCAATGCCAAGCCCGTTTACGTGACTTCTTCACTAGTCTATTTGGATAGCCTCTCTTGACTAGTTTCATTCTTAATATTTCAGCTTATCGCATATAGTCAGCTTTATATGTGCAGTTACACCCGTTCGGGTGCCCTGAAAGTCCCCGAGACACAGCCAAGTCTGAGTGTTAGTCACCCTCACACACCTGTCTTTCACACAGGTGGGCCTGTACTGCACATTGTTACCCCCTGACTGTGTTGCTGACCATGGAAAGGTACAGTCGCAAACATTCCCTATGCAGCTTCTCATGGACATGCTCTCTACTTTGTCCTGCCCACTGGCCTTGTCGTTCACTGCTGTGTGCCCCCTGCCTGTGCAGCTTCTCATGGACTCACTCTGCACTCTGCCCTGCCCACTGGCCTTGTCGTTCACTGTTGTGTGCCCGCTGCCTGTGCAGCTTCTCATGGACTCACTCTGCACCTTGGACTGTTTTTGCCCCCTGCCTGTGCAGCTTCTCATGGACATGCTCTGCACTCTGCCCTGGCCACTGGACTTGTCGTTCACTGCTGTTTTGGCCTTGCCTGTGCAGCTTCTCATGGACATGCTCTGCACTTTGTCCTGCCCACTGGCATTGTCTTTCACTGCTGTGTGCCCCCTGACTGTGTTGCTGACCATGGAAAGGTACAGTCGCAAACATTCCCTATGCAGCTTCTCATGGACATGCTCTCTACTTTGTCCTGCCCACTGGCCTTGTCGTTCACTGCTGTGTGCCCCCTGCCTGTGCAGCTTCTCATGGACTCACTCTGCACTCTGCCCTGCCCACTGGACTTGTCGCTCACTGCTGTTTTTGCCTTGCCTGTGCAGCTTCTCATGGACATGCTCTGCATTTTGTGCCTTGCTCTTCTCTTGTCATGGTGCCTCTCTGTGCAATATGTGAATAAAGACAGTTATTCCTGTTGTTTATTTTGTCAGTGTCCTTACTGAATAAAGTTATTTTGCTGCGTGTATATGGTTTACTGTGCCACATGCTCTGCGTGCCACTTCAACATGGTCACTGTTCGGGCTCACTTACGAATCAGTTTTCTGGGGTGACAGAGTCTTCAGTTCTTCCTGAACCAGATATTTGTGGGGGCAATGGTGTAATTGTACAATGTGCAGCAGTTGTCATTTACCTGATTAGTTCATGTTGGCTATATTGTACACATGTCAGGTTGGGGGGCACTGCCGGCACTGAGTGGGTTTCTGCACACAGTTTTGCAGGCAGGCTGTCCAGGGTCATCATGTATGTGTGTTCTTCCTTTAGGTGTGCCCAGTGGTGTTTGTGTGTGGTCATCTTGTGATGGCCAGTCATCCTAGTCCCATGGCTTACTTTCCATGTGTACTCTTGGATGGTCAGGTGGTGTGCAGTGTGAAGGGGGTGGGTTTGAGGGGAGTGTTGATGTGTGCATGCCCCTGCATTGTGAACTACACACCTGTCACCCAGGAGTTGCATGCCTGTTGTTTTGATTGTTCAGCCCTGTAGATGTGGTTGTATGCACATGTGTGAGTTGTATGTAGTGCACGGTGCAGTGTGTCAGTGTGTCCTTGCAGTTCTGTCTGACTCCTACTTGTTGTTTTTGTCACTTGTGAGTATGCAGAGTGTGTGACTGGTGAGTCAGTGTTGTGCTTTGTTGCACATCCATGTGTCTGGTGGCTGTTTGTGGGGACTGTGCAGACCTGCTGTTCCACACTGCCATTGTGGTTGTGTTTCCTCATGCCTTGCTGTCACATGGTGCCTTCTTGCCTCCAGTGTGGCATGTTGTGTGTGTTGTCATACCATCTCCTATCTGTGCTTCAGATGCCTACCCATTGTGGGTCTGCACTCCCTCTCTTTGTGTAGGGTACACTACTGCCATGTCCCCTACTGGCATGCAGTACACTTTACTTTTGTGTCAGCTGCCCCCTTGGTTTCCATGTGTGTGTGCCTCCCCATCACTTCATTTGTGACACTGTGCTTTGTGGTGCAGTTCTTTGTCCAGGTTCAATGTGTAACTCAGGGCATTTGCCCAATGGGTTGTATGTGATGTGCTGGTGCTGTTTGCCAGTCATGGTTGCTCCTATGCAGTCCAACTGTGTGTGCTGCCCAGTCTTCTGGTCAAGTTGTTTCCACCTTTGTGCCTAGGACTTGTGCATCTGTTGGTGTTGTGTTGGATGTTTGTGTGTTGTCTGTGTTATTGCTTCACTTCCTTGGTGTGCTGTTGTCTTTGTGCTGTGCTGTATGGTGTTATGTGGGTTGCTATTCTGTCACTGATGTCTGTGTGTGGCTGGTATGCTTGGTGTGCACACACTGCTTGTTGTGCATGCAGTGCTGTGTGTGTCTGTTGCATTTTCATTGCCTGGTGTACATCCCCTGCTGTCCTGCTGTGTTTGCTGTGTGATTTGTGTGCCTGTGCATGTTGTTTGTTTGATATGGCTGTGTTGTTCTGTGATGGTGCACTTCTTGTGTGTGTTGTGGTATGTTGTCTGTGCTGTTCCTGAGTGATGATGTTGTGCCTGTGCTCCCATTGCCTTTCCCCAGTTTAGCTGCACAGGGCATGTCTGTTCTTGTTGTGGTTCTATGTGTGTTTCTGTTGGGTTATGTGTTTGTGTGTTGTTTTTGTGCAGACATTTGTTGTGGCATCCCTGTGTGTGTGTGATGTTTGTGGCAACCCCCAGGGTGTGTGTTTGTTTGTGTGTGTGTTGTCTGGCAAGTATTGCCAGCCTTCAGTGTGTTTGACACTGGTGTTGTGTGCTACTGGTGCGAGGGGGGTATGTGTGTAGATTCCTACTGGTGTTTGTCAGTCATGGAGTGTGTCAATGTGCCCTGTGTGTAGTGCTGCTGGTGTACTCCTGTGAAGTATAGATGTGTGGCTGTTCACAGTTTGACTTCAGTACCTTCCTTTCATCCTTGTGCCTATACATGGTTTACCTTGCTGTCTCCCTGTGTTGTTGCACTGTGATATCTGTGGTTTGACCTCACTGACTGTACCAGCCATGTGTGCTTTGATAGTCTGAGGGTGTTGTTCTCTGTTCCTTGTCTGGCAGGTGATGTACACATGCGTGTTGTGTGTCTTCATGGCCTTCCATTTGTGTGCATCCCACTTTGGTTTTCCTATTTGTTCTGCTCCATTGCTGTTGGCATGTGGGGTGTGTATGTGTCTGTGAGTCAGTCTGTGGTATGTATGTGTGACTATCGAGGCTGTGTGTCCATTTGGATGTTAGTTCCTTGTAAGTGTTCATTTGGTGCTTGTCCTCATTTTAGTTTCCCCGTGTGTGGTGGTGTGTGTGTTTCCCTGGCCCTGTGTTACTGTGCTGTGTGTTCCTGTGCAGCCACTCCTGCAGTGTCTGTCTCCCTGGTTGTTTGTTGTGTGGTGCAGGGTGTGTATTGACCTGGTTTGTTGTTGTGCATGGGATGCACAGGAGGGGCACATGGCATGTGCCTTCATGGGGTGTGCTAGTGTGTGGTGGGAGGGGGTGTGGTCCTGTGGTCTTTGTGCCCTGCGCATGCCTGGCACTGGTCCTGCCTTTTGCATTGTGCGCATGCATTTCCTTGTATTCACCGCTGCGGTGACGTGACCGGGACATTGCTGCATGGTCACGGAAGATGTGTGTCCAGGATGCAGAGGGGTGACTTGGTGGCAGGTGGGTGATGTGTGGGTGCCCTTGTGGATGTGTCCCTGTCCCCACCAGGGTGTCTGATGTGGATTTGGACCCTGTGTCAGCCCATGTATTGTGTGTTGTGTTATTGCGTACCTGCGTCGGCGGCCGTGGCGGTCCATGAGTTCCTGGTGATGTAGCACGTACAGCACCAGAAAGACGTGTAGAGCTGGGTCCATGGTGGTCGTGACCGGATGGTGTGGACCGGGACTCTGGTTTCGTTCTCCGCTGTCGTGCTTCCGCAATCTCTGCTTGTTTGGGTCATCCTAATTTGTGGAGCGGGGCGGACGTCATTCCGCACGGCGGAGAGTCTCCATTGGCTCCCACCGCCGCGGTGGCAGGCGCACTTTGATGGCGGTGCGCATGGCACCGCAGCGGTCGGGAAATGGGCTATGTTTGGCCATACTAATATGGCCGACGTCTGGGCCGCTGCTCGCGGGCGGAAAAAAGCATTTTTACGCACCGCCGGCACCGCGGTGGTGCCACCACCCGACATCCTACTGGACCCCTTTGTTTTTATTTTAGCTAATATAGGTCTGAATTTCAAAATTAGGTAATTTGGTGGCCATCTTTGTCTCGTGATATGAACATTTTATTTCTAGTGAAGTACTTCAAATGCTGTTGAAAACAATGTTTTTCCTTCTTTTCTATGCCAAAAAATATTTTATTATCTTTGTTAGTATTGCAGAACGTTGTTTTAATGAATAGCAAATTCAAGAGACACCTGCAATGTGCAGACTAGTCCATGTATCTTATCTAGTTACAGATAGTGTAAGTGGGACTCAGAGAGAAACATGTATTGTGAGGAACCCTGAGAACCTATTGCGTATGTGTGTTGATTGTATCATTTTGCTTTAGGTTGATTGGTCAGTATTTTGAAGAACTTCGTGTAGTCGGGTGGAATGCTAGAGTTGTGTGTCTTTAAAGCCGAACAGAGAAGAAGATTTTAGGGTGCCCTCTCAGAGAGTGGACTGACTTTTTCTTTGTCCTTCCCTTTGAGGCGACCCCATGCGGGTTCTCCATTTGCTTGATAATATTTGAATCGGTTACTTATTAACTGAAGCATTTGCATTCTGACTATCAATGGTGCTAACCTGCTTTTTGCCTTCTGTAAGCCATTAAGTTTAATAAACTTTCATGGTTTGATTCCAAAATATTTTCTTTTTGTGGAACTTAATGTGCTTCACATAATATTGAATGTATGGATTTGTTCACCAGGTTCAGGTGTGGAACACCAACATCATTAGGGATTAACACAGCTCTCGGTCCATCCAGAGAATCCATTCATGGTTCCTGAATTTGTGTAAAGAAAAGCTCTCGCAACTGTGTGACTCTAATATTCCCTTGAGCCCAATGTTACTGAAGATGTTGCACTATGCACGTAAGTATACATGTATCTTTATATTGAATGAACCTAAATGAAAGGCAGAGGAGCGATATGCAAGGTACACTGATGATAGCAATGCTATTAACAGTTATTAATAGGGAAGGTAGGGAGGTAATAGGGAAGGTAGGGAGAGTAAATAGTCAATATAAGCATATGGGTACATGGCACCAACAGAGGAGCAATGTCTCTATGGGGCCGATTCACAGAACTAATCTAAGCTAAAATCCTAAACGTACTACTTTTGGTATTCGCAGAAGGCATTTAGTAGTTGTAAAGTTAGGACTACTAACTTTACTACTACTGAACTGAGATAAAATCCTAAACTTATTACCTTTGGTATTCACAGAAGGCATTTAGTGTTAGTGAAGTAAGGACTCCTAACTTTACTACTACTAAATGCCTTTTGTGAATACCGAAAGTCGTAAAGTTAGGATTTTGTGTCAGTTTAGTAGTTGTAAAGTTAGGACTCCTAACATTACTACTACTAAATGCCTTCTGTGTATACCAAAAGTAGTAAGTTTAGGATTTTATCTCATATTATTTCTGTGAATCGGCCCTTATGTAAGTAAGAAAGGGTGAGGCTGGGCACAAAATCGACCTGCGTGTCAATATTTTCACATGTGTTTGGCTCCCTTGGTGGGTCAGAATGAGCAGCACAGAAACACAGCTAAAGCCTGTGTGCTAGAACATATATGCCGCACCTTCCAATGTATGGTGTGGGAGCCAACAAAGTAAGGAGTGGGTGTGTGTGTGACACAGAGAGAGACACAGGGTCCCATCTGGGTGCAGGTGGTTGGGTTATTCAGTATGTCATAAAAAGGATAGGAAAACGCTGGTGAGGACTTGTGCCACTTAGAACCAGATAAAAACCCCTTAAAACATTCCATTCAAAGCTCTGCAGCTCTAATATTTCCTAGCACAGAGCTGGCTGTGTATTCGAATGTCTACGACTTCAGAAGCCAGTCCAGTGTGCACAAGATCTGTGAACGGAGCTAAGAGGGGGCAAGATGGGGATCGCCTTCCAAAGCATCCTCTGTCCCACTCAGAATCCCCACGATAGTGACAAAGAATGTAGGCATGGCTACCGTATTATAAACACGTTCTATCTTTAATTGAGAAGAGATGCAGTGTCCAGAGCTTGTGACAGACTAAGACCTGCAACAATGAGATTCTGTCAAGTATCCCCCCATGAAATAGGGAGAGTACACTTAGTCGCGCTTCATGAAGGGCAGTGGGGCAAGGGATGAGGGCACACCTCTGCAAGCCTTCCTCCAAAAATACCACTTTAGTCGGCCACCTGCCCCGAGGCACCACTTCTGGTTGGGAGATTTTTACACCATGAAGCGGGGGGGGGGAGGGGTAGGGGTAGGGAGTTGAGGGGATTTAAGCCCCGTGTTGCACCCGGGTAACTCTCTCCAGGCCCCTTCCTCCAGGTGCAGTGGTGGCATAGGGCTGCGTGACACAGGGGGCCACCTAGATGAGCATCAGTCTTTCAGCTTAGTAAGAGCACACCTACTTTTAGCCTCACTCAAACAAATTCCTAAACCTAGAGATAAAATGAACTAGGCGACTGTTATAAATTTACTTGATCAAATGTAACACCAGAGAATGAAACAGGATCACAAGCTGGAAAATATACAATTAAAGGCCAGCTCAAGGTGCTTTTAGAAAGAGCAAAATCCATAGATATGAGAAGTAAAACAAAAACAATCCAGTCTGCAGCAGTGTGTATTATAGATACTGGCATGGGTATGAATGCACAAGTTGTTACTAGTAGGTTCTTTCCTCATAGGTGTTTGGAGCATTTTCAATTGGTTCACAACACCACAGCATGTTCTGGCTGTTCCCATGTTGGTGTGCATAGATTCTCATTAAATGAAGAGGTCTTTGCTGTGCATTTCCATTCACGCAGTGAAAGGCTTGCAGGTAGAGTCGAATCCATCAATCGCAGAGGGAGGCGGCACCAACATAGCATCCTCTCAGGCACCCAGCCTCAAAAGGGGCGCAACTTCTTCATGCAGTTGATGGTCCAGGAAGAGCGGACTGGTAGGTAAATGATTGCTAAATTCAAAATGCATACACATGTCTGACACTAGGAGGTGATACACACGATCAGCAGATGCTTTGGGGAATCCACCAGCCACTCCTATTTTTTCAGAATTTTTACTGAACCAACAAGAATTGTGTGTTTTTTTCTGATAGTGCATGCACAGTGCCTGCCCCCTGTACAAAATTGTATTACCAATCACAAAAGACAACAGCTCAAACAGGCTCTTCAGAGTAGCTAATCAGTGAAGGGGGCAGCCCACAAGTCCCTTTCTAAATATTGCCTAACAGTGCAGCCCATAAAATTGGCTCATAATCTATATTGTGCAACAAGCCAGAGAAACGGAGTGATGTGCCATGTTGTCATTTTTTTATTCTATATATGAGATGGACATCAACTCTGCAGCAAGGAGATTTGGGGCCAATGTGCGTCCGTTTTTTATGCAGTCGCAGCCGCAAAATAGGTCTGTGCAAAGTATAAACCCTATTTTGCAAGTCGGTAACCTATTACTGACTCGCAAAATAGGCTTTGCAACTCGCTCTTAGGAAGGGGCGTGGCAAGTGCTTCCCTACCTAATAGCAAGTCGCTCTTTATGTACGATTGTTTGGCAACCACAATTGCGGTCGGAAAACACTTGCAGTTTACCACCTATTTCAAAGAGGTGGTAAGCCACTCACAAACGGAAAGGGGTCCTCAGGGGACCCCTTCCCCTCTGTGACTGGCAGCGAAAATATTTTTGAAGAGTAGTGTGGGACCACTACCTACTCTTAAAAAATGAAACAGAAACATTTCATTTTTCTCTTTTAAATGCAGCCCGTTTTACTTTAAGGAAAAAAAAAACTGCTTTATTTAAAAAGCAGTAACAGACATGGTGGTCTGCTAACCCCAGAAGGCCACCATCCCTGCGACTACTGTGCATTCCCAATGGGTCTCAAATTGCAACCTGCCTCATGAATATTGAGGCAAGTCATTTGCGACCTCAATAGGAATCGCAAACAGTGTCTTAGACACTGTTGTACATTCCATTTTGCGATTTTCAAATTGCGAGTCGCAAAACTATGCAATTTGCGACTCCCAAAATGGAAGGGTCGTACATCTGGCCCCGGGAGTCCTGCATACATTTAGATCATGCAATCTAGCAATGTTTGTACCTATGTTGAGGGTTCTCTGTGTGAGCTCAATGTGCGAAAAACCTGTGAAGGGACCTATGAGGGAGTTGGCAGTGATCACCTTCCTCAGTCTCCTTCCTACCTTCTGTATTTGCTGACAATGACAAAGAAGCAAACCTCAGAACACAAATTGCAGACACACATGGCACTGTCTACATTTAATAGAAAACAGATGCAGATCCAAGAGGCCGCAGCAGCTAAAGCCTGACAATGATAAGAGCCTGCTGGAGTCATCCTGCAAGGGTATCATTCTCATTAACCTGTTAAGGAAGAACCTATTCATAAACCAACCCAAACAAGTTTCTGCTGCTGAATAATACTGTAATTGTTTCACTCTAGCATATGCACAGTGCTCATCCCCCTGTTCTACTTTTTATTTCTAATCATCAATGCAGAATGCAAAAAGGTAAACATCAGTGAAATGATGTGAGTGGATTAAAAAAGTGAAGAACAAAGCAAATAACAAAAAGCTGAAGGGGCTCACTCAAAATAGCCAATAGTTAAAGGAGGAGATTCAAAAATCCCATGTCTGTATATTGCTACTTTCCTTTCTGCTATGTTGACATGAAACGCGTAAGACTCATGAACCTGTCTGAAGACAGACCTAAAAAGGGAGTTTCAACACATACCAACTAAATTAGGTAGCCACAAATACTTCTGTCGCAGTATCTTTCTCAGGTTATTCATGCATTGAGTTCTTACCAACTCTTAGACCGGACAGCCTTTGGTGTGGTTTTCCCGCAAACTTCTTGCCTTCCCCACTCCTGTTTTCTGAATTTCCTTTTTGTCAGAATTAGGACTCTCTGCACTTTACCACTGCTGACTAGTCATAAAATGCTTGTTCTGTGTCCTCTAAACATGGTAAAATTGGTTCACTTTTAATTTACTTCTAAGTTCCTAGTAAAGAGTTATTACATGTACCCACGGGCTGTAAATAAAATGCTACTATTGGGCCTGAAAGCAAAAGACATACAAATGACATGCCTGCAGCACTTATTATGCCACCCACTTAAGTAGCCCCTTAAAACATTTCTCAGGTCTGTGATTGCAGCCTGTGTGCAGTTTTAAACTATCAATTCGATCTGGGAAAATAAACCTTTTGTCAGGCCTAGACCTCCCATTTTAATACATATAAGTCATCCAATTGATAGGCTCTAAACAGGCAGCCCATAGGATAGGCTGCATTGTATTTACTAGGTAGTACATGTGTTTTTATGTTTTACATGTCCTGATAATGAAAAACTCACCTCTCATAGGATAACGCTGGGTTGCCATATAACATTTATTAAGTGCTAACATTTGATTAGGAACTTGTAGAACTATTCTATTTGATATCAAAAGAATTGTAATTTAAAATCCTCCTTATTGGTAAAGTCCAATTTTAAATCACTATTCTGAAAAGGCAACTTTATGAAAATTGGCATTTTCTTGTCCTAACCATTCGGTGCCTGTGTCCTGGGTCACATAATGGTGAAAAGTTGGCCTTTGTGTTTTTCTCTCAGACAGTGAGACAAACAGGGACTGGATATGGCAGGATCGGCCATCTTTCCAGGATGGGTCGGGCGGATCTGTTGCTTGTCCTACTCTCATTTCAAAGGGCTGTTTCCAACCAACTCACAAAGGAGCATGACACCAGCCTTTCATCACCCTAGACAACGTGCAACCTAGGCAGGGGAAGGATAGAAATATCCAAAACCAGATGAGGGGATAGCCTAGAACATTCTCCCACTTCAAAGGATGCCACCAGGTATAAATATTGGACACTCAGACCAATTCTTAAGTACACACCTGGGCCTGTGGAGAACCCCCAGAAGGACTGTCTTGCACTTACAAGGACTGCCCTGCTGCTTGAGGCCTGCATTGTACCTCAGAGGACTGCTCTGCTGCTACCAGAGAACAGCCCCACTGCTTGAAGCCTGCCTTGTACCCTCTAAGGACTGCCCTGCTGCTTCAGGCCTCCTTTGCCACTTGATCTCAGGACTACAAAAGTTACTCTAAGGGTTAGTTGGCTGGCCTCCTGTGTGAGCTATAGGGACATAACAAACTCCTGAGACCTTGAACCAAGTATATTTCCTCTGCCTGGAGTGAATCCTTAACCTAAGTGGTGCCCAACCAGTCCTTGACCCTTGGAAGTGGTGCTAAAGGGGCTCTTCCAGCCAAAACCTGAGTTTTGGGACATGAAAAATGTCCACAAAAAAGTGGCCTGAGAACAGACAGCAGACCAGGAGCTCACTGAGCCTCCTGAGGTACATTGCTGGTCGGCCTGACTTCGTGGTAGCTTCTGCTGCATTCTTCTTTGCAGCGTCAAATCCTGTTCAGCGGGATCTCTCGGAAAGGGTGTCTGGCATTTTGGAGCCCTCATTGGCTACAGCCTGCAGCTTCAGCCAACTGAAGATTTTCAACTTCCAAAAAGGGACAAAATCACAATGTAGAAATCTCCACTGCAACTTTGTCCAGTGGCTCCCCGGCAACGATCAACCCTCCTCGGACACTGCTGGCTGCATTACCCTGCTAAACTTTACCTTCTCTGGAACTTTTCTTCAAAATTTCTTCTAAGTCTAAATGTAAGCTGAGACTGGGCTAAATCCACCTCACGTAACTGAACTGCGCTCTAAAGCAGTAGGCTTTAACTTTTGAATTTCCACCAGTCCAGAGAACCACAGTTGGCGATTGGATTGTTTATGCAGTTTTTCACTTAAAATTTTAGAATCTCAAAACTCCAGTTCTACTGATTAGATGTAATTTATTTTGGTATAATTGTATCTTTTTTTTTTTGCATTTTCACTATATTACTGTTTGTATGCTGTATAACTACTTCACACAGTGCCTCTAAGTTAAGCCTGACTGTTTTTGTGCTAAGCTACCAGAATGTTAAGCACAGGTTAATTTAGTGAATTTTGTGGTTCACCCTAGGAAGAATTGTGGTTCCCAATTTCTTACGTTGGTGCTTAGTGGAGGGATCCAGCACTTGTGTTTGTTCAATACCACTCAGTGATTTGAGCAGCACTAAAATCCCTAAAATTAATCTGACATCAATTTAGATTTTTTAGTAATTCTCCTTCATTTGCCTATTTTTTCTCTTTTCCAAATGTAAGTTACTGCACCTCCTTTTCGCTTAGAATGGAGATGGATCTGATCAACGTGGATGACCTCAGCAAGACAGCTTTACAATGAGAGGGAGATGAAAGAAAAGCAAGATGGCATCAGTGTAAGACGCGGATCGGGTCGCTCCTGCTTGAAAAGCCCCACAGAGGTCATTAAGGGCAAGAAAAGGAATCCTTTGTCCAACAATGATAACCGTACCTTACCTGCTCTTGTGGGTTGGGCATTACCCACCGGGAACTGCTCCTCGATCGAAACGGGGATTAAGGACGCCGGCTGATTACACTGTCTTGGTTGCGTGCCTCCAGACGCTACTCGCACGCCTCCGACGCTCCCTGCTACCGTGTTGCAGGGTAGGTGGCAGAAAATTCAAAACAGCCAGGATGCTGGGCTGAGGAGTGAAGAAAACCGGCCCAAACGCTGGATCTTCGGGAGGTATACCTTCCTCTTCCTAACAAAATCAAAAAGGGGCTGGGGATGAAGCAGGGTGCAAGGCTGTTGGGACTAAGAGTGGTACCAGGACCCAGCCAGGAAAGACTGGGATACCTGGCCAATCCCTGATTTCTACTCTGTTTTCGGCAGCAGGGCAGCAACAGTGGTTCACAAGCTGTGTAAGGGCCAAGGGGGTGCCATAACCAGCGGACAGATCATGGAAAAAGTGGGGGGGTTGTGGATGCTCCCCCGGGAGACTCATTGGATTTGGGGAGTCGTCCTAGTCCTGTGCAGAATGAGGCGGCTGGCGGCTTCAAAATTAACCCTATTAATGGCATTGAGGGTTTAAAAGAGACAGCTCCTACTTTAGCCCCTGGGGAAATCGCCGATAGAGCTGTCTCCAACAAAGCGATCAACAATGAAGATCAGGATCAAGATGATCGCAAACAGAAGCAAGTACCCAGGGGGTGTAAGGAAGAGCAATGCCTGACCGAAACTACAACTACAGGTTAGCAAGGAGCCATTAACGACAATGCTGCAGGACTTTTTCTGGAGAAAACTCAAGAGCTGGGGAAGGGGGTAAATGAGTTATCACCAGGTTTAGCTAAGTCTCCAGATGCAGCGGATACGTTTTTCTCATTAACAGACGAGTCAGATCTGTAGAATATTGGAAAATGTCATCATATCTAACCGATGAATTAGCCTCAGATTTATCTTCTAGCGACATCCTGGAAAAATCTTCCTTAGTGAGAGAGCGTAAACGGTCGGAGAGAAGATTTCAGGGAAAGAAAAAGAAGGAAAAGAAAGGGCGAGCAAGTGGAGACACATTTAAAGGAAGTAGTGAGGACTGGCCGTCGGGCAATATTCCCTGGTATTATTCCGTATCACAGCTGGCGCTCTCCGGTTGAGGTATCTTTTGCAACAACTCTGCACACCATACGCCAAGCCCAAGCTGAAACTAGAAGCTCAAGTCATCGAACAAGGCTTGCTACTAAGAAGCTACATGGGACTGTGAAGAAAATTGACATAACCTGCTCTGACATTGCCGGTAGGCTGCCCTATGTAGAGGAGCGCACCGAACGTTTAGAGGACGATGTAAAGACATTAAAAGCACAGGAAGATTCCCAGGCTGTAACGATGGTCGACATTATGGAAATTGGAAGAATACAAGAACAGGCAGAGAGGTAACAATCTAAGAGTCCTAGGGATTCCTGAGGGAGTAAAGGGTTCTGATATACATGCTTATATTATCTCCCTCTTCAAATGGGCCATGCTGGAGAAGACTAATTGGGATTGGAATACAGAGATTTAATGTACCCACAGGTCCCCAATAATGATGAAAAAGTCTTGACCCAGAGATGCTGAAAGACCTATGGCGATCCTGGTGTATATTTGGAACTCATCTGCTGCAGCAGGAAATTTATGACCAGGCCCGTCCTAATTCAAGGAAAGATCTTCAGGGATGTATCGTTCTTTGTAAAATCTGACTTCGCCCATGCCACAGTAGAGAGGCGATGGCGGATGAGACAATTGTTTAACTCTTTCCAGCAACAGGGAGCGGAAGTCGTTTTGCTAAACCCTGCTCATCTAAAAGTGACTTATAAAGGACAAACACGAAGTTTAACTTCTAAAATGAGTGCCCAGGAGTATCTGAAAGAAATAGGGGGAGGAAGCAGCGATAAAATATAGCTTAATATAGCTTAATAAAAGCAGCTTGGGATTCCTGCTACTTATCCTCCGGAGACGGGTGATATAAATTAGGAGGGGGTTCTTCTAGGGATAATGCAGCTGGATACGTGAATTTAAATCCTTTTTTCTTTATGACTAATTTTTCTGATTATCCTTCTTTTTTCGTTCACATAAGTGGGGGCACTGGGCAAGGGCGACCGGAGATGTATTTTTGCATTGGCACCATCCTTCAGGCTTTAGGCCTGATTGCTTTAGTGGTGGGGGGAGGAGGGTGGGGTCTGTGGAAGGGGGGTTAGGTGGAGGAAGGGAGGAAGGGAAGGGCACTACATGGGTAGACTATTGAGTATAAAATAAACCATAAGGAAAGCACAGAAAGAGATAAAACTGTTTAGGATGGGAAGAATGCTATTGTTTTTGCTAACCTGGGGCAAAATCCATAATATGAGATATGCAAGAAAGGCGTTAGGAAACTGGATTAATGAATAAGCTAAGAATCGCTACAGTGAACATCTGTGGTCTTAATGATAAAAAGAAAAGAGCCAGGGTAACCTTGGAATTGCAATCTTTAGAGGCAGATATACTTTGTCTCCAAGAGACCCACATTGAGGGTGCACAGCTATCTTTATTGGATTCGCTAGGTTTTAAACTAAGTGCAGGCACAAGGCAAAGCACAGGAACATGTGGGGTGGAAGTTCTTGCCAAAAGAGAGTCAGTCCAGTTTTTCTCACACATTAGTGCAGATAGTCGGGGAGATGGGTGATTTTGGAATATCAGTCTAATAAGTACGCCTTTACAGTGTGTTCCTTATATGGGCCTTTTCTTGATGATGCTGGGTGTTATGACTGATTAAACAACAAACTGGTGTCTTGGCCGGCTCCTATAATTTTATGCGGAAATCTCAACATCAATCTGGCCAACAACTGGTCGTGTGAGTAACACTATAAATATTATGGTAGGAAACCTAGGGTATTTCGGGTGCTTAAAAATATGTGTAAAGACTATATATACCCTGATGGATGTTTGGCAGCGTAGGAAGCCAACTGAATATGGTTTTACCTTTTTCTCTTCACCCCATCAATCACATGCATGTCTTGATTTTTTTTTTGTGTCGCATGCCATAATCCAAGATTGTGATATAGAACTTTTATCCCGGGTCATGTCTGATCACCACCTGTTAGTTTTGGTAGTTAAAGAGGGGATGTCCCGCAAAAGTGGTAGTAAATGGAGTTATGTTACTCTTATCAAAAATTGGATTCAGAGGTTCCAAAGTGAAAATTTGGGTAGCACATCCCTGGAAATAGTATGGGGTACATTAAAAGCAGGGGTCCGGGGGGGAAACTCTCCAATTTTCGCTAACTAGGGTAAGAAAGTAGAAACAAAAGCTGCGAGAATTATATGCCCTATTAGCCTTGGAAGAAAGGAAATTAGTAATGGATACACTACAGTGGTGGATTTGCAGGAAGCACATATTGGAGTCATGATAGCTAAAGCAGCCATAAATGATATTGCAATTGAAAAAATAGCAGCAAAATCTTTAGTTTATAGTGAGCAAGCATATGAATATGGCGAGCAAATGGGACATAGGCTAGCAATAAGGACTCGGCAAAAGAATGGACAGAATAAAGTTAGGGAAATAAGGGATCCGGATCATGGCATTCTTCCTGATCCTGCCGGGATAGGATTGGCATTTAAAGGATTTTATCAGAGATTATTCGTGGAAACTGGGTGATGATGACCAGACAGGTTTGGAGGGGACTCTCCCGTGAGAAGAGATCCTGACAGCTATCTCCTCGCTGGCGACTGGAAAGGTCACTGGGGAAGATGGGATTCCAATGGAATTCTATAGGACATTTTCACCAGAGCTTAGGGACTGCCTTGTGGGACTGTTTAAACATATATTTTAAGGCAATAAACCTCCTCCCTCTTGATCCAAAGCGAAGATTGTGATGTTCCCTAAAAAAGAAAAGCTGTTAGGGCGCTCGGATCATATAGGCCGATTACGCTTATTAACAGGGACACTAAAATGTATTCTAAAATGTTAGCTGCTCGTTTGTCCCCTGTCCTTAGCAAAGTAGTGAGTGGATGTCAGCATGGGTTTATACCTAGGGAAAGGACCACAGATCACATCAGGCGGGTAATAACATTATTTGATGCCAGCCGGATCGCAGGAGACCCTATGGCCTTAATTTTATTAGACGCTGAGAAGGCTTTTGATAGGGTCTCCTGGAGCTACTTATGTAAAATGCTCGAGCGAGTCATTACAGGGCCGGAATTTAGGCAGGCACTTAAGGCGCTCTATTACAAACCTGAGGCCAGGGTGGTTGTAGCTGGGGAACTCTCAGAGTCATTCTTAATTTTGAGAGGGACGAGGCAAGGCTGCCTCTGTTCCCCATTCCTGTTTTCCCTATATATCGATCCATTCATTCGCAGACTAGAAGATAACTCGAGGATTATCCTGATGAAATATAATGGATGGGACACTAAAACACTTGTGTATGCAGATGATATCACGGTAGTTACACCTGAGCCCAAGACTGCAATGTGGGAAATCGAGAAAGAAGCAGGGGATTTGGACATATTTCAGGTTATTTGTTAAATAGGGACAAAACTGTAATCCTGGTTAATAGTATGCTGTCTTGGCAAGACTCACGAGTGGCCGCAAAGGCGATACATCTGGAAGCCACTATCACCCCTATCGTGGATTCTATCATCGGGGATAACTTTGAGCCTTTAATAGAAGAATCTTAGAAAGATCTGCAGAGACTCAATAGCTTACATCTATCCCTGGCAGGATGATGCAATGTCATACAAATTATTTTTTTACCAAAGATTCTTTATTTTTTTAGAGCGATCCCGTTGGGAATAAGTAATTCATGGTTTAAGAAGCTAAATGATATAATTTCGCAATTTGTATGGGCTCATTCTAAACCCAGGTGAGCTTTGAAATTCTTGACATTTCCTAAGGCTCGGGGAGGATGGGGGCTCCCTACTATAAAACTGTATTATTGGGCCACGGTGCTACAAAATCTTGGCCCATTATTACTAGAGAAAAGTCAATCACTTGCAGGTACTGTTTATTTCCCTTCCCCCTTAGAGCTATTGATTGGTGAAGTAATGTGGGGGAATGTATGGAGGCAAATCGATAGGAACTATTTCCAAAGCGTTCGCTTTAAGACCTTGCGGAATGCATTTGAGATCTGGTCTACAGCGCGCAAACTGCTTGGTTTAGGTCGACTTAACTTTTATCCCCCCTGAAGAATAATCTAAATCTTCCAGGAATACTTTTAGATACATATGCAATAAGGTGGGTTCATACTGGTTTAAACAAGTTGGGTCTATTTTTTTCCAGTAGTGGGATAAATTATTTTAAGCAATCAAAGGAGCATATGGGCTTACACATAAGGATTTTTAAAATGTTTTACAAGTAAGGGATTTTCTCGTCCGTAAAACCGGTGGGGCTATAGGGTTTCAACAGTGTAAATTATTTGTTGCTTTGGTAGCTGAGCATAAGCCATCAATAGGATTTATATACTCCATTCTTAATAACTACATGAGGGATGATTTAGATAAGCACTCGTGGAAATGGCAAGAACTACTGAACATTCCAGATGCTTCTTTTCGGGAATCCTTTGCTCTTGCGCAGACATAATTTATATCTGCTAAACGACATGTTCAATATTGCAAAACATGTTTTAATCTATATTATACTCTGAGCAAGATTATTAAATGGGGGAATGGCAAAGGTACTTGCTGCCCTAGATGTCATCTTAGGGTTGCTGGTTTTGTGCATATTTTTGCCACCTGTCCCTCTTTATCCTCTATTAATTCTTAGAATTCCTGTGAAACAAACTAAACAATAAGATAAATGTATCCTCTGCTGTGATCCTCTTAGGAGCGTCTGCAATTGTGAGACCAACGAGGGGCAGAAGTTGATTTTTATTGTTATGACTGTTTTTCATTTACATATTGCTTCTGCCTGGCTAGAAAGCAACCCACCTTCGTTTCAACTGGGTAACAAGGGTGCTAGCTGTTTGTAATATAGAAAAGGCAATTTTCCTAAGGAAAGGCATTCGCAATAAAAGAAAGGGATTGAGGAGGTGTGGTCCGTTATTAGAATGGGTCGATCTCAGGAGCTGCTGAGGGTAGTTATGATGCACTTTAAGAAATAAGCACTTTGGCACTTTATTGGCAGATGGCAGCTGGCAGCTGGCAGCGTTGGGTATGCTTGTTTTGTCTTTTCCTCTTTCTATTCTCTTGCGGGTCTCTTAGCATTGTTATTGCAGCTGTAATCCCATTTTTCCGGTATCCTATTGTGTGGCGGGGTGGGTGTTTTATGGAGGGGGTAAAAATGGTGGTTTTATCCTGCTTGCTTTTTTTATTTGTACTATGTATTCACTGTTGGTAAATGATAATCATTTTTTTTTTCAAAGAGAGGCGGATGCATGTGGGCTGGAAAGCCAAAAAGGTGGGCCTTCAGGAAGTCATCCAAATCATTGTGGAAGTCAAAAGGATGCCGTCCACTCCAGAGGATCAGGAAGAAGAATACCATGAGGAAGAGGAGGAGGATGTGGACTTAGAGGGGGTGGAGGGGCATCTTGAGGAGGAGGATAACGTGTTCACAGGAATGGAGCCCCCTGTCAGGGCAGGAGAAGTGGGTCCTCCCAAAACATTTCCATGAGGAGCTGGTAGACAGAAAGGCTGAAAAGGAGGTCAGGCTGCAGCTGGCCAAACTAAGGACAGGGGAGGCAGCTGCCAAGAGGGTCTTAGAGGAGAGGAGATTGGCCCTAGAAAAGAAATTGGTAAAAGATAAAATGGCTGACAGAGCCTTGGAGGAAAGAGTCAATTCTTGTTGGCTCATGAGGTGAGTCATATGAAGCTAGACCTTAAAGTCGAGCAATCCACTAGGGTCCAGCAACAATGGTGGCAGCATTATCCCAGTGCCGAATGGAGACAGGAGATTCCACATTCCCAAGGACCTGGTACCCTTTTGTGTTTTGGGAGATGATATAGACCAATGGAATGAGGCCTATGAGGTTGCCTTGGACTTGCATATTGTTCCCTAGGATGCTTAGGAAGCCAGTCTCTGAAGGCACATTTCCACTGATTGGAGGGATGCACTGTTAGCCCAAGGAAAGGGGGATAGGATGAGGTATCCACTCATGAGGGACACACTTGTTAGAAAATATGGTCAGACATCAGAGAAGTTGGGCAAACGTTTGGGAACAGTCAGTGGATGCCCCCCCCCCCCTCCCCACTGTCCTGGGTGCATTTTTGTGAATCATTTTGCAAGGCATTGGATGATTGGGTGAAGGGGAGCAGTGTGGATGACTACAAGGAGATTTGCAATTTGATTGCCATAGAGCACATGTTCAGCAATTGTTTTACAGAGCTGCACCCACACCTAGTAGATAGTAAGCTTACTGAACCTAGGGACCTTTCTCGGGAGGTGGAACTCTGGCTCTGCACCAGGTAAAACAGGAAAGTATCTGAGGGGGATCCCCAAAAGGAAGGACATGGTCTCCAACAGAAGATAGAAGGGGAAAACAAACTTAAAAATTGGATTTCTCCAAAGGCTCCCCAAATAGTTCTCAGGGGAAGGATACCCAGTCCCAACCAGACCACAAGAAAGGTGAGTTTACTGACAAGAAGTCAGGGAAATTCATCCTCGAGTGTTATGAGTGCTATAAATTTGGGTATATGAAGGGAGGTGCCAAATGTCACAAGAGGGCACAGCCTACCAATGGCAGGCAGACACCGGGGTTAGACAGTTTTGCGCTTGGGGAGGTGGCTGTCCCAGTTAGCATAAGGGGTAGAGCAAAGGTTATTCTAGTGTCCCTGGGAGACAATTAGATAGTGCCCAAAGCCTGCATGCATTATAATACTTCCAAGTACAAGCTGTGGGCCGCCATCAATAGGCAGAGGGTAGATGCGCAGAGGGACACAGAAGTCAGTATGATTACTGTCAAGTGTCAACTGGTGTCCTCAGAGCAAGAAATACCCAAAATACCTTCCACTAAGTTGTGGTAGCAGACAATTGTGAGAGTCACTACCCAGTGGCTCTGGATCCCTATGAGTGGCGGGGGGCTCAGGTTCCTTGTAGGTAGCTGTGAATTTTGCCATGCCTGTAGATTGTCTGCTATGGAGTGACTTACAGCATACCATTTGGAAAGAGGTATAGCTCCAGTCTCACTGGGAGACGTTAGGGTTGCCTGAGTGGGTGTGCCTGCTCACAAGGTCCATGGCAGCCCAAGAGGGTAGTCAGATTGACCAGAAACAAGGAAAATGGCTCAGGTAGCTGCCAAGAGAAGGAAGGAAAAATGGCATGGGAAACCACCAGCCCCTGAAACTCCACCGTCTGGGAGGAGAATGAGCCTGAGGACGATGCCCCGGAACCTACAGGGGAGAACATTGGTACCCTGGGATAGTTGACTTTCCAGGTAGGAGTTCTTCAGACCTCAAAAGGGCATCTAATCTTCAGGGCTTTAGGTAGCAAGCTGAAGCCCAGGCAGCTGGTGACACCTCTGGAGATCACCTGATCTTTTAGGTGAATGATCTCCTGAATAGTGAGCCTAAGGTTCCTGTGCCTGGGACAACCCATGTGTTGGTGGTCCCCCAGTGCTACAGATCCTTCCTACTGGGTCTGGCTCATGGAATACCCCTGGCAGAATATCTGGCAGAACAATACCTTTGCCAGGCTTGTCATCCACTTCAATTGGCCCAGCATGAAGGTGACCTCAGATGCATTCTGCAGTTCGTGTTCTACCTGCCAGGCCAGTTGGTAGTCAGGGAAAAAGTTCCATGTTGCCATGGTTCCCTTACCTGTTTTTGTTAAGTCCTTGGAGCCCACGCCTGCCTTCGGTTTCAAGTGTATGTTGAGCTTGGTGGACCATGCCACTTGATACCCAGAGGGCCTACCTCAGAGCTGCCCTGCTGTATGAGGTCTCTGTTGTACCTTAGAGGACTGTCCTGGTGCCTTGCTGCTCAGTCTCAGGACTTCCAGAGTGATTCTGAGTTGTCTGGCCTCCTCTGAGAGCTACAGACTCATATCAAGCTACCAGAGAGTCGAACGCAGGTTAACTTAGTAACTTTTGTGGTTAACCCAACAAGGATTGTGGTTGTTGCTTGAGTAGGGTTTCATTTATTTATTTTATTTATAGCATTTGTAAAGCACAACTGTCGCCAAACTAGTATCCTGGTGCCAAGAGGTTATGTATGGGCAGACCTTCTTACATTGAAAGAATGCCCATGAGCAGCGACCAGAGTTACTTAGGAAAGAGCCGGGTCTTTAAGGCTTTCTTTAATTGCAGCAATTCCATTGATGATCTAATAGTGGGTGGCAGTTTATTTCACAATTGGGCCACCTTAACTATTAAGGCCAAACGACCTTGTCTTATCTTACAAAATGAATTTATACAAACAAAATCTGCAGAACTCGAGCGAAGTTATCTCCCACTAGTATATCCTTTAGTTTGTTTTGGCGAGGCACAGGGCCCTTGCCCTGCAGTGCCTTAAACACGATCCTCCTGGCTTTAAAGATGATCCTCTTCTTCAGTGGCAGCTAACGGAAGTGCTTCAGTGCATTGGACACCGAGGATCTTCGAGATCTGTTTAAAGCAAGTTTAGCTGCTGCCACTAGGACTCTATGCAATCTATTGTAACCCTGGGTGGTGAACTCCGCTCCGGTCTAGGAGTTTGCTGAGTTTTCCCCACTCTGCGTTACGCAGAGCTCACGGAGTTCCCAAAAAACTCAGCAGAGCAGAGTTTTTTTCCTCACTTGCGCTCATCAATGTCAAGTTGGTGAGCATGGAAAATCAATCTCCCGGTGAGATTTCTATAATGCGGGTGTTCGGATTTCTCATTACAAGTGGTCACGGATGCTCACGACCGCTCTCATTGAGAAACCGTCCGTTGACGTTGAGAAAGCGGCAGTTTGAGTAAAACATCTACTCAAGTAGCAGGAAAGAAGCAGTGCCCGCTTGCGCTGTGCATGGTGCAGTTCGCAATGATTGCACTTGTGCAGACAAACACCCGGCACTGAAATTCACTGTGAACAGCATTCTATCTAATGCACTCCACTGCTCATGAAGGTGCGCGTAGCGCAGCAGAGGATTTTTGCACTTTGCGGAGTTCCACATAGTGGAACTCCTCGAACCCTGCCCAGACTTAGTCTACTGATCAGATAGTCAGGTGCTCCAAGTGATAGGGCATTGCAATAATCCAACCTAGTAAGTAGACACTGCCCACAGTAAGAGATTTTGCTTGGTTAAGTAGAGATAGCAGTAGCTTCCTAAGGCCACGGATAAGTGCAAAACAGGTAACTGTGACTTTAGTGGCATAACTCTCCAGAGATAACTTGTCATCAAATATGACCGAAGATTTCAGATAGTGGCCGAAGGTTGCAGCTCCTCTCCTGTTAAAAGGGGCCAAAAGTTGAGGGAGAATCATAGAGGTTCTGGTCACTGAGAAGCACATCCATTCTCTTTTATCCTTGTTAAGTTTGAGGGAATTTAAGTTCATCCAATTAACAATGTCTGCCAAGCATTTCTGGAATGCAGCCACAACATCCTGCTGGCTGTTATTGAAGGACAGGATCAGCTGTGTATCATCTGCATAATTCACCAGCTTGATATCATGTACCTTTATCTGAGTTATGAGTGGCCTCATATAGATGTTGAACAGGGCTGGCTAAGTGACAAGCCTTGCGGGACTCCTTGTTGCTGGTTTTTAAATTCGGAGCAGTAGGGAGGTTAGGCAACGGACTGATATCGATCCATAAGATAGGACTTCAACGACTTCATATGACACCACCCACTCTGATTGAGGCTAATCTAGCCAGCAGAATTTGGTTGTTGACCATGTTGAAAGCGGCCGGCAAGTCGAGCATAATCAGAACTGTTGACTGGCTTCTATTTACCTTGAGTAGTGCTGACTCAATGCCATGTCCAGATCTGAAGCCAAATTGTTTGTCCTCTAGGAGAGAGTGAATTTCAAGATAACCTCTTGTTCACATACTGCTCCAATATTTTCACTGGATATGGAAGGAGCAATATGGGCCTGTAGATTTTTTCAAGAGGGGAGTTACTATAGCCTTCTTACACATTTGTGGTACATCACCCGTCTACAATGATTGGTTACATAGATGCAGTGTGGGGGGATGAGTTCACCTTCTAACTCTTTCCATAGCCTAGGAGATAAGGGATCAAGGGGAGCCCAAAGAGGATGGCATGGTATTAGTTTGGAAATATTCCTCAGAGATGGGTTCAAAGAAATCAAACCTGTAAATATCGAAGGAATCTAGCCTGTTTTGAGTTTTGGTGAGCCCTAGCACCTGTTGGTTTGTTCTGAGATGGATATCACTAACTATGGCTATATATCCTATATTGTTTGAGATATTCAGACCAGAGTGTGTCAACTGAGAGGGGACTTCAATGTTCTCAAGAATCTTGCTGACATTTTCAAATAGGTCAGCAAGATTATTGCGAAGCTCTTGCAAGGGTATTATTTCCTATTTTACACAGTGTAGGTTTGAAAGTTCCTGAATAATATTGAAGACCTGCTTGCCACTATCAGTAGCTGCACAGACAGTGTTGGCATAATAATGAGCCTTAGCTTTGCAGACCTCTCTTTTATATTAATTTGATGAGATCTTTAAGCATGTTTTATCTACTTCGGTGTAACAGCTATGCCATTTTCGTTCACGTTTCTTAATCGCTGATTTAAGAGTTTTTAATGATTCATTGTACCAAGGTGCAGGTAGTCTCAGGTGAGATTTTAAATTGGTGAGCGGGTTTGTTTTATCCAATGTTTCAAACATCCCATGCTCATATGCTATATATTCAGCCTCCAATTAATTTTCGAGGTTAAAGTTATTTGAGAAGTTAAAGAGTGGTCCCAGAGTTGGTCTATTCAGTATAGCAGGGTCTGGTGGCTCAGCGGACTAATGTGTCCACTCCAGGAGCATGTGTTTGACCTCATGATCACAGGTTCAAATCCTGGTGGGTTCACTCAGCTTTTCATCCATCTGAGGTCGATAAAAGGAGTACCATTGAGTTGGGTAACAGTAAACATCTGTTATTCAACGCCAAGATACCCTTCTGGGTGAACATGCGCTTTACAAATACACATGTTATGTTATGCATCCCACACACTTCCTTTCCTCATTATAATTGTGGCCATCTTAGGGAGGCCAGGTTCCTTCACCCCACTCAATCAAAAATTCATTTTCTTACACCAGTCGAAACATACTATATGTTACTCGGTGCATTATTTGTTGAAATAGATCTACACTCTACTAAAGTTTGTTGTGGATTACATACTCATGTGACTGTGATGCTGCATTTAATGTAGATGTTTTAGGAGGGATTCTCTGAAGAAGTATAATGTTTAGCGTGCTGCACCCCGGTGGGGAAGAGACCAGCATCTCCATTTAGTCCCAGAAAAGACAGCTGAAATAGTATTAATCGGTGCAAATAAAGCTTGTCTCCTTCTGATGCTTTATCTATTGTGGAGCAAGAGGGTGGCTGGAGTAGTTTCTTGTGTAGGCCCACCAGGTGCTCAAACATTATTTCACCTGACCCCCGAAAAATGTTTGGATGGTAGGTAAGAGCAAGGCGATTATTTTTACATCAATCTAACAGGAACACAATAGGAGCTTCACAATATCTTAATGTTTAATTTCCAACCTAATATCTGTTTAACAATGAAGGAAGGAGGGAACTATTTTGCCTATGGCTGTCCACTAGAAAGGATTCTTTTAAAAAGTTGAAATTCCAGCCCAGCACACAAACCGAGACACTTGCTTATATGTATGTATATCTGTATGCATGTTTTGTTATTTCCAAAGAATGAACCTACCTGGCTAGCAAAGGAGCACTGTAGAGTCAGCATACCCCAGTGGGGATGAACAATACAAGAGGAATTAGCGAGTAGGTCGGGCTACTGTGAGGGCTGAGAAGTCATCCTAAATTTTAATCTCTCTTCAATCTCTTCTTGTAGGACGGTTGGTGATTATCCGATGTCAGAATGGATGATGTTCCAAATCATTGTGTATAGGCTGAGAAGGCTTATCTTCAATTGTTTCTCCTTCCTGCAGTGTTTAGTCTCTAATCCTGCAACGTTAGAGCTCTTCATCTGGTGTTGACCCCCTAATATTGTTAATTTGATAGCTAAGTAGAGATTGGTCTATATGTAAAGGGCATTGTAAGTGACTGAGCTGATCTTTAAGATGGTCTGAGCTTTCAGGGGAAGCCACTGTAGATCTTTAGCTCAAGGGTGATGTAGTTGCATTTCTTCAGCCCTGTGAGCTGTTCTGTTGTTTCAAGGATGCCTTTCATGGGAGCAAGGGGTGTGAAGCCTCTTAAGTTCAAGTTGGAGAGCCGCAAATACATCAGAGTCTTTTTGCGCTGTTGGCAAAGAAGAAGAATTCAATCTTCATAGGGTTTAGCATTAGGCATTTTGTTGACAACCAGGTATGAAGATATTCAATGAGAATTTGAGATAGAGAATAATGCTTATCTATGGCATAACTGGAATGAAGAACAAATATACCGGAGACAATGTGCAATAGACATTCTCACATTTCACCATCACAAACAAAGAAATCCCTTACAATGAAATAGGCTGAAGACATTTCAATTAACATAAAATGTTGAAAGCTCTTTTAAGCATGCTATTCATATAAATTTTGACTCACTAACCGAGAACACTTCTACACACATATGTGGCCTAAACGGATTTCTTGGAGCTGACGACTGAAAAACTGTATTAGAACAAGTCAGACATCAGCAATAGTCTTACGGTATTGTCATAGAAGTGAAGAAGAAAATTATTATACAAACAAAAAAGATAGCAGTCCTGGCAGGAGCCTCTTATCGGGGCATTCAAGATCTTCCCAGCCCCAAGTATAGGCTTGACAATAGCCCAAAGTTTAAGGGAGCCAGTAAGGTGTTACCTAATTTGACAATTTTTTTAATTCAGTCACTTTGTTATCTTAAAAGGGACAATTGTGAGGATGGCCTTGCCATTCATTGTTTAGTGGAAAGTGGGACCTGGGATATAGGGACCTTTTGATCCCAGGGTACACTGCCTAAATCCATTCATAAGGGGAGTACATTTGGTCCCATGGCCAGTTTGGTGTGGATAGGCTGGAGGAGACTGTTCATCATCCTAAACACACCACTGGGTGGACCATAAGCTTCTGCCAGGGGAAGAAGGATTGTGCCCATATTGGTTTTCCCATAGAATGATGCACTGTTATATAGTATGCAGTAAGAGAAACAAGATGTGTTCAGAAAGGGGAACCATTTGCCCTTGGGATCTGTTTACCCAGTGGCTATGGAGTGTCCAGAAGTAATCTCTGTCCACTGGCTAGTGCACTGTACAAAAGTGCACCTCACCCTAAACTCTTCAATACACATCTGTAACTTTAAACAGAAATGGAAGAAGCCTTCTGTCTGTGACCTATATGGGGCCCTGAAAGGCGGGACTTGCTCTCACTTGTACCCATGACCTGTAATTGGACTAGGTAATTTGTGTAACATCCTGTTTGGGTACAGGGATACAACACGTTTAAGAGGCCTTTTTCCTGAAGTGCCAAGCTGACCAGTAGCAACTTCAACTGCTTGTGGCTGCTGCAGGAGAAAGTACTGGCCCCTAAGTGCTTTCCTTGAAGTCTTGGGAGGCTTAGAAGTGACCAAGTAGATCTGCTCTAGAAGCTCTGCAAAGTTGGGATTTAGAACATTTTTGGACTTCGAAGATCTCTATACATTCAGCAGGAGTTTGCAGCAACATTCTTAGATTTGCGGCGTTGTTTCACACATTTAGCGGAAGCACCTCCCTTTGGTTAGGTTCTCAGAAATTTTAATTTCTCCAGCTCTGTGTTTTTCTGGTCAAAACCAACTGCTTGTGGAGGATCTCTTTCAACAGTCCTCCAGCTTTGACAGGACTTTGTCTGCTAACTTGTGCCACTGAAGAATTTTGAATTCCATTTCAGAGACTAAGGGCCATATGTAGGAAGCCTAATACCGGTCGGTAACGGCCGATTTTCGGTAAATATCCCGTTACCGACCGGTATTTAGGCTTTTGGTATGTAGGGGGCACATTTCAAGATTCGGTAATTTACCGAATCGGTAAAATTACCGATTCGGTAATTTTACCGATTCGGTAAATACCGAATCCTGAAATGAGATGTAGGGGGAGTGTGTCGTTGGTGTGGGGATTCGTTATTTACCACCAACTAAAAGTTGATGGTAAATGACGAATAGCTGTGAAAAAGCATTTTTGTGCACTTTGAAGTGTGCAATGTGGCAGACATACATGCCCTTAGGGCATGTATGTGCACCACATGTGCACACATGGACGAATCAGGGGTGCAACAGGGTGTCAATGTGACACCCTGCCACCCATGATGATGCCTCCCCCATTACCGATTCGGTATTTACCGATTCGGTAATGGCAACTGGCTTCCCATTCATTCCTATGGGCCTCCAGGCCCATAGGAATGAATGGGAAGCCAGTTGCCATTACCGAATTGGTAAATACCGATTCTAAAATACCGACATTTATCGATTCGGTAATATTTTACCTACATTACATTTACCGATTCATAAATACCGAATCGGTAAAATTCGGTATTTTAGAATCGGTAAATGTAATTTACCTACATATGGCCCTCAGTCAGAAGGTAAAATCTTTGACCGTGAAGACACGCTTGTTATATACATTACACACTTGATCACAGTTAGTCTGAAATCGTAACCAGGCACCGGTCAACTTATTGGTGCTTTACTTTTTCTTGGTGCAGTTTGCCAAAAATCTTTTAAAATTCTTATCTCTCATTCCCTTTATTGGATATGGTCCAATAAAGAGAACTGTTTTCCTATTTTTGTAAAATGATTGTGGGATTATTATTGTGTTGTACTTTGACTTTTTAACTATTTTTTTACTGCTGAATACTTTAGATAGTTTACAAAATTAAGCCTGTCTGCTCTGTGTCATAGCTCCCAGGGAGTTGAGCCCAGGATAAATTATCAAAACTGTGTTTACCTCAGGGCTACTGGATTTATGAGATTTTGTTGCTGCTGTGTTTTCCACACAATTATGGATTTGCCGCAATTGACACCAAGCAGACATACAGTATTGTCCTTTATGTGGTTACTGAAGGTATGCACTGCAGCCCTTACTGCATTTAGCTTCCATGACATAAGTGTATTTTCATGCGCAATCTACAATGATCTTACACACACAGTTAAACAGACCAATTAGGTGGATCCAGTTTTACCAATACCATTTTAGTGACAGAGCACACGCAGTATGAAACTGATTAGCAGTGTCATAGAGCACAGAGTCATAATACCAGCAAAAACAGGGTCTACAAAAAGACAAACAAATCTGGGATGACCATGCAGAAAAGGCTACAATTAGTCAGTCATTTAAAGGAAGTGGACCAACAGCCTTGTTGATAGAATGATTAATCAAGACTGTGTTAATAGTAGTAATGGATTCAGTATGCTGAATTCGTGCTGATGTCAGATCTTGAGAACACACTAAAAAATACAAAAAAGTGAAGGATAGCATGCTTGAATTAATCTCACACAGGCCACAGTGAACAAAGTAGCACTGGAAATTATTATGCAATTACAAATCCACATTTGTAATTACAGCACATAGCATATGTACGATTGAGCTCAACCTTTTTGCATAGGTTGTACCACCCAAAACATTGGGCATCACTGCTTTTTAGGCATCCGCTGCAGCAATAAACAGTGATATGAGTTATGAGTAAACCGAGTAAAGGGATCATCTAAGCATATTTGACGTAGGTGTTCCCCTTAAATGACTTTTGCACTGAGGAACCACATTGGAGTCTCGGCTCAAAATCCTGTGATTCTGGGCTAATCACTTAGGGGCATATTTATGAGCCCCTTTGCGTAACTCTTGCACCACACAACGTGGTGCAGGAGTGACAAAACTTTAAAATGAGATGTATGAAGCTATGCAAGGCCATCTTGTGTGGTCCTGAGCAGCTTCATAAATCTCCAGTCAGGCAATGCAGTGCAAAATGTTGCATTGCATTACTCTGCACCAGGGAGGCATTTGCATGGAGTATGTGTTAGTATTCCCACACAACATCGATGGATGTTGATGCATTCACAGATTTACCAGAAGTGGTAAACTTGGGAATGTGCCAAAAACCTACTCCTCACCATGGGACGCATAACAATGAGAAATATCTTTATTTCTCCCCTTTGTTTCCTCTTTCTATGTGTGCTATATTCTGCTGCACACATAGAAAGATGAAAAAGCCTCAGGGGATTGTTTTTGTGCAGGAAGGTGTACCTTTGTTAGGAATGGAATTCCTGGTTGGCTGAGGAATGTGGCCAGACAGGAACCTCCACTCTATTCATTGTAAGATAGATACCCATTAAAAGATGACCTGTGATTATCCTCCGGTAGCTTGCCACAGATTAATCAGGCTTATCTAAAGAGGCAATGTGTAAAGTATTTGTGCATCACACTCACACAGTAACACAATGAATACACCACAAAAAGACTCCACAAAGGTTTAGAAAAATAGAATATTATATTCTGAACAAATCAAGACCACAACAACAAACACCCAATGTATAGAAGGTAAGATTTTGAATTTCAAAGGAATACATGCAGTAAGGCACTTAGAAGCAAGTAGTACTAAAAAGGTTACTTTAGAAAGCACCGGACCAGGGTAGAGTCAAAATTCTGGCCGACTGCAATGGAGCACCGCCTGGCTACAGGACCCACGCACACCCCAGTGAACAAAGTAGCTTTCCTGGCAGCAAACAGCAAGATGGGTAGAAATTGAGGCTCGGAGGTGCAGGATGCATCGATCTGCTCCATGCAGCGATAGCGATGTGTCAGTCCCTAAAGAGTGATGAAATATAGGTCAGGTAAGAAGACATGAAAGTAACATACAAAGCCAATGTTCACCTATTATGTCATGTTACTTTTGTCTGGCCGTTTTGTATAACGCCTACACATTGTCTCATGCATCATTTGAAGTTGTACTCTCATACCGTCACTGAAACTTAGTTATCCTTTCATGGGGTCATCATGAGCGGATAATGGGAGAGCACAATGTTAATAGAAAACAGCATCATCTCCCCATGATGTGGTTTGTTTTACTGTGCTGCACAGCATGGACAAAAAGCATTATGCTTTTTACTTCTGCTGTATAGCATTGTCACAAAGCATTAGCAAATCCAATAGGCTAGAAAGGTGAGAGCTATTGGCTTTGCCAATGCTTGCTTTTCCTGTAGCCAGAGGGTCACTCTGCGCTCATACACTGTCCAGGTCTGTCCCCAGCTGCAGTGCCATAGGCAGTGGCGTAAATAGTGTGTCATGGGCTCTAGTGCAAGGGAATAAATGAACCCTTATATGCTGCTTTAAAGATAAAATGCAGCGATAATCGGGGTGTAATGGGTGCCCCTGGGTTCTTGTCCCCCCCTGCCACTGCATCTGCTGCACCAATGGAAGAAACCCTTAAGGTTACGCTCAGAGCAACAACAACAACAAGTAAATCTGCATTATTGCTGCTTATTCATGTCTCCCCTTCTGAATTCTCAACTAGAAAGCAAATAAAATATGTTCCTAAGTCTTCTGTATATTAACTATGAAAGAAACTTGAGAGAATTCCTGAGGGGAGAAATAGGAGGCCACCGGTGTCATGAAAAGCAAACGCTACTACTCATCAGCAGCCGGCATTACCCAAACTTAAGGTGACTTAACTCCCCTGTCGAAGCTTGGGAAGAATTCTACTCTAAGAAATAAATAATTGCCCTGCATAACATTAACACAGCACTCATCTCACTAACGCACAATGAACCACGACGGCCATCTCCGGGGAATTCACAAAATGACGACAAACTCTTGGTGACATTTCATAAAACCCATTCTCTACAGACAACAATGTTTTCAGATGTCTTGACAACTATAAGAATTTAAATGGTTGTGATTTCCCGACAAGAGTAAAAATTGACGCTTCATACAAAAGCCCGTCTTCGCTAATCCATCTTGAGACGCGCTGCCAAGGAGCATGCGTTAATTCTCTTCATGACAATAGGCAGGAATAATAGGCATTTTCAGCTGACAGTATAATGAACCACTTTAAAAATCAGGCTGGAAACACAATCATTTTTATTCTCAAAGCGATGATGTTCCAAAGGTCAAACAGCTTTCCCTTTTTTTTCTTTCTACAGCTGTTGTTTTAACAAAGTGATCGCTAGCTTTATATTTAAATGGGCTGCTTAGTAAGGCAAGATAAGCTGTTATAACACCATTTATCAGAGACTTTCAGACGTGCACATTAAAAATCTCTGTAAGGTACGTCAGGCAGCTTATGAATTCATCATCAGCGTACGATTATAGGATCATATCCCAAGGAAAGGAAGTTGCCCAAAACGGTGAGCAGTCACCAGTTGGCTGACCTCACCACAGCTCCATGCTCTAAACTTAGCAATACAAAAAAAGAGGGAGGTTTTCATTAAACTTGTTGCCAACAATCAGATCATAAGTGAACTGGAAGGAAAACAAATTTGGTGAAGCTGGTCCCAACAACCCCTTTCCATCAATGTTTCTGTCCTCGTAATTTCTATTGTGAATGGCCTTCACCAGGTTGATGAACCCAAGCTTGTGAACGCACTTCTTGGTGAAACTCACTGTGCCGAAGTTTTGTTTTTCCCTGATTTCTTTGTGACCTATTCTCTGTTTGTGAGGCATTTACAATCCAGCCTTTTCACTATCCTGCTTTTGTTTAATTTTGGGGTGTTCCACCGTGTAGGGGAGTAGGATCTGCTTCTTATGGTTACCCCCACTTTTTGCTGCTGTAACACTGTTTTTCGACTTTAGTCTGGCTGGGGCCCTGCTTTTCAGGACCCCAGCCTAGCTGATTCCTCTCTAAATTGATTCGTAGTACCTTAGGTACACCACAGATTGGATTCCTGGGTGCCCTTATAAGTCCCTTGTATATGGTATGCTATGTACCCAGGGCATAGGTACCCCAGAGGCCTACCAGGGGCAGAAGCATGTATTATGCCACCCCTGGGAAGCCTTCCAAAATGACACCACAGGTGTGCTACTGCAGCCTGGGTAAGGTGGTGCATGCACCCCTTACAGAGATATAGGTTCACTATATCTCACCTATCACTGCACATATAAACCTATAAGTCACCCCTATGGCAGGCCTTATCAATCCTGAAGGCAGGGTGCTTGGTTTTGTGTGAGAGGGTGCCCATGCATGAGCAGAGCCCCTCTGCAGCCTTCGGAATCTCTTCTCCGGGGTTGTCTGTGATGCAGCCTGACCATATACTCTTAAGTGCATTATAACCCAATGGTAAATGCTAACTTTGGACTGGCTGCACGGAAACATGTTGTGTTTGGTGTCAAACATCTTGGAATCATACCCCCACCCAAGTAACTGGTGTAGGAGTATGATCCGAACCCTTCTAGAGGGAGAGACATGACAGCACCAGTATACCCGGTACCAGCTTAAAAGAGCCCTGGCATCACAAAATGGATGCTGCAGCCACAGACATGAGTCTGGCCTCCTGCTGCTGACCGAAACGCCAGCAGGGGAGGTCTGGACAATAGGTTTACTGTTGCAGGGAGGTGTCACCACCTCCTAGACAGGCTTTAGTGTATTGGGGCTAGGTGGGTGCAATCTGAGAGTGCTTTGAAGTCCTGCACTGGGGGCACATTTGGTGTCCCTGTGCATACTACAGCTCAAACCGGTTCAGGGGATACCAGCCCCTGCACTGGCGTGAAATTGGACAAAGGAAATGGGTGTAGCCACCCCTCTTTCCAAACCCTCCCATACGTGGGTCCCCTGAGTTAGTCAAACCCCTTCCTTGGGTATAAAGAAGGAACTCTGTAACCAGAACTTTAGATATCCCTGGATGAAACTCTGAAACTGAATCCTGGAACTTCAACAATCTGTTCAACGCCAGATGACTGAAGAGTCTCCCTTGGAGTAAAGGAGTTACTCCCCTGCTTGGCAGGCACCAAAGACTCATCTGTCCGGTCTGCATCTCCGAAGCTACCGCTGGATGCCAAAGACTTTGCAACACCAGAGGTGAATTTCCAGATTTCCCAGAGGCCAAACCGAGTCCCCAGCAAAGCTGAGACCCGTAGCCCTTATGGGTACCATGGAACCGGAACCCCTGGAAACCGTGCACATTTGCAAGTGCATCAGCTTCTTGATGTCTCCTGAGACTGTGCATTGGGTTCCTTGTAGCCCAGACCCCAAGCAGAGAATTCACTGAAGATTGTTGGCCTAGCCACTTCGAGTGACCTGTGGGCCACCATTTTGTGATTCCTCTCGAGGTCCCTTCATGATCCCTGGTTCGTCGACTGGTGGGTCCCTGTGAAAGTAACTCTCAATTTCCTTGGGATTCCCCGATTGCTCCAGATGTGCCCTCACTTCTCCTTGCTGGGGGAGTCCCTCGGACCTTGCTGGTCCGCACCGAAGCATCTTTCTCCTTTCTGCTTGGGTTGCTGTTGCCAAGGCTTTTTGTGTCCAATCTGGGCACCAACACTGCAGCACTCGACATCCTTTGTGGGACAGCTCGAATCCAGCTCCTTGTTGTCCCCAACACCTCCTGGTCCTCGTGGCTGAAGAGTCAATCTTCACCTTCTTCTCCTGAAACACCGGACATCGGTGGGCATTCGTCTATCGTGCCCCTGGTCACTGGTAAGTGACCCAGACTCTGTCTGTCCCCTCTGCTTTCAGGGTCTTCACATCTTCGATACAGGCTTGGATCACTTCGGATACTTCGCATCTTCCCGGCAGCAGCACTTCTTCGCCAGCTCCCATTGAAAACGACGACGCGACCCGACACCATTTGACACCTATGCACCCGGCTTCCCTGGGTGAGGTAACTCGAGTACTCTGGTGCTCCATTGGGTGTTGACCCTAGAGCTGTCTAAGTCCAAGAGGGTTTGGTCCTAGTCCATCTCTAACTGTCCTTTATCTTTAAAAATCAAACCGTGACTTTCCCCATAGAAGATAACGGGAGCTCGCAGCTGTGTTCTCACACTGCACACGGCCCCCGTGGGTCCCCTGTGTTCCTACCTTGGGTGGTTCCTTGGGGTCCCAGCGATTCTACAGACTCTAGGCCTTGTGTCTAGTTAAGTCATGGTTCTTATACCACTTTTTTAGTATATGATTTAGCTGGCCCCTAGGGCCTAATGTGTATTTGTGCTACTTTACTGTTATAGCTGAAGTGTAACTTATGTGCTTTTGCCTCTAGCCTCATAAAGAGACTAGAGGGGTGTGTTTAGTAATAAATACATATATATTATATTCATTATATTCATTTAGCCACTCAAGAGATTATAGACTGGTAAAACAGGCTGCTTTACATTCCTTGAAGACTTAGCCTGAAGGCTGCTCTCCATAGCTACCACTAGGATAGCTTTCAATAAAGGTTGTCTTTAACCTATCATCAATAAGGGGTTGTTTGGACTGGTGCAAGGTGCCCACTATAACTAGTGAACAGCATATGCCAGGCCAACTTCTCACATTGGTGTGCAGCGTGTGGGATTCCAGCTTGCTATTGTTTTACCAGATAATCTCAATTGAGTGACTAATTGAAAACCACTAAAGGTACCTAAGGTACATATAATAGAAGCTTAGAATACAGTAAGTTCTACTGAACTTTGAGTTGTGTGTCAAGAGCTTAGCACACTATTCCTAAATCTCAAGAGAGTTTAGTAGGCCACACTAGAGTAGGTAGTGCATACACCACACCTCACTAGTAATGTCTTCAAGGCCAGGAACCTGTGGGTCTCTGACAGAAGCCAGTGGGCTTCTTCCCTCCAAGTATGATAACCTCCCATTCTTGGAATTGAGAGCATTATGCAGTACTAGAAGACTGAAGACAGGCAAAAGTGCAAACACCCAACGCCTCATAGAGGTACTTCTGTTGGATGATCTCAGAAGACCTAGAGGTTTTGAAGGGGTAGGCAGAGTGGGTGGGGCAGCTGATGAGGAAGGGCCTAGGGGTTCGGACACCCCTGACCTGACCTCTGGAGCTGGCCACGAGGATGACAATGATCCTAACCTGGAAAATGCAACTCCTCCTGAGGATGATGAAGATGGCTTTGATGGTCCTCTCTTTACTCCACCAGGAAGGGTTGGGAGTGTGCCTAGAATGTCCAGATCTCCTACTCAGGAGTCTAACCATTCTGACACCTCCATAGGGACCTCTGTCTCCTCTCATAGGAGGGAAACCTCTCAGGAGAGGAGGGAGAGACTGCTCCAGTATGAGCAAGCTCAGCTGAAGATTAAGAGAGAGCATATAGCCCTAGAAAAGGAGTCCCTAGATCTCCATAGAGCTAGACAAAAGATGGGACTAGAGTCCTATGGTGGCAGCAACATCCTTGTTGTTAGGGAGAGGTCTCATGGCCATAGAAACCTAAACAAGATTGTCCCTCCCTACCAGAGTGGGGATGACATCCACAAATGGATTACTTCACTGGAAAGGGCCTGTAAAGTACAGAGGGTCCCCCAGGAGCAGTGAGCAGCAATCTTGTGGCTCTCCTTTGCAGACAAAGGTAGAGATAAGCTCCTCACTGTTAGAGAGGAGGATGCTGATGATTACTCCAGTCTGAAAAGTGCATTGATTGAAGGGTTTGGCCTAACCACTGAACAATATAGGTTAAAGATCAGAGATACCCAAAAGGCACACAATCAAGACTGGGTGGACTTTGTAGATTGTGCTACTAAGGCTCTGGAGGGCTGGTTGCTTGGAAGCAAGGTGCATGACTTTCAAGGATTGTACAACTTAATTATGAGGGAGCAGATCCTTAATAACTGTCAAAATCAGCTGTTGCATCAGTACCTGGTGGACTCTGATCTGACCTCTCCCCAAGAATTGGGAAAGAAGGCAGACAAATGGGTCAGAACCAGGGTGAGGCAGAAGGTTCAGAACTAAGGTGGTGACCAGAAGAAGCAAGATTTAATGAACTCTGACAATGGTGGAGCGAAGGATAAAGACTTGAAGTCTTCATAAGGTCCCTAAAAATCTTCATGGGGGAATCCCAATCTAATAAAGGAAAAAGGCCAAAGGAATCCATGGTGCAAGCTCTGTAAGCAGAAAACTCACTGGACTAGTGATTGCACCAAGTCCAAAGACTCAACTCCAGCCACCATTGCCCCTAAGGCAACTGTTCCCCCTAGTACAGCTACAATTGGTGGTGGTAATACTCAGAATAAGGGTGTAGTAGGGTTAACCCTGGGTTCTGAGGTGGAGTCTGGCCTAGTCAGAGTTCCAAATCAGGCTGTCCTGATCTGTGATGGAGGCATGGACATGTCCTCCTTTGTGAGTCCCAGTAACTTGGGCAAACACTGAGAGCAGCATTTGATTAATGGAAAAGAGTCTTTGGCATTCAGGGACACAGGAGCAAGTGTCAGAATGGTGACAAAAGATCTTGTGGATCCTGGGCAGATTATACTTGGTGAAATGTACCAAGTGACCAATGCTAGCAATGTCAGGGCAGACCATTCCTTGGCAGTTGTTAATTTCTCCTGAGGAGGGGTAACTGGCCTCAAAAAGGTGTGATAAGTGCAGACCTCCCTGTTGCAATGATCTGGAAACTTCAGCTTGGGCTGAAGTGGAGCTCAGGACACATGCAGAAATGCTAGGGATCCCTGCACATGTATTTGCTGTGACTAGGTCACAGGCCAAACTGTCTAAAACTGAATAGGCCCTGGATTCTGGAAGAATGGACCAGGTGCCTCCCAAGAGGAGGAGCAGTAGGGTTAAGGCAGTGCCTCCCCCCCTGACTCAGAATACAGATCAGCCTCCTGAGGGATATGATCTTGGACCTGAAGAAGGAACTGTCCCAGAGGAGCTTGAACCTGACCAGGTTGAGTTCTTGGGGACAGGGGGCCCTTACAGGGCAGATCTGAGCCAGGAGCAGAAAACCTTCCCCTCTCTTGAGTCCCTCAGAAAGCAAGCTGCTGATGAGGCTGCTGGGAATGCTAGTGGCATCCATACAATTTATTGGGATGATAGACTCCTATATTAAGAGAGTAGAGACCCCGAGCCTGGTGCTTCCAGGAGGTTGGTAATACCTTTGAAGTTTAGGGACTTCCTGTTGACACTGGCTCATGATATTCCCTTAGCAGGACACTTGGGCCAAAACAAGACTTCGGACAGAATTGTTCCTCACTTTCATTGGCACCATATGTCTGAAAACACTAAGAAGTTGTGTCGCTCCTGTGTGACCTGTCAAGCCAGTGGGAAGGCAGGTGGAACCACAAAGGCCCCCCTGATACCACTACCTGTGGTGGGGGTTCCCTTTGAGAGGGTGGGGATTGACATTGTTGGTCCCTTGGATCCTCAAACAGCATCTGGGTACAGATTTATCCTGGTGATGGTGGACTATGCCACTAGGTACCCAGAAGCCATTCCCCTTAGGACCACTACAGCACCTGTGGTGGCAAGGGCCCTCTTGGGTATATTCTCAAGAGTGGGTTTTCCTAAGGAGGAAGTATCTGACAGGGGTGCAAACTTCATTTCAAGTTACTTGACTGCAATGTGGAAGGAGTGTAGAGTGAATTACAAATTCACCACACCTTCTCACCCACAATGCAATGGTTTAGTTGAAAGGTTCAACAAAACCTTAAAGGGCATGATCAAAGGACTCCCAGTGAAGCTTAGGCACAGATGGGACATCCTTTTGCCCTGCCTTTTATTTGCCTACAGGGAGGTGCCTCAAAGGGGGGTTGGTTACAGCCCTTATGAACTTTTGTTTGGCCATCCTGTTAGGGGTCCTTTGTGTCTGGTGAAGGAGGGATGGGAGTTACCTCTCAAACCCCCTAAACAGGACATAGTAGACTAGGTACTTGGTCTCCGCTCCAGGATGGCTGAGTTAATGAAAAAAGCAACTAAAAAGCTTGAGGCTAGCCAGGAATTACAAAAGGCCTGGCATGACCAAAAGGCTGTGCTGACTGTTTACCAGCCAGGGCAGAAAATGTGGATGTTGGAGCCTGTGGCCCCAGCAGCCCTCCAGGATAAAAGGAGTGGCCCCCATACAATTGTTGAACAGAAAGGGGAGGTCACCTACCTGGTAAACCTTGGAACCCTCAGGAGTCCCCATAGGATACTTCATGTCAACAAACTAAAACCATATGTTGACAGGGCAGACATGGGCTTGCTCATGGCTACTTATGAGGGACAGGAGGAAGAGAGTGACCCACTCCCTGACCTGCTCTCTCAGAACCCCGATGATGGATCAGTAGATGGTGTAGCCTTGGCAGGCAGCCTCACTGTCCAGCAACAAACTGACTGCAGAAAAGTTGTCAGCCAGTTTAGACATATGTTTTCTCTGACTCCAAATCAGACTACCTGGTGCACTGATGAAGTGGACACTCGGGACAGTCTGCCTGTGAAGAGTAAAATCTACAGGCAACCTGATCATGTCAGGGACTGTATAAGGACAGAAGTCCAAAAGATGTTGGATTTGGGAGTCATTGAACCCTCAGATAGCCCTTGGGCTAGTCCAGTAGTCCTTGTGCCTAAACCTCACATCAAAGATGCCAAGTGAGAGATGAGGTTTTTTGTGGATTACAGGGGCCTCAATACAGTCACTAGGACTGATGCCCATCCCATCCCAAGGGCAGTTGAGCTGATGGATACTTTGGCCTCAGCCAAGTTTTTAAGCACATTTGACTTGACAGCTGGCTACTGGCAGATCAGACTAGCTGATGATGCAAAGCCAAAGACAGCATTCTCTACCCCTAGTGGGCACTATCAATTTGTAGTAATGCCCTGTGGTTTGAAGAACGCACCTGTCACTTTCCAAAGGTTGGTGAATCAAGTCCTTACAGGCCTGGAAGACTATAGTGCAGCATATCTTGATGATATTGCTGTCTTTAACTCCACCTGGGAGGATCACAAGGATAATTTTTTGTGGGACAAGGGAGACTTGTAGTGCTGGCTTCCCACCGGCAAGCACCCCTCCTGTTAAGATAGCTACCTACCTGTGAAATGGAGCAGAGGAAGGTATTAGGTTACACATGACTCTTGGATGGGAAGTGTTCCATCCTGCTGAGCTGTGGGACAAGGGGGCCTGGTGGGAGTTGTAGTGCATGCTTCCCACCCACAAACATCCCTCCCTGTTAAGATGGCTACCTACCTGTGAGTTTGAAGGGAGCAATGCAATACCTTCCACATGGTTGTGGATGTGGGGAGTGCTCCATTATGCTGAGTTGCGGGAAAAGGGGGTCTGGTGGGAGTTGTAGTGCATGCTTCCCACACACAAATATCCCTCACTGTTAAGATGGCTACCTACCTGTAAGTTTGAAGAGAGCAATGCAATGGTTGCCACATGGTTGGGGGAGTGTTCCATCCTGCTCAGCTATTGGACAAGAGGGCCTGGTGGGAGTTGTAGTGCTGGCTTGCCACCCACAAACACCCCTCCCTGTTAAGATGGTTACCTATCTGTTAGGTGAAGGTGAGCAATGCAATGGCTGCCACATGGTTGTGGGTGGAACGAGTGCTCCATCCTGCTGAGCTGTGGGACAACAAGGCCTGGTGGGACTTTTAGTGCTGGCTGCATATACTCTTGCCCCCCTGGGAATGATCCTAGCTACCTTTGGGGTGATTCAGAGGGAGTAAATGTTAGATCTGTGAGACATGTGTTGGGAAGAGTGTGTTGCACCCAAGTACATTTGGGCCTATGAAGTGTAGCGTTGTAGTTGTGCAAGACAGTACATAGAAGTGCAATACGGGACATTTTTTGTAACTTTCCTGCCTCCACTCCCACAGCTATTCCTGTGAGACTCTCTGGATGCAGTATGGCAAGTACCTTCTCCTCCCATTCAGTGAATGTTAGTGGTGGAATGGGAGGGCCACCACCAGTCCTCTGAGCCAGCTCATGGTTCTTGTTGGCACGTTCTTTCACCCTGGTCTTGAGGTCATGCCACCTCTTCCTGATGTCACGCAGGGTGCACGGGGTGGTTCCTACTGCATTAACTTTGTTGACTATCCTTGCCCACATTTGATTTTTTGTGGCTACTGGTGTCTGTTGGACCATGCTTCCAAATAAATGTGGTTCTACTCTGATTACCTCCTCTACCATCACTGACAACTCATTGTCGTGAATTAGGGGCACTTCTGTGACATGGTGTGTGATGTGCAAATGGGGGAACAGTGCAGGTGTGAAGGTGTTGGTGGTGATGTGTGGTGTGTGTGTGATTGTGATGGTGTGATGTGTGCTGATTTGCCTCTCCTTCGTGCTGTGGGGTTGGACCTTTCAGATGTGGAGTTGTGCAAAGGATTCTGGGCAGGGAAGGGGCTGGTTTTCTACTCAGCTATGTGGGTGGGTCAAAATGGAGTATTTATGTCAGGTGTGTTGTTTGGGTTGACCTGCATTTTGTATTATTTACTTGCCAAGGGGATGTGTCATTGGGGTGTGTTAGGTGGTTTTTGAGGGTCAGCCAGAATAATGGCCACATTTGGTGTGGTTGTTTTTACCATTACTCTTCAGAAACGACCGCGGCGGTCGGAATACAACAGCCCTTCCACCGGGTCTCCCATTCATCAATTGTTACAATTGCGGCGGTCGGAAACAACTGATCATTCTGCTGTCACAGCAATCATATCCTAATTTCATGTGCGGTCACTTCACTGGTCGTGCGGTGGCTTTAGGTCTTTCCACACCAAATCCGACCGCCGAGGATGGATTTTCACCTGCTCCGGACAGACCCAGCAGAGTTTCGTGGGATCTGTCCGCCGCGGTTGGATTTTTCTGGCGGTTCATCCTAATCTGAACACCGGTTTTCCGGCGGTACATGCGAGTGGTTAATTTCCGCTACCACGGCGGTCGGAATGGTTTTCCGACCGCCATCCTAATCGACTCCTATGTTTGGTTCTCTCTTTCTGCCCGGAAAAAGCCTTTAATTATCCGGAAACAAGAATAGATCTCTACAAATTTGTGAGAAAATTAAAACTTAAGAAATGGCACCATCTGAGAAGATCTCGACCACCAGACCTGGAGGGCACCATTACCAGCAATATAATTGGAAACAACATAGATATTGACACCTCTCTCAATGTTGGAGATATAGATACTCTCACAACTCTGCAGGAACTATACAATGAAATAAACTTGGATAATCTAGATGGCACGGATTAAGTGAAAACAGATAGACTGGCGAGAACCAATTTCAGACATAAATGTATTTCCTACCCAAATACGCCTCATGACAATATTGACGCATTCCACAACACCGTGACAAGGGACCTCATACAATTTTGTAAAAGCAAAAAGAGAAAAATAAGTACCCCCTCGAACTTCTCCAAAGCACAATGGGAAATTGTTAAATCCTTGTCAGAAGATGCCAATCTGGTTATCTGTCCTGCCGACAAGGGTGGAAATATAGTACTATGGGACAGGACCAGGTACATAAAGGAAGCACAAAGACAACTTGATGACACCAAATTATACGTGAAAACCAACATGCAGGAATACAATGAAAGTATTACATGTAAGTCAAGACAGTGGCATCCTACAGTGGGAAGAATACTGCTACCTTAAGAAGGACTATCCAAAACTTCCCAGTTTTTAACTTTTACCAAAAACACACAAGGAATCCACAACACCACCAGGGAGACCCATTGTTTCATCTATAGGATGTCTTTCTAAGCACATCTCAAAGTACGTGGATAACTTTCTCCGTGAGTATGTGATGACATTGCCTTCATATACAAAAGAAACAAAGGAATTCTTGTAAAAAATTAAAGACATCGTGTGGGAAGATGACTACCTACTTGTCACATTAGATGTCAATTCACTGTATTCAATCATTGACCATACTTTAGGTATACATTGTTGTCATCACATTCTGAAAAGAAGGAGTATTTGTTTTGTGGAACATACAAAATTTTTATTGGAAATGGTGAAATGCTGCCTATACAACAATATATTTGTGTTTAACAGCACACTATATAAACAAGTACTTGGTACTGCAATGGGGATGTGGTTTGCCCCAAGCTTCGCGAACCTCTTCCTGGGAGTCTGTGAGGAGGAGATATTGGTGGAATATAACATACAGAACACAGAAGGTAAGATCATGAAATGGCTGAGATATATAGATGATGTATTCATCATATGGAAAGGGAATGAGGACAGTTGCATATGTTTCATTAATAAACTGAACAGCAATGATTTCAATTTGAAACTTACACACACTATGAGTAGGGAATCCCTCAAATTCCTAGATGTAACTGTAGAGATTAGGAACAGCACTATCCGTACCAAACTACACAGAAAGGTAACAGCAGGCAATAGCCTCCTCTATGCTCCGAGCAGTCACCCAGAAACCCTTAAGTGGAGTATCCCCTATGGGGAACTGCTAAGAGCAAGAAGGAATTGTAGAGGCCAAGAAGATTTCCTGGTAGAACAAGACACCATGATCAACAAGTGAGTGTTGGAAAGAGCCAAAGAGAAGGTCAGCAGAAACCCCAGAGACTTGACACTACAGGAGAAGGCAGGTGATGAGGCTAAGAGTAGTACAAGAGTAATCCTGACTTTCAACTCTACATTTTAGAATGTCCCTGCAAACTTAGATATGTGGGAAGCACTATGCTAGCAGTAAAAAAAGAGGTTGTTAGAACACATGAGGGCAATTAACAACAGGGAGTCTCATTACCCAGTAGCCAGGCACTTCTTAGAATACCACCTTTCTAACAGCTCTCTGCTCACATACTTTGCTATTGAACAGATTGAACAAAACTTTAGAGGAGAGAACAGGACACTCCACCTCAGACAAAGGGAGTCCTGGCATATAATTAATCCCCAAACCAAGACCCCGGGAGGGCACAACCAAGATGAAGAACTCAGTATTCACTTACGCCAACACTGAGTCTTTTTTGAGAACCAATGCACAGAGGAGTCTTTTGACATTGTATTGTACATATATGTTCACCGTGCCTGTGATGTCTTTGTGCAGATTTTGAAAAGTTACTGTACATGTTTTTAACCAGAACCAATAGAATAATCTATGGTATTTCTTTTAATCACAGGAAGAAAGCACTGATCACGTTGAATTCTCCCCCTACCCTTTTCTTCGACATCACGAAATTGGGTGATGAAGAAGAAAGATAAGAGAACTTTCTTGTTCATAATTCAATGTAATTTCTCCTTGTTTGCTATCTGAGCTGAATATATTCACGTTGGGTAATGGTTAGAGTAATTTTCACTTTTCACTATTTGTTTACTGAATTTTGTTGTGATGGGTGTAGTAATATTAGACTGATAGCAAGGGACTGTATCATACAAGTATAGGCATCTAATATAACCCAATCTATATAGTAACTGCTAGGTATAAGTATATTCACAGAGAGGTACAGGTAAAGACAACCTGTGTAACCCCCACTCCGGCACTATGCTAATTTCACCTTCCAAACCAATTGTTTGGATCCAGAGCACTATGCAGATGCAGATTACCACGCAACCACAAATAGGATGTCCATGGTATCCAGAGCATTGTCATTATCCCCATTAAATAGGTGGTGTTTAGGGGTTGTAGCACAATTTTCTCGACCTTCATAGACATAGGAGAAGTACACGTATAGGATTTATCGATTCCTATACGGATACTATATCAATGGGCTATAGTCTGACAACTAGTTCAAATTATGAAGAATATGATATTTTTCTTATTTAAGAAAAATATTCAAACTTGGCTCATCAAGCGCAAAGAATCAGTGCATTCCAACAGTTTTTAGCACATGTTAACTATATGCTGTACTGTACTGTTTACCATTACAAGATGGATGCCAAAATCAAGGATTCACACACACATGAGTCATTTTTTGCTTTCTGCCTCGAATACTATGTATGACAGTCTGTCCCGCATTTCAGTTTGTGAGCAAGCCTGCGTGTTCAGGTGAAATATGTTACTGAGAAAAAAAAACAACTGATGGTATTACATTCCTCTGAGTGATCGCTTTATTGGAGGTATTTTGTGATTAAAATACATAACACTAACTAAAACAATATTAATGACTTCGATATTTTTGAAAACAATATTTCTTACCTTAAACTCGATATCCTTGACCACGATATACTTGCAGTTGATATTTCTGTATCTCGATATTCTGCACTCGATATTAGTGCAAGTCAACATTTCCAACTCGATATTCTGACTCTTTACCCTGGAGGGTTGATGGGTCAAATTGCAAAAAGTGCCAAAGAGAGTAGTGGCGTGAAGTGGAGTAGTGGGGTACAGTGGAGTAGAGTAGAGTACTGTGTCATAGAGTAGAGCGGAGTAAAGGGGTGTGGAGTGGCATACAGAGAATTGCATAGAGTTTTATGGAGTTGAGTAAAGTGACATAGAGTGGAGTAGAGTGTATGGGTGTGCGGAAAACTCTGCTTAGCTGGCAAGGTTTGCTGAGTTTTGCAACTCCATGCTCCATTTATGGCACAAACTTTGGCAAAAAAACTCCACTAACCGCCAGCGGAGCAGAGTTTACCAGGGTGTCCTCTTCCTCCTTGTTTTTATTGCAGTTTGAGTCTGATGCAGCATCGTGGAACATATTTTGGAATGCAGAAATGCTTACATTCGAATCAATGCATTCTGGCACTTCTGTTAGAAAATCAAGCAGGAATTTTAAAAACCTTATTTCTGGGAAAAGTCACTGCTTGGTAGCAGCAACTCTGGCATTCTGTACAAGATGCACGTCTGTTGCTTAAATTAAGTTAAGAAAAGCACTAGTGGTTGGGCAACACCGCAGTGCTGTGGCTGGCGTGTGCTTTATTTTAAGTCACACTTGCTGGTTGGTGGGTGTTCAGAAGATCAGAACCCCACGCTCTACAATTGGCAAAGAAGAAAACAAGCATTTGCAATGCAATAGGACTAGCATTTATCTGAGACCTCTCACATTGCATCACGGACAACGGATGGGGATGAGGGGACCACGGACAACAGGACTGCAGGCGGGGGGAGGGGGGTAAAAGGAGGCGAGAAGGCAACAAAAATAGTGCTCAGAGTCTGGATAACACATACCATACCCGTGTAACACTCGAAGTGAAAGGGCCAGTAGCCATGGGAGGGTCCAAATGACAACAGGGCCATAATGGGAGGGACTAACAATCCTCATAATCAATCAGAAGGCAGCATATGTGAAAGACAATGACACAAGCCAATTAAAAACATGGTGATGTCATCAGTGATGTCATTTGAGATGTCATCAGTGATGTCATGAGTGATGTCACTGACCATGTCCCTTCCCCACTGTGTAAACACGCCCTGTGGTCGTTTTAAGTTGGGAGATTAAGTCCCCTTGAATCCTGAGGGTCCCTAGGGTCCAACTAGACCACTAGGTACCTCCAGTAAGCACCACAGAGCTGCGTTGCAGAGAGCTGTAAAAAGGGGCGTGGCCTCAGAACACCTGTCTACAACACAGCTCCCTGGCGCATACTGGAGATACCTTTTGGGCTAGTTGGCCCTCAGGGACCCTCAGTATTGAAGGGGAATTAGTTCCCCAACTTACAAATCACCAGGGGGCGCTTTTGCCGAGTACTGCAAGGAAGGGGGGCTGTGTGGCCCCCCTTCTTTTTCTAATTTATTGGCCCTGGGGACCCCCTAATTTTTTTTTTTTTTTTTATTTGGTAATGGGGCCACGTGTGGCCCCCCTCCCAAGGCCTTAATTGGCCCCAGGGACCCCAACCCCCGGGGCATGGCCTTTTTAAAAAAAATAATCTTTAGGAGGGGGGCTGCATTTCCCCCCTCCTCAGGCCACTTATGGCCCCTGGGACCCCATCCCCCAGGGCCGGCCATTGTTTTTTATTATTTTAGAAAAATATATATTTGTAGAAACACCTAGGACATGCTGGACAAACCGTACGTACCTATCACCATGACGGTTTGCGTGATATTCATTAAAAGGTGACTATGCATACAATGAATCCACGTGGAATGTATTTACACCGTTAGTGAAGCTCTGACGTTTCTGACACCCTACCATGCCTAATCCCGGCGACCCCGCCAGTGGGTACTCTCCAAGTAGACACCCTTGTCATTTATTTATACAAACATGGGTAGCTATTAACGGGCACATTTAATACAAACGCACACCAAGCCATTCAAAGGGGATTCAACAAAAATTCGACCAAAAACATGCAAGAAACCCTCCTCACGGTTAATAAAACACACATCCACCGCCGGATGTGTAACACTTTTTATTTTACTCTCTGGAAAGGAGACGAACCTCACTTGAGAGTCACAGCACGCTCCTGGCTGAGGCCAATGCTGTGTTACACCCACCAGTGTCCGCCGAGTGCCACACACCTCTGTGTTGTATTCCACCAGCTAGTGCGTATGCTATGACATTCTCTAGCCCATGTGCACTGTAACACCACCCCGTGAATATGTCATGCCACACTTGCCTTCGTACGGGTTATATTGCCCCATCTAACGTGCCTTCCTTGATGCCTATGTTATAACGCACAGCGCTATGCCATACATATTACAATATGGGATCCATATCTTTGTCACAGTGCATATGCAACGTTACACTCCCCAGCACATATTTTATATTACAACGTTAGAGACTAGTTAGATTACACAACACTGCCCTGTGCATATTACACTCCAAGGCGCATATCGCATAGCATGCGCTAGTGCCTGTGCTATCTCGCACTCTCCAATTAATCTGTCATTGCGCACAATATATTGCATATTATATTTCACACCCGATTCATCTTATATCACACTTTTTGGTGCATAGTTCATACCATACACTATATCTAGTTTTCATTTTCAATCGTGCTCTCAGGACTATGTTCTATATAACACTGCGTTCACCTACCCTTTTCACAGGCATTACATTTTGCGATGGGGGTGGAGGGTCAGGGGGTGTTTTTGCCAAGTGAGCCCAGAGTCACAGTCACAAACGTCCTCTTCTTCCTGAATAAAAGTGAGATTATTCTGCATACTTGTTCATATATTTAAGTAGTTCGTACAGACACACATTTTAAAAACAATAAAGTTCCTAATACCCACCCTCTCTGAACAGTTAGCTTGCTGCCCCATCCCCCTCCTCCCTATCCTCTGTTGTCTGAATCCATGGACTAGCCTCCCCCTCCTGCCATGCATGGTCTGATGTGCTGCAACTGCCCTCCATTTGGCATGATGTACCAGTCCACTCCTCCTGCCCTCCATTGCCCAATTCTTTGCCCCATCATTGACCTCATGCTTAGCCTCTGTGCTTAGCTTGCTGCCCCTATTCTCCTTCCCCCTGCCTTCCGATGTCTTTGTGCATTCCCCTGCTCCATCCTTTTTGCCCTCCATGTTCCATGGACCTGCCACTCCTATCTACTCTGAGTGTTCTGTTGAGCTGCCACTCCCCTTCCACCTGCCTAGCATTGTCAGATGACTGTAACCTGTCCCTGACACCTCCACCTTGTCTGTCCACATGCCATGCCCCTATCCCCTTCCTCCTGTCCTCCATGGTTCATTTTACTGCCACACCCTTCTGCCCTCCCTGGTCTGTTGTGCTGCAACTGCTCTTCCTGCCTGCCCCGTGGGGTCTGTTGTGAGGCCCCTTCCCCTGAATTCTCTTGTCTGTGCCCAGGTCCTGACCCTCCCTTCTATCCTCCATGGTCCTTTGTGCATGCCCCTGCACCCTCCTTCTTGCCCATCATAGCCATTGTGCTGCCACTAACCCTCCCGCTTGCCATGCATGGTCTTCTGTGCTGCCACGGCCCGTCCCACCTTCCCTGTGTGGTCAGCTAGCTGCCCCTGACCCCCTCCGACCTTCCCTCCATGGCCTGTGTGTATGCCATCATAGTCTCACTGTTGCTCTCCATGGTGTGTCTTGCTTCTAGTGCCCATCCTGCCTGACCTCCATGGTCCTCTTGCTGCACCTGCCCTGACCTCTTGCCCCCAGCCCTCTGTTTCTATGTGCAGATGCCTATTCCCTCCCTCCTGGATTGTCTGTCCCATTGTAATGCCCCTGATCCGTCCCTCCTGCCCTTTATGGTCTGTTATGCTGCAGCTTTCTCTCCTGTCTGTCCATTATGGTCAGCTAGCTACCATTGCCTCTTTCCCCTCTGTTCTCTGTTGTCCATGTGCATGGTCCTGTCCCCTCACTATTGCTTTCTATGGATTGTTGTGCTGCACTCCCGGCCACATGCACTGTGTGGTGTATTGTGCTGCTGCAAACCCTGATGCCTGCCCTGCAGGGTCAGTTTGGTGCACCTCTCTATGTCCCTCCCGTCCTCTGTTATCCAAGTCCATGTCCCTACCCCAATTCCTCCTGCTTTCCATGATCCAATCTACCATACTTGCGAACATTTTGAACTTGGTAAGAAGAAGATTTTGAAAAAAAACTAGGGTATTGATTTTCCCCTTTGAGTTACATTGAAAAAGAGGAGATTGTAGACAGGAGACAGATCAAATAAAGCCCATTTGAGCTTAAAAACATTGGACGTTTCCTGGCTGAATCGGGTCTGTTGGCATGTATGGTTGTACTACCACTGCCTCTTCCTTCTGCCCACAATGGTCTATTATATTGCCACAGCTTCTCTTGCTAGTCCTGTATTGTTGGTTTGTTGCCCCTGCCCCCCTTTCCACTGTCCTCCATAGTCTGTTGTGCTGCCATGGCCCTTCATGCCTGCCCAGTGTGGTCAAATTGTTGCCTCGGCACCCTCCTACCTGCCTTCAATGTTCAGAGTCTGTGCCCCTGGCCTCCTCCTCTCAACAGTATCCTAATGAACAACTAGATTGCTTACATTCTATATTTATTACAAAAGTGTGGAACGCCTGACGTCATCTTGATGTAATCAAAATTGTAATACCTAGAGCATTTCCTTTAGAAATTACATATATGAGAGGGTCTTATTTGCATCAAAATTATGGTTAGTGCTCTAAAAAACTAAAATGAGGACATATTTTCTGAGTTTTCAAATAGCAACAAAGCACTTTTAAATTATTTGTTATCTTTATGTTTTTTTATCCAGTTGACCACTTGATTAAATGTTGCACTTAGGGGAGAGGATGTGGTGTTACTTCCAGAGCTGCAGACTTTCGAACTGGGGAACCAGGTTGGAGTTTCTGCTTCAGCTCGACATTCTGTGATTCTGGTCAAATCACTTAATCTCCCCATGTCTACAACCAAAATGAATTTGTTCTTGTGTGATGTAACCAATGCTCATGTAAAGCACTCCAATGCCTGACAAGTCTGCACTATATAAAACTGCAAATACACAAAAAATAAGTGTTTTGCACACTTCTGTCATTGGGCTACATGTGGGCTACATCTGGGTGATATTTGGGCTACATTTGGGCTCTTTTGTGTCTGGTGGCCATCTTGGGAGATTTATTTGTTATGAAGTTTCCTAATTTCCTCATTTACTGCAGTCTCCTCAGTAGGAAATGCTTTCAGTTTTTTACTTTGATTCCATCAAGAAGGTATTCCGATAAGTCACAAATTTGCCATAAATTCTGAATGTTAGCACTCTAGTTGCTCATTAGATCACTGTAGTAAAGCTACTGCTCATCACGGAAGTCTGCTGCTGGTATTAAAAGTGCATGTTTCAGTCTGCATGTCAGAATTATTTAATGAAATAGAAGAGGATTTGAGAAGTCACTCAAAATGTGCCCTAATTTTTCTTTCTTCAGCACTAATCATAATTTCTATGGCAAAATGAACTCCCTCATTGTGTTCCTTTTTAAATTAAATGTTTTAAGTGTTACCAGTTTATTCCAATCAAGATGGCTTCAGGTGTGCCATACTTTTGTCATAAGTAAGACAGTAAGCGCTCTAGTTGTTCTTTAGAATACTCTATGACATTCTGTCATTGGGCTATACTTGGGCTACATCTGGGTGATTTTTGGGCTACATTTGGGCTCTTTTGTCTCTGGTGGCCATCTTGGGAGACTTATTTGTTATGAAGTGTCCCAATTTCCTTATTTACTGCAGTCTCCTCAGTAGGAAATACTTTCAGTTTTTTACTATGTTTCCATCAAGAAGGCATTCAGATGTGTCACACATTTGCCATAAATTCTGAATGGTAGCACTCTAGTTGTTCATTAGATCACTGTAGTAAAGCTACTGCTCACCAGGGAAGTCTGCAGCTGGTATTGAAAGTGCATGTTTCAGTCTGCATGTCAGAATTTTTTAATGAAATAGAAGAGGATTTGAGAAGTCACTCAAAATGTGCCCTAATTTTTCTTTCTGCAGCACTAATCATACTTTCTATGGCAAAATGAACCCCCTTATTTTGTTCCTTTTTAAATTAAATGTTTTAAGAGTTACCACTTTATTCCAATCAAGATGATTTCAGGTGTGCCACACGTTTATCATAAGTAGGACTGTTAGCGCTCTAGTTGTTCTTTGGAACACTCTGGGAAGCTGCAGTAGAACACAAAGGAATCAACTGACAGTCTCTGCCCTTGTTGGATGTACATGTTTTACTGAGAATGTCAGACTTCATCCTCACATGACTGAGAAAGATAATGTGAATTTGCAGAAAATATGCTCTCAGTTTAGCTTATAGATCACCTTCCAAACCTCTGTGGGAAAAGCATGAGAAAATAGTTTTCTCTCAAACGTGATTCATGGTGTCCCAGCAGAAGGCTTTTTCACATGGTAAAATCACCTTAGAACATACCACAATTCCTAAAATGATTTATAATGTAACCTTCTAGTAACTGCAATGCTTTTTAATGAGGTGCTATCATGTATATTGGTCCCAAGATGGCTACCAACACTTCTTGGATGAAGTGCTGACAGCCAATCAGATCTCACGATGAGATGTGTGGTTAGGCTCCGCCTAGATATATATATGTGATTTTACTTTTGATTTTCTCAGGAACTACTGAACGGATTTACACCATTTAAGCAAAAGGCACGACTCTGAACCAAGGTCTACTTCCGTTCAGCAGTTCGGGCTGTAGCTGCAGCTAAAGGTCCTATGGGAAATTGCATGGGGAAAACACGTTTTTGGACCCCCCTTTTTTCTCAGCCCCGCTACACGAATCATCCCGAGACTTTCAGGATAGGAGCAGACCAGAGCTGGCCAAAAGTTTTGAAAATTTCGCGAAGATTCGTCAGCCGGCGCCAGACTTATTGGCAATAGAATGTTGCGGATTTTCCTATGGAAAGTAGGTCCTAACAAATCCCCGGGCTAGAAAATAGGGTTGGGGGATGAACGGCCCCCCCAAGCCCCGGAGTCCACCACCCCCCGGGGCTTTATTCTTTGTGAGGGGGGGCTGTGTGGCCCCCCTCCTGGAGCCCTCGAGGGCCCTGGGGACCACCACCCCCAGGGTTGGCTCCTACAGTGTCCTGGGGTGCCCACCCCCTGGACACTGTTCTTTGCTACCCTCCCATAGCAAACTTCGTTTGGATTTTGAAAGAGAGAGCAGGGAAGCCTGCTCTCACTTTCAAAATCCATTTGATATTGCTTTTCCACACGGGGAGCTGCATGTCGGCACCTCCCCATGTGGAAAAGCAATGCCCCCAAAGGACACGGGGAGGCGTTGGGGCTTCCCCCATGGTCCCCAACGTTTTTGAATAAACCCCGGGGGATGGGGTCCCCGGGGATTATAAAAATTAGTGATAGAGGCTTATTTTTATTTGACGGTAAAATTAGGAGTCGCGCATCCTAACGTGTTGGGTGCACGATTTCTCTCGCATAGGAAAATATAGTTAAAAAAAAAAAATATTCAAAATAAAGTTTAAAAAATAATATTAAAAAATATAAAAAATAGTTTCCAAAAAATTTCAATTAACATTTTTTTTTAAAACAAATCAGATTTTTTAATGTTTAAAAGAATTAATTGAAAAAAAGCCTTTAAAAAATGGTGAAAAACAATATAAAAAACATAATTAAAGGAATTGATACACTGAAATATAAAGATTGAGAAATCCTATGAAAATCATTAAACATCATAGCTTTAGAGATAAGTTATAGATAGGAATTAGCATTTAAAAAACCTTTGAAATTCACTTAAAAAACCATAGGTTTCAGGTATGTTATAGTTAGGAAATAGCATTTAAAAAACCTTTGAAATTCACTGAAAAAACCATAGGTTTCAGGGGCGTTATAGTTAGCTGGACATTTCACTCGTACAAAACCCTAGAAATTCCCCCATTATAGCTAGTTCAGCTAACTATAACTCGCGCCCCCGCAATGCACTGCTGATGATGTTACATATTACATCACTCATTACATGGTCAGTGACATCACTGATGACATCACTGATGACATCTCAAATGACATCACTGATGACGTCATTCATGTGATCATTTGATGCTTCTTGTCACACCCTAATATAACCTTTGATATACCCACTCTAAATTACATACTGCCACTCTCAAAACCATAGACACTCCAACATTAATAAGTACATACCCCATCACAGAGTCTTACGTCTAAACACCCATCCACTCACTCACCCGTACAGTCACTCATACTTATGATCACTCAGTACAGGACTATCATATGCACTCATACACCTATATAGACACTCCCACACCGCTACTCATCCATAGAGTTACTCACGCACATACTCAGTCATGCAAGTAATTAATCACACTGCCATTTACTCACCTATACAGTTATACACCCCTCCTGAATACAATTACTAATCTGGCACTCACACACTCGAAAATGATTGTCCTGGGTGATTTTAGTTGGTGGGAGAATGCAAGTACAAAGAGCCAGTTGCGGGACCTGACGTCTACCTTCTATGGCCTTGGACTTCATCAATTAGTTACATCTTCCACTCATCAAAAAGGTCATATACTGGATCTCCTGTTTGCCAGTAAGGCGGAGGCTGAGCTTATAAATGTGCGCCCGCTTATCTGGACAGACCATCATTGTATCCAGTTCAAGATATTGTTAACAGTTACCTTCTCCCTACCTGAAGCCACGGCAATGTACAGAGAGGGCAGAAACTGGATCAAATTGACTAAAACGGGATCACTCCTGACCCCTCCCACAATCAGCCTTTTTTCAGCCTCTAGATCGGTGGAGGCAAACTATAATGCCTACCATAAGTTCATAACCAACGAGCTGGACCTTCTAATCCCGAAAAAGAAGATAAGAGTCAGGAACAGGCCATCCGCGCCCTTGTATGACGATGATCTGCGACAGCTAAGACAGCTCTGTAGGCAGGCCGAAAGGAAATGGAGGAAGGGGCTCCTTGCCAGGGACAAGATTGCGCTGAGGTCCGCACAGAGCAGATACAAGCAGCTTGTCTTGGAACGCAAAGCGAGCTTCTATGCCAACTCCATAGCGCTTTCCCCAAATGGGGCGAGGGAACTGTTCAGAATAGTGAACTCCTTGTCGGCCCCAAGCTGCCTTGAAAAGAAAGTTGTACCTTCAAAGAGGCTATGTGATGAGATTGCCTCCTATTTTAAGGACAAGGTGACGAAGATAACCAATCTCTTTAGGGGCACAGACAGAGTGGCCGACGACCCTGGTAAGGGGACGGCCCACGAGAAGCTAGGCAGGGATTGTTCTCTGACCCTCTTCCCACCTTTCTCGGACGAGTCGTTTGTGAAGACGGCACACAGCATCTCGTCGGGCTCCCCCCTTGACCCTTTGCCTCAGAAGGTTTGGAAGCTATACGGCCATGCGACCTTCCCCTGGTTGCGCCAGATCTGCAATCAGTCATTGGCAGAGGGCATGGTCCCAGACAGCTGGAAACAGGCCGTGGTCTCCCCTCTCATTAAAAAACCAACTTTGGACCCAACTGCTCCCGACAGCTTTCGGCCTATTTCTCTCCTCTCGTTCCCTATCAAAATCCTAGAGAAGGTGGTGAGCAGGTCCCTCTCAAACTACCTACAGGCCAACCGTCTGCTGGACAAGGATCAGTTTGGTTTCCGCCCATGCCACGGAACCGAGTCTGCATTAGTCACCATGCTGGACTCGATGCGGATGCGGGCTGACACAGGGAGCACCGCTGTTCTGGTGCTCCTGGATCTGTCAGCCGCATTCGATACCGTGAGTCATAAGATTCTGTTGGGACGGCTGATGGAGGCTGGGGTGGGGAGACACCAAATGGTGACTATGGGTCCTTTTGTCTCAGAGAACACACCCGTGGACTTTGGAGTTCCACAGGGTTCCAGCATCAGCCCCATCCTGTTCAATATATACCTGCAGCCGCTATTTTCCATCATTAAAGCGTTCGGGGTGGAGCTGATCAACTATGCTGATGATACTCAAGTGGCCTTTTCCCTGGAAGGAAAACAGGCAGTTCCTCTGGAGCAGTTCCAAAGCTGAATGAGGCAGACTACAGACTGGCTGCGGAGAAACTGCCTGCAGTTTAACGGAGACAAAACCGAACTGTTGCTCTACGCAACAACAAAACAGTTCCAACATCTACCAATGGATCTTAGGCTCGCTCCGGACGCGGCCCCTTTAATACCAGCTAGCACAGTACGGAATCTGGGGGTTTTATTTGATAATAACCTCCAGCTGGTTTCACAGGCTAGTAAAACATCCAGCACCTGTTTTGGTCTGTTGCGACTTCTACGCCGAATCCTTTCGCTGCTGCCTGCCGACTCTCATAACACGGTCGTCAGAAGCATCATTCTCAGCAGATTGGATTACTGTAACTCTCTGTACCTCGGAGCCCCCAATACATTCTGCAGGGGCTACAGAGAGTTCAGTCAGCCGCTGCCAAGCTGGCACTTGGTCGCAAGTTTGACTCATCCTCCACTCAGGCACTAAGAGAATTACACTGGCTACCCGTTAGAGAGAGGGTCCTTTTCAAGTCTCTTTGCCTGGTTCATAAGGCAATTCATGGAATAGGCCCGAGCCCACTCCAGGAAAGATTCTCATGGTACTCCCCCGCAAGGCAGCTTCGGTCATCCAAGGCCAATCTGCTGGTACAACCCAGCTTCAAACGGGCTAGGCTGGGGGGGAGGGCCTTCAGGGTGGTCAGAGCCCAAAGCTGGAACGCGCTCCCATTCGAACTCAGACAGACGCAGTGGAATTCAGAAGGAGCCTTAAGACCTGGCTTTTCCCAGCAGCGTGATGTCCCCGACATTGCCCCCCTGAGCGCTAAAACATCTTGTCTCGTCAGAGCGCCTGGATACCCGTAGGGTTACAGTTCTCTTGCGCTATATAAATTCTCATACAATACAATACAATACACACACAAGGTCAATTACTCATGCAAATACTAGCACATTCTTATGGTCTTATACAATCAATGGTACAAGCACACACTCATCCATACAGCCACTCACACTATCATATACTCTCAGTTATAGTCATTTCTGTACTCCAACATACATATATACTGCTGTTCACATATGTAGTAAATTAGACATGTACTAATGAAATATATATTCACACACTAACACAACCATACAGATATTCACCCACCCATTCAGTCCATTACAGACCTAGTGTTGAAACCATGCACCCAGTGAACCACCCACTGACACATCTATGCACAGAGTCACACACATCCCACCCACACAAACACTCAGGTACCCATACAGATACTCAGACAACCAATCAATAACTTATATAGACATTCATTTACCTATTCACAAAACCATGCATCCGGTTAAACACCAACAGACAGACGCATACAGTCATTCACACAGTTTAGTCATTAACTCATGCATTCATTAAGATACATTTAATGACTCACTTATAGAGTCAGTCATGCACCTACAAAATCATCCATTCACACACTTATACACTCACTCATTCTTCAATATGCCTTTCCCTATATACAGTAAACATATTTAAAGTTTATAGAAACACACAGACACTGGACAAGAAGCATCAAATGATCACATGAATGACGTCATCAGTGATGTTATCATTGATGTCATTTGAGATGTCATCAGTGATGTCACTGACCATGTCATGAGTGATGTAATATGTGACGTAATCAGCAGTGCATTGCGGGGGCGCGAGTTATAGTTAGCTGAACTAACTGTAAAGGGTGAATTTCTAGGGTTTTGTACTAGGGAAATGTCCAGCTAACTATAACGCCCCTGAAACCTATGGTCTTTTCAGTGAATATATATATATATATATATATATATATATGTATATATATATATATCTCAAATGCAAGGACATCCACCATTGGAGACCCACTCGTAGCGTGGTTAACATCTTTATTTCACCAAGCAGCATCGCAAACAACTTAGTGGGCACAGCAAAGTTCAGCCACTTTCTTCTCCCCAACGCGTTTCGAGCATCCTGTTGCCCTTTGTCACGGGAATGGCAATATAACTACTCACCTTTCGCTGCTGATCGCAAGATGCCATTGCCGTGACAAAGGGCAACAGGATGCTCGAAACGCGTAGGGGAGAAGAAAGTGGCTGAACTTTGCTGTGCCCACTAAGTTGTTTGCGATGCTGCTTGGTGAAATAAAGATGTTAACCACGCTACGAGTGGGTCTCCAATGGTGGGTGTCCTTGCATTTGGAATATGAGCGGCCTACCCAGGTCGCGGAGAACCCCTCCCTGCTGAAGTGCGGGTCCTGCGAAGGTACGATACCGACGCGCATGGAGAAACGTGGAGTTTCACCGAGGCTAAGAACAGCACAGCAACAACAGCGTGAAGCAGAGCAAACCCATTGCGGAAGTTGTTACTGACCAAAGATCAAATAGCAGCAGCACCTATGAGAGGTTTCAATTTGCACAAGACTCAGAATACCATGAAGCACTGGGCTGACACGCCCATGGGGCGGAACCTAAAAACAATATAACTACTCACCTTTCGCTGCTGATCGCAAGATGCCATTCCCATGACAAAGGGCAACAGGATGATCGAAACGCGTAGGGGAGAAGAAAGTGGCTGAACTTTGCTGTGCCCACTAAGTTGTTTGCGATGCTGCTTGGTGAAATAAAGATGTTAACCACGCTACGAGTGGGTCTCCAATGGTGGGTGTCCTTGCATTTGGAATATGAGTGGCCTACCCAGGTCACGGAGAACCCCTCCCTGCTGAAGTGCGGGTCCTGCGAAGGTACGATACTGACGCGCATGGAGAAACGTGGAGTTTCACCGAGGCTAAGAACAGCACAGCAACAACAGCGTGAAGCAGAGCAAACCCATTGCGGAAGTTGTTACTGACCAAAGATCAAATAGCAGCGGCACCTATGAGAGGTTTCAATTTGCACAAGACTCAGAATACCATGAAGCACTGGGCTGACACGCCCATGGGGCGAAACCTAAAAACAATATAACTACTCACCTTTCGCTGCTGATCGCAAGATGCCATTCCCGTGACAAAGGGCAACAGGATGCTCGAAACGCGTAGTGGAGAAGAAAGTGGCTGAACTTTGCTGTGCCCACTAAGTTGTTTGCGATGCTGATTGGTGAAATAAAGATGTTAACCAAGCTACGAGTGGGTCTCCAATGGTGGGTGTCCTTGCATTTGGAATATGAGCGGCCTACCCAGGTCGCGGAGAACCCCTCCCTGCTGAAGTGCGGGTCCCTGCGAAGGTACGATACTGACGCGCATGGAGAAACGTGGAGTTTCACCGAGGCTAAGAACAGCACAGCAACAACAGCGTGAAGCAGAGCAAACCCATTGCGGAAGTTGTTACTGACCAAAGATCAAATAACAGCGGCACCTATGAGAGGTTTCAATTTGCACAAGACTCAGAATACCATGAAGCACTGGGCTGACACGCCCATGGGGCGGAACCTAAAAACAATATAACTACTCACCTTTCGCTGCTGATCGCAAGATGCCATTCCCGTGACAAAGGGCAACAGGATGATCGAAACGCGTAGGGGAGAAGAAAGTGGCTGAACTTTGCTGTGCCCACTAAGTTGTTTGCGATGCTGCTTGGTGAAATAAAGATGTTAACCACGCTACGAGTGGGTCTCCAATGGTGGGTGTCCTTGCATTTGGAATATGAGCGGCCTACCCAGGTCACGGAGAACCCCTCCCTGCTGAAGTGCGGGTCCTGCGAAGGTACGATACTGACGCGCATGGAGAAACGTGGAGTTTCACCGAGGCTAAGAACAGCACAGCAACAACAGCGTGAAGCAGAGCAAACCCATTGCGGAAGTTGTTACTGACCAAAGATCAAATAGCAGCGGCACCTATGAGAGGTTTCAATTTGCACAAGACTCAGAATACCATGAAGCACTGGGCTGACACGCCCATGGGGCGGAACCTAAAAACAATATAACTACTCACCTTTCGCTGCTGATCGCAAGATGCCATTCCAGTGACAAAGGGCAACAGGATGCTCGAAACGCGTAGGGGAGAAGAAAGTGGCTGAACTTTGCTGTGCCCACTAAGTTGTTTGCGATGCTGCTTGGTGAAATAAAGATGTTAACCACGCTACGAGTGGGTCTCCAATGGTGGGTGTCCTTGCATTTGGAATATGAGCGGCCTACCCAGGTCACGGAGAACCCCTCCCTGCTGAAGTGCGGGTCCTGCGAAGGTACGATACTGACGCGCATGGAGAAACGTGGAGTTTCACCGAGGCTAAGAACAGCACAGCAACAACAGCATGAAGCAGAGCAAACCCATTGCGGAAGTTGTTACTGACCAAAGATCAAATAGCAGCGGCACCTATGAGAGGTTTCAATTTGCACAAGACTCAGAATACCATGAAGCACTGGGCTGACACGCCCATGGGGCGAAACCTAAAAACAATATAACTACTCACCTTTCGCTGCTGATCGCAAGATGCCATTCCCGTGACAAAGGGCAACAGGATGCTCGAAACGCGTAGTGGAGAAGAAAGTGGCTGAACTTTGCTGTGCCCACTAAGTTGTTTGCGATGCTGATTGGTGAAATAAAGATGTTAACCAAGCTACGAGTGGGTCTCCAATGGTGGGTGTCCTTGCATTTGGAATATGAGCGGCCTACCCAGGTCGCGGAGAACCCCTCCCTGCTGAAGTGCGGGTCCCTGCGAAGGTACGATACTGACGCGCATGGAGAAACGTGGAGCTTCACCGAGGCTAAGAACAGCACAGCAACAACAGCGTGAAGCAGAGCAAACCCATTGCGGAAGTTGTTACTGACCAAAGATCAAATAACAGCGGCACCTATGAGAGGTTTCAATTTGCACAAGACTCAGAATACCATGAAGCACTGGGCTGACACGCCCATGGGGCGGAACCTAAAAACAATATAACTACTCACCTTTCGCTGCTGATCGCAAGATGCCATTCCCGTGACAAAGAGCAACAGGATGCTCGAAAAGCGTAGGGGAGAAGAAAGTGGCTGAACTTTGCTGTGCCCACTAAGTTGTTTGCGATGCTGCTTGGTGAAATAAAGATGTTAACCACGCTACGAGTGGGTCTCCAATGGTGGGTGTCCTTGCATTTGGAATATGAGTGGCCTACCCAGGTCGCGGAGAACCCCTCCCTGCTGAAGTGCGGGTTCTGCGAAGGTACGATACCGACGCGCATGGAGAAACGTGGAGTTTCACCGAGGCTAAGAACAGCACAGCAACAACAGCGTGAAGCAGAGCAAACCCATTGCGGAAGTTGTTACTGACCAAAGATCAAATAGCAGCGGCACCTATGAGAGGTTTCAATTTGCACAAGACTCAGAATACCATGAAGCACTGGGCTGACACGCCCATGGGGCGGAACCTAAAAAAAAATAACTACTCACCTTTCGCTGCTGATCGCAAGATGCCATTCCAGTGACAAAGGGCAACAGGATGCTCGAAACGCGTAGGGGAGAAGAAAGTGGCTGAACTTTGCTGTGCCCACTAAGTTGTTTGCGATGCTGCTTGGTGAAATAAAGATGTTAACCACGCTACGAGTGGGTCTCCAATGGTGGGTGTCCTTGCATTTGGAATATGAGCGGCCTACCCAGGTCGCGGAGAACCCCTCCCTGCTGAAGTGCGGGTCCTGTGAAGGTACGATACCGACGCGCATGGAGAAACGTGGAGTTTCACCGAGGCTAAGAACAGCACAGCAACAACAGCATGAAGCAGAGCAAACCCATTGCGGAAGTTGTTACTGACCAAAGATCAAATAGCAGCGGCACCTATGAGAGGTTTCAATTTGCACAAGACTCAGAATACCATGAAGCACTGGACTGACACGCCCATGGGGCAGAACCTAAAAACAATATAACTACTCACCTTTCACTGCTGATCGCAAGATGCCATTCCCGTGACAAAGGGCAACAGGATGCTCGAAACGCGTAGGGGAGAAGAAAGTGGCTGAACTTTGCTGTGCCCACTAAGTTGTTTGCGATGCTGCTTGGTGAAATAAAGATGTTAACCACACTACGAGTGGGTCTCCAATGGTGGGTGTCCTTGCATTTGGAATATGAGCGGCCTACCCAGGTCGCGGAAAACCCCTCCCTGCTGAAGTGCGGGTCCTGCGAAGGTACGATACCGACGCGCATGGAGAAACGTGGAGTTTCACCGAGGCTAAGAACAGCACAGCAACAACAGCGTGAAGCAGAGCAAACCCATTGCGGAAGTTGTAACTGACCAAAGATAAAATAGCAGCGGCACCTATGAGAGGTTTCAATTTGCACAAGACTCAGAATACCATGAAGCACTGGGCTGACACGCCCATGGGGCGGAACCTAAAAACAATATAACTACTCACCTTTCACTGCTGATCGCAAGATGCCATTCCCGTGACAAAGAGCAACAGGATGCTCGAAACGCGTAGGGGAGAAGAAAGTGGCTGAACTTTGCTGTGCCCACTAAGTTGTTTGCGATGCTGCTTGGTGAAATAAAGATGTTAACCACGCTACGAGTGGGTCTCCAATGGTGGGTGTCCTTGCATTTGGAATATGAGCGGCCTACCCAGGTCACGGAGAACCCCTCCCTGCTGAAGTGCGGGTCCTGCGAAGGTACGATACTGACGCGCATGGAGAAACGTGGAGTTTCACCGAGGCTAAGAACAGCACAGCAACAACAGCGTGAAGCAGAGCAAACCCATTGCGGAAGTTGTTACTGACCAAAGATCAAATAGCAGCGGCACCTATGAGAGGTTTCAATTTGCACAAGACTCAGAATACCATGAAGCACTGGGCTGACACGCCCATGGGGCGGAACCTAAAAACAATATAACTACTCACCTTTCGCTGCTGATCGCAAGATGCCATTCCAGTGACAAAGGGCAACAGGATGCTCGAAACGCGTAGGGGAGAAGAAAGTGGCTGAACTTTGCTGTGCCCACTAAGTTGTTTGCGATGCTGCTTGGTGAAATAAAGATGTTAACCACGCTACGAGTGGGTCTCCAATGGTGGGTGTCCTTGCATTTGGAATATGAGCGGCCTACCCAGGTCACGGAGAACCCCTCCCTGCTGAAGTGCGGGTCCTGCGAAGGTACGATACTGACGCGCATGGAGAAACGTGGAGTTTCACCGAGGCTAAGAACAGCACAGCAACAACAGCGTGAAGCAGAGCAAACCCATTGCGGAAGTTGTTACTGACCAAAGATCAAATAGCAGCGGCACCTATGAGAGGTTTCAATTTGCACAAGACTCAGAATACCATGAAGCACTGGGCTGACACGCCCATGGGGCGAAACCTAAAAACAATATAACTACTCACCTTTCGCTGCTGATCGCAAGATGCCATTCCCGTGACAAAGGGCAACAGGATGCTCGAAACGCGTAGTGGAGAAGAAAGTGGCTGAACTTTGCTGTGCCCACTAAGTTGTTTGCGATGCTGATTGGTGAAATAAAGATGTTAACCAAGCTACGAGTGGGTCTCCAATGGTGGGTGTCCTTGCATTTGGAATATGAGCGGCCTACCCAGGTCGCGGAGAACCCCTCCCTGCTGAAGTGCGGGTCCCTGCGAAGGTACGATACTGACGCGCATGGAGAAACGTGGAGCTTCACCGAGGCTAAGAACAGCACAGCAACAACAGCGTGAAGCAGAGCAAACCCATTGCGGAAGTTGTTACTGACCAAAGATCAAATAACAGCGGCACCTATGAGAGGTTTCAATTTGCACAAGACTCAGAATACCATGAAGCACTGGGCTGACACGCCCATGGGGCGGAACCTAAAAACAATATAACTACTCACCTTTCGCTGCTGATCGCAAGATGCCATTCCCGTGACAAAGAGCAACAGGATGCTCGAAAAGCGTAGGGGAGAAGAAAGTGGCTGAACTTTGCTGTGCCCACTAAGTTGTTTGCGATGCTGCTTGGTGAAATAAAGATGTTAACCACGCTACGAGTGGGTCTCCAATGGTGGGTGTTCTTGCATTTGGAATATGAGTGGCCTACCCAGGTCGCGGAGAACCCCTCCCTGCTGAAGTGCGGGTTCTGCGAAGGTACGATACCGACGCGCATGGAGAAACGTGGAGTTTCACCGAGGCTAAGAACAGCACAGCAACAACAGCGTGAAGCAGAGCAAACCCATTGCGGAAGTTGTTACTGACCAAAGATCAAATAGCAGCGGCACCTATGAGAGGTTTCAATTTGCACAAGACTCAGAATACCATGAAGCACTGGGCTGACACGCCCATGGGGCGGAACCTAAAAACAATATAACTACTCACCTTTCGCTGCTGATCGCAAGATGCCATTCCAGTGACAAAGGGCAACAGGATGCTCGAAACGCGTAGGGGAGAAGAAAGTGGCTGAACTTTGCTGTGCCCACTAAGTTGTTTGCGATGCTGCTTGGTGAAATAAAGATGTTAACCACGCTACGAGTGGGTCTCCAATGGTGGGTGTCCTTGCATTTGGAATATGAGCGGCCTACCCAGGTCGCGGAGAACCCCTCCCTGCTGAAGTGCGGGTCCTGTGAAGGTACGATACCGACGCGCATGGAGAAACGTGGAGTTTCACCGAGGCTAAGAACAGCACAGCAACAACAGCATGAAGCAGAGCAAACCCATTGCGGAAGTTGTTACTGACCAAAGATCAAATAGCAGCGGCACCTATGAGAGGTTTCAATTTGCACAAGACTCAGAATACCATGAAGCACTGGACTGACACGCCCATGGGGCAGAACCTAAAAACAATATAACTACTCACCTTTCACTGCTGATCGCAAGATGCCATTCCCGTGACAAAGGGCAACAGGATGCTCGAAACGCGTAGGGGAGAAGAAAGTGGCTGAACTTTGCTGTGCCCACTAAGTTGTTTGCGATGCTGCTTGGTGAAATAAAGATGTTAACCACACTACGAGTGGGTCTCCAATGGTGGGTGTCCTTGCATTTGGAATATGAGCGGCCTACCCAGGTCGCGGAAAACCCCTCCCTGCTGAAGTGCGGGTCCTGCGAAGGTACGATACCGACGCGCATGGAGAAACGTGGAGTTTCACCGAGGCTAAGAACAGCACAGCAACAACAGCGTGAAGCAGAGCAAACCCATTGCGGAAGTTGTAACTGACCAAAGATAAAATAGCAGCGGCACCTATGAGAGGTTTCAATTTGCACAAGACTCAGAATACCATGAAGCACTGGGCTGACACGCCCATGGGGCGGAACCTAAAAACAATATAACTACTCACCTTTCGCTGCTGATCGCAAGATGCCATTCCCGTGACAAAGAGCAACAGGATGCTCGAAACGCGTAGGGGAGAAGAAAGTGGCTGAACTTTGCTGTGCCCACTAAGTTGTTTGCGATGCTGCTTGGTGAAATAAAGATGTTAACCACGCTACGAGTGGGTCTCCCATGGTGGGTGTCCTTGCATTTGGAATATGAGCGGCCTACCCAGGTCGCGGAGAACCCCTCCCTGCTGAAGTGCGGGTCCTGCGAAGGTACGATACCGATGCGCATGGAGAAACGTGGAGTTTCACCGAGGCTAAGAACAGCACAGCAACAACAGCGTGAAGCAGAGCAAACCCATTGCGGAAGTTGTTACTGACCAAAGATCAAATAGCAGCGGCACCTATGAGAGGTTTCAATTTGCACAAGATTCAGAATACCATGAAGCACTGGGCTGACACGCCCATGGGGCGGAACCTAAAAACAATATAACTACTCACCTTTCACTGCTGATCGCAAGATGCCGTTCCCGTGACAAAGGGCAACAGGATGCTCGAAACGCGTAGGGGTGAAGAAAGTGGCTGAACTTTGCTATGCCCACTAAGTTGTTTGCGATGCTGCTTGGTGAAATAAATATGTTAACCACGCTACGAGTGGGTCTCCAATGGTGGGTGTCCTTGCATTTGGAATATGAGTGGCCTACCCAGGTCGCGGAGAACCCCTCCCTGCTGAAGTGCGGGTCCTGCGAAGGTACGATACCGACGCGCATGGAGAAACGAGGAGTTTCACCGAGGCTAATAACAGCACAGCAACAACAGCGTGAAGCAGAGCAAACCCATTGCGGAAGTTGTTACTGACCAAAGATCAAATAGCAGCGGCACCTATGAGAGGTTTCAATTTGCACAAGACTCAGAATACCATGAAGCACTGGGCTGACACGCCCATGGGGCGGAACCTAAAAACAATATAACTACTCACCTTTCGCTGCTGATCGCAAGATGCCATTCCCGTGACAAAGGGCAACAGGATGCTCGAAACGCGTAGGGGAGAAGAAAGTGGCTGAACTTTGCTGTGCCCACTAAGTTGTTTGCGATGCTGCTTGGTGAAATAAAGATGTTAACCACGCTACGAGTGGGTCTCCAATGGTGGGTGTCCTTGCATTTGGAATATGAGCGGCCTACCCAGGTCGCGAAGAACCCCTCCCTGCTGAAGTGCGGGTCCTGCGAAGGTACGATACAGACGCGCATGGAGAAACGTGGAGTTTCACCGAGGCTAAGAACAGCACAGCAACAACAGCGTGAAGCAGAGCAAACCCATTGCGGAAGTTGTTACTGACCAAAGATCAAATAGCATCGGCACCTATGAGAGGTTTCAATTTGCACAAGACTCAGAATATCATGAAGCACTGGGCTGACACGCCCATGGGGCGGAACCTAAAAACAATATAACTACTCACCTTTCGCTGCTGATCGCAAGATGCCATTCCCGTGACAAAGGGCAACAGGATGCTCGAAACGCGTAGGGGAGAAGAAAGTGGCTGAACTTTGCTGTGCCCACTAAGTTGTTTTCGATGCTGCTTGGTGAAATAAAGATGTTAACCACGCTACGAGTGGGTCTCCAATGGTGGGTGTCCTTGCATTTGGAATATGAGCGGCCTACCCAGGTCGCGGAGAACCCCTCCCTGCTGAAGTGCGGGTCCTGCGAAGGTACGATACCGACGCGCATGGAGAAACGTGGAGTTTCACCGAGGCTAAGAACAGCACAGCAACAACAGCGTGAAGCAGAGCAAACCCATTGCGGAAGTTGTTACTGACCAAAGATCAAATAGCAGCGGCACCTATGAGAGGTTTCAATTTGCACAAGACTCAGAATACCATGAAGCACTGGGCTGACACGCCCATGGGGCGGAACCTAAAAACAATATAACTACTCACCTTTCGCTGCTGATCGCAAGATGCCATTCCCGTGACAAAGAGCAACAGGATGCTCGAAACGCGTAGGGGAGAAGAAAGTGGCTGAACTTTGCTGTGCCCACTAAGTTGTTTGCGATGCTGCTTGGTGAAATAAATATGTTAACCACGCTACGAGTGGGTCTCCAATGGTGGGTGTCCTTGCATTTGGAATATGAGTGGCCTACCCAGGTCGTGGAGAACCCCTCCCTGCTGAAGTGCGGGTCCTGCGAAGGTACGATACCGACGCGCATGGAGAAACGTGGAGTTTCACCGAGGCTAAGAACAGCACAGCAACAACAGCGTGAAGCAGAGCAAACCCATTGCGGAAGTTGTTACTGACCAAAGATCAAATAGCAGCGGCACCTATGAGAGGTTTCAATTTGCACAAGACTCAGAATACCATGAAGCACTGGGCTGACACGCCCATGGGGCGGAACCTAAAAACAATATAACTACTCACCTTTCGCTGCTGATCGCAAGATGCCATTCCCGTGACAAAGGGCAACAGGATGCTCGAAACGCGTAGGGGAGAAGAAAGTGGCTGAACTTTGCTGTGCCCACTAAGTTGTTTGCGATGCTGCTTGGTGAAATAAAGATGTTAACCACGCTACGAGTGGGTCTCCAATGGTGGGTGTCCTTGCATTTGGAATATGAGCGGCCTACCCAGGTCGCGGAGAACCCCTCCCTGCTGAAGTGCGGGTCCTGCGAAGGTACGATACCGACGCGCATGGAGAAACGTGGAGTTTCACCGAGGCTAAGAACAGCACAGCAACAACAGCGTGAAGCAGAGCAAACCCATTGCGGAAGTTGTTACTGACCAAAGATCAAATAGCAGCGGCACCTATGAGAGGTTTCAATTTGCACAAGACTCAGAATACCATGACGCACTGGGCTGACACGCCCATGGGGCGGAACCTAAAAACAATATAACTACTCACCTTTCGCTGCTGATCGCAAGATGCCATTCCCGTGACAAAGGGCAACAGGATGCTCGAAACGCGTAGGGGAGAGGAAAGTGGCTGAACTTTGCTGTTCCCACTAAGTTGTTTGCGATGCTGCTTGGTGAAATAAAGATGTTAACCATGCTACGAGTGGGTCTCCAATGGTGGGTGTCCTTGCATTTGGAATATGAGCGGCCTACCCAGGGTCCTGCGGAGAACCCCTCCCTGCTGAAGTGCGGGTCCTGCGAAGGTACGATACCGATGCGCATGGAGAAACGTGGAGTTTCACCGAGGCTAAGAACAGCACAGCAACAACAGCGTGAAGCAGAGCAAACCCATTGCGGAAGTTGTTACTGACCAAAGATCAAATAGCAGCGGCACCTATGAGAGGTTTCAATTTGCACAAGACTCAGAATACCATGAAGCACTGGGCTGACACGCCCATGGGGCGGAACCTAAAAACAATATAACTACTCACCTTTCACTGCTGATCGCAAGATGCCATTCCCGTGACAAAGGGCAACAGGATGCTCGAAACGCGTAGGGGAGAAGAAAGTGGCTGAACTTTGCTGTGCCCACTAAGTTGTTTGCGATGCTGCTTGGTGAAATAAAGATGTTAACCACGCTACGAGTGGGTCTCCAATGGTGGGTGTCCTTGCATTTGGAATATGAGCGGCCTACCCAGGTCGCGGAGAACCCCTCCCTGCTGAAGTGCGGGTCCTGCGAAGGTACGATACCGACGCGCATGGAGAAACGTGGAGTTTCACCGAGGCTAAGAACAGCACAGCAACAACAGCGTGAAGCAGAGCAAACCCATTGCAGAAGTTGTTACTGACCAAAGATCAAATAGCAGCGGCACCTATGAGAGGTTTCAATTTGCACAAGACTCAGAATACCATGAAGCACTGGGCTGACACGCCCATGGGGCGGAACCTAAAAACAATATAACTACTCACCTTTCGCTGCTGATCGCAAGATGCCATTCCCGTGACAAAGGGCAACAGGATGCTCGAAACGCGTAGGGGAGAAGAAAGTGGCTGAACTTTGCTGTGCCCACTAAGTTGTTTGCGATGCTGCTTGGTGAAATAAAGATGTTAACCACGCTACGAGTGGGTCTCCAATGGTGGGTGTCCTTGCATTTGGAATATGAGCGGCCTACCCAGGTCGCGGAGAACCCCTCCCTGCTGAAGTGCGGGTCCTGCGAAGGTACGATACCGACGCGCATGGAGAAACGTGGAGTTTCACCGAGGCTAAGAACAGCACAGCAACAACAGCGTGAAGCAGAGCAAACCCATTGCGGAAGTTGTTACTGACCAAAGATCAAATAGCAGCGGCACCTATGAGAGGTTTCAATTTGCACAAGACTCAGAATACCATGACGCACTGGGCTGACACGCCCATGGGGCGGAACCTAAAAACAATATAACTACTCACCTTTCGCTGCTGATCGCAAGATGCCATTCCCGTGACAAAGGGCAACAGGATGCTCGAAACGCGTAGGGGAGAGGAAAGTGGCTGAACTTTGCTGTTCCCACTAAGTTGTTTGCGATGCTGCTTGGTGAAATAAAGATGTTAACCATGCTACGAGTGGGTCTCCAATGGTGGGTGTCCTTGCATTTGGAATATGAGCGGCCTACCCAGGGTCCTGCGGAGAACCCCTCCCTGCTGAAGTGCGGGTCCTGCGAAGGTACGATACCGATGCGCATGGAGAAACGTGGAGTTTCACCGAGGCTAAGAACAGCACAGCAACAACAGCGTGAAGCAGAGCAAACCCATTGCGGAAGTTGTTACTGACCAAAGATCAAATAGCAGCGGCACCTATGAGAGGTTTCAATTTGCACAAGACTCAGAATACCATGAAGCACTGGGCTGACACGCCCATGGGGCGGAACCTAAAAACAATATAACTACTCACCTTTCACTGCTGATCGCAAGATGCCATTCCCGTGACAAAGGGCAACAGGATGCTCGAAACGCGTAGGGGAGAAGAAAGTGGCTGAACTTTGCTGTGCCCACTAAGTTGTTTGCGATGCTGCTTGGTGAAATAAAGATGTTAACCACGCTACGAGTGGGTCTCCAATGGTGGGTGTCCTTGCATTTGGAATATGAGCGGCCTACCCAGGTCGCGGAGAACCCCTCCCTGCTGAAGTGCGGGTCCTGCGAAGGTACGATACCGACGCGCATGGAGAAACGTGGAGTTTCACCGAGGCTAAGAACAGCACAGCAACAACAGCGTGAAGCAGAGCAAACCCATTGCAGAAGTTGTTACTGACCAAAGATCAAATAGCAGCGGCACCTATGAGAGGTTTCAATTTGCACAAGACTCAGAATACCATGAAGCACTGGGCTGACACGCCCATGGGTCGGAACCTAAAAACAATATAACTACTCACCTTTCACTGCTGATCGCAAGATGCCATTCCCGTGACAAAGGGCAACAGGATGCTCGAAACGCGTAGGGGAGAAGAAAGTGGCTGAACTTTGCTGTGCCCACTAAGTTGTTTGCGATGCTGCTTGGTGAAATAAAGATGTTAACCACGCTACGAGTGGGTCTCCAATGGTGGGTGTCCTTGCATTTGGAATATGAGCGGCCTACCCAGGTCGCGAAGAACCCCTCCCTGCTGAAGTGCGGGTCCTGCGAAGGTACGATACTGACGCGCATGGAGAAACGTGGAGTTTCACCGAGGCTAAGAACAGCACAGCAACAACAGCGTGAAGCAGAGCAAACCCATTGCGGAAGTTGTTACTGACCAAAGATCAAATAGCAGCGGCACCTATGAGAGGTTTCAATTTGCACAAGACTCAGAATACCATGAAGCACTGGGCTGACACGCCCATGGGGCGGAACCTAAAAACAATATAACTACTCACCTTTCGCTGCTGATCGCAAGATGCCATTCCCGTGACAAAGGGCAACAGGATGCTCGAAACGCGTAGGGGAGAAGAAAGTGGCTGAACTTTGCTGTGCCCACTAAGTTGTTTGCGATGCTGCTTGGTGAAATAAAGATGTTAACCACGCTACGAGTGGGTCTCCAATGGTGGGTGTCCTTGCATTTGGAATATGAGCGGCCTAACCAGGTCGCGGAGAACCCCTCCCTGCTGAAGTGTGGGTCCTGCAAAGGTACGATACCGATGCGCATGGAGAAACGTGGAGTTACACCGAGGCTAAGAACAGCACAGCAACAACAGCGTGAAGCAGAGCAAACCCATTGCGGAAGTTGTTACTGACCAAAGATCAAATAGCAGCGGCACCTATGAGAGGTTTCAATTTGCACAAGACTCAGAATACCATGAAGCACTGGGCTGACACGCCCATGGGGCGGAACCTAAAAACAATATAACTACTCACCTTTCACTGCTGATCGCAAGATGCCATTCCCGTGACAAAGGGCAACAGGATGCTCGAAACGCGTAGGGGAGAAGAAAGTGGCTGAACTTTGCTGTGCCCACTAAGTTGTTTGCGATGCTGCTTGGTGAAATAAAGATGTTAACCACGCTACGAGTGGGTCTCCAATGGTGGGTGTCCTTGCATTTGGAATATGAGCGGCCTACCCAGGTCGCGGAGAACCCCTCCCTGCTGAAGTGCGGGTCCTGCGAAGGTACGATACCGACGCGCATGGAGAAACGTGGAGTTTCACCGAGGCTAAGAACAGCACAGCAACAACAGCGTGAAGCAGAGCAAACCCATTGCGGAAGTTGTTACTGACCAAAGATCAAATAGCAGCGGCACCTATGAGAGGTTTCAATTTGCACAAGACTCAGAATACCATGAAGCACTGGGCTGACACGCCCATGGGGCGGAACCTAAAAACAATATAACTACTCACCTTTCGCTGCTGATCGCAAGATGCCATTCCCGTGACAAAGGGCAACAGGATGCTCGAAACGCGTAGGGGAGAAGAAAGTGGCTGAACTTTGCTGTGCCCACTAAGTTGTTTGCGATGCTGCTTGGTGAAATAAAGATGTTAACCACGCTACGAGTGGGTCTCCAATGGTGGGTGTCCTTGCATTTGGAATATGAGCGGCCTACCCAGGTCGCGAAGAACCCCTCCCTGCTGAAGTGCGGGTCCTGCGAAGGTACGATACTGACGCGCATGGAGAAACGTGGAGTTTCACCGAGGCTAAGAACAGCACAGCAACAACAGCGTGAAGCAGAGCAAACCCATTGCGGAAGTTGTTACTGACCAAAGATCAAATAGCAGCGGCACCTATGAGAGGTTTCAATTTGCACAAGACTCAGAATACCATGAAGCACTGGGCTGACACGCCCATGGGGCGGAACCTAAAAACAATATAACTACTCACCTTTCGCTGCTGATCGCAAGATGCCATTCCCGTGACAAAGAGCAACAGGATGCTCGAAACGCGTAGGGGAGAAGAAAGTGGCTGAACTTTGCTGTGCCCACTAAGTTGTTTGCGATGCTGCTTGGTGAAATAAAGATGTTAACCACGCTACGAGTGGGTCTCCAATGGTGGGTGTCCTTGCATTTGGAATATGAGCGGCCTACCCAGGTCGCGGAGAACCCCTCCCTGCTGAAGTGCGGGTCCTGCGAAGGTACGATACCGATGCGCATGGAGAAACGTGGAGTTTCACCGAGGCTAAGAACAGCACAGCAACAACAGCGTGAAGCAGAGCAAACCCATTGCGGAAGTTGTTACTGACCAAAGATCAAATAGCAGCGGCACCTATGAGAGGTTTCAATTTGCACAAGACTCAGAATACCATGAAGCACTGGGCTGACACGCCCATGGGGCGGAACCTAAAAACAATATAACTACTCACCTTTCGCTGCTGATCGCAAGATGCCATTCCCGTGACAAAGGGCAACAGGATGCTCGAAACGCGTAGGGGAGAAGAAAGTGGCTGAACTTTGCTGTGCCCACTAAGTTGTTTGCGATGCTGCTTGGTGAAATAAAGATGTTAACCACGCTACGAGTGGGTCTCCAATGGTGGGTGTCCTTGCATTTGGAATATGAGCGGCCTACCCAGGTCGCGAAGAACCCCTCCCTGCTGAAGTGCGGGTCCTGCGAAGGTACGATACTGACGCGCATGGAGAAACGTGGAGTTTCACCGAGGCTAAGAACAGCACAGCAACAACAGCGTGAAGCAGAGCAAACCCATTGCGGAAGTTGTTACTGACCAAAGATCAAATAGCAGCGGCACCTATGAGAGGTTTCAATTTGCACAAGACTCAGAATACCATGAAGCACTGGGCTGACACGCCCATGGGGCGGAACCTAAAAACAATATAACTACTCACCTTTCGCTGCTGATCGCAAGATGCCATTCCCGTGACAAAGAGCAACAGGATGCTCGAAACGCGTAGGGGAGAAGAAAGTGGCTGAACTTTGCTGTGCCCACTAAGTTGTTTGCGATGCTGCTTGGTGAAATAAAGATGTTAACCACGCTACGAGTGGGTCTCCAATGGTGGGTGTCCTTGCATTTGGAATATGAGCGGCCTACCCAGGTCGCGGAGAACCCCTCCCTGCTGAAGTGCGGGTCCTGCGAAGGTACGATACCGATGCGCATGGAGAAACGTGGAGTTTCACCGAGGCTAAGAACAGCACAGCAACAACAGCGTGAAGCAGAGCAAACCCATTGCGGAAGTTGTTACTGACCAAAGATCAAATAGCAGCGGCACCTATGAGAGGTTTCAATTTGCACAAGACTCAGAATACCATGAAGCACTGGGCTGACACGCCCATGGGGCGGAACCTAAAAACAATATAACTACTCACCTTTCGCTGCTGATCGCAAGATGCCATTCCCGTGACAAAGGGCAACAGGATGCTCGAAACGCGTAGGGGAGAAGAAAGTGGCTGAACTTTGCTGTGCCCACTAAGTTGTTTGCGATGCTGCTTGGTGAAATAAAGATGTTAACCACGCTACGAGTGGGTCTCCAATGGTGGGTGTCCTTGCATTTGGAATATGAGCGGCCTACCCAGGTCGCGGAGAACCCCTCCCTGCTGAAGTGCGGGTCCTGCGAAGGTACGATACCGACGCGCATGGAGAAACGTGGAGTTTCACCGAGGCTAAGAACAGCACAGCAACAACAGCGTGAAGCAGAGCAAACCCATTGCGGAAGTTGTTACTGACCAAAGATCAAATAGCAGCGGCACCTATGAGAGGTTTCAATTTGCACAAGACTCAGAATACCATGACGCACTGGGCTGACACGCCCATGGGGCGGAACCTAAAAACAATATAACTACTCACCTTTCGCTGCTGATCGCAAGATGCCATTCCCGTGACAAAGGGCAACAGGATGCTCGAAACGCGTAGGGGAGAATAAAGTGGCTGAACTTTGCTGTGCCCACTAAGTTGTTTGCGATGCTGCTTGGTGAAATAAAGATGTTAACCATGCTACGAGTGGGTCTCCAATGGTGGGTGTCCTTGCATTTGGAATATGAGCGGCCTACCCAGGGTCCTGCGGAGAACCCCTCCCTGCTGAAGTGCGGGTCCTGCGAAGGTACGATACCGATGCGCATGGAGAAACGTGGAGTTTCACCGAGGCTAAGAACAGCACAGCAACAACAGCGTGAAGCAGAGCAAACCCATTGCGGAAGTTGTTACTGACCAAAGATCAAATAGCAGCAGCACCTATGAGAGGTTTCAATTTGCACAAGACTCAGAATACCATGAAGCACTGGGCTGACACGCCCATGGGGCGGAACCTAAAAACAATATAACTACTCACCTTTCGCTGCTGATCTCAAGATGCCGTTCCCGTGACAAAGGGCAACAGGATGCTCGAAACGCGTAGGGGAGAAGAAAGTGGCTGAACTTTGCTGTGCCCACTAAGTTGTTTGCGATGCTGCTTGGTGAAATAAATATGTTAACCACGCTACGAGTGGGTCTCCAATGGTGGGTGTCCTTGCATTTGGAATATGAGCGGCCTACCCAGGTCGCGGAGAACCCCTCCCTGCTGAAGTGCGGGTCCTGCGAAGGTACGATACCGACGCGCATGGAGAAACGTGGAGTTTCACCGAGGCTAAGAACAGCACAGCAACAACAGCGTGAAGCAGAGCAAACCCATTGCGGAAGTTGTTACTGACCAAAGATCAAATAGCAGCGGCACCTATGAGAGGTTTCAATTTGCACAAGACTCAGAATACCATGAAGCACTGGGCTGACACGCCCATGGGGCGGAACCTAAAAACAATATAACTACTCACCTTTCACTGCTGATCGCAAGATGCCATTCCCGTGACAAAGGGCAACAGGATGCTCGAAACGCGTAGGGGAGAAGAAAGTGGCTGAACTTTGCTGTGCCCACTAAGTTGTTTGCGATGCTGCTTGGTGAAATAAAGATGTTAACCACGCTACGAGTGGGTCTCCAATGGTGGGTGTCCTTGCATTTGGAATATGAGCGGCCTACCCAGGTCGCGGAGAACCCCTCCCTGCTGAAGTGCGGGTCCTGCGAAGGTACGATACCGACGCGCATGGAGAAACGTGGAGTTTCACCGAGGCTAAGAACAGCACAGCAACAACAGCGTGAAGCAGAGCAAACCCATTGAAGAAGTTGTTACTGACCAAAGATCAAATAGCAGCGGCACCTATGAGAGGTTTCAATTTGCACAAGACTCAGAATACCATGAAGCACTGGGCTGACACGCCCATGGGTCGGAACCTAAAAACAATATAACTACTCACCTTTCGCTGCTGATCGCAAGATGCCATTCCCGTGACAAAGAGCAACAGGATGCTCGAAACGCGTAGGGGAGAAGAAAGTGGCTGAACTTTGCTGTGCCCACTAAGTTGTTTGCGATGCTGCTTGGTGAAATAAAGATGTTAACCACGCTACGAGTGGGTCTCCAATGGTGGGTGTCCTTGCATTTGGAATATGAGCGGCCTAACCAGGTCGCGGAGAACCCCTCCCTGCTGAAGTGTGGGTCCTGCAAAGGTACGATACCGATGCGCATGGAGAAACGTGGAGTTACACCGAGGCTAAGAACAGCACAGCAACAACAGCGTGAAGCAGAGCAAACCCATTGCGGAAGTTGTTACTGACCAAAGATCAAATAGCAGCGGCACCTATGAGAGGTTTCAATTTGCACAAGACTCAGAATACCATGAAGCACTGGGCTGACACGCCCATGGGGCGGAACCTAAAAACAATATAACTACTCACCTTTCACTGCTGATCGCAAGATGCCATTCCCGTGACAAAGGGCAACAGGATGCTCGAAACGCGTAGGGGAGAAGAAAGTGGCTGAACTTTGCTGTGCCCACTAAGTTGTTTGCGATGCTGCTTGGTGAAATAAAGATGTTAACCACGCTACGAGTGGGTCTCCAATGGTGGGTGTCCTTGCATTTGGAATATGAGCGGCCTACCCAGGTCGCGGAGAACCCCTCCCTGCTGAAGTGCGGGTCCTGCGAAGGTACGATACCGACGCGCATGGAGAAACGTGGAGTTTCACCTAGGCTAAGAACAGCACAGCAACAACAGCGTGAAGCAGAGCAAACCCATTGCAGAAGTTGTAACTGACCAAAGATCAAATAGCAGCGGCACCTATGAGAGGTTTCAATTTGCACAAGACTCAGAATACCATGAAGCACTGGGCTGACACGGCCATGGGGCGGAACCTAAAAACAATATAACTACTCACCTTTCGCTGCTGATCGCAAGATGCCATTCCCGTGACAAAGAGCAACAGGATGCTCGAAACGCGTAGGGGAGAAGAAAGTGGCTGAACTTTGCTGTGCCCACTAAGTTGTTTGCGATGCTGCTTGGTGAAATAAAGATGTTAACCACGCTACGAGTGGGTCTCCAATGGTGGGTGTCCTTGCATTTGGAATATGAGCGGCCTAACCAGGTCGCGGAGAACCCCTCCCTGCTGAAGTGTGGGTCCTGCAAAGGTACGATACCGATGCGCATGGAGAAACGTGGAGTTACACCGAGGCTAAGAACAGCACAGCAACAACAGCGTGAAGCAGAGCAAACCCATTGCGGAAGTTGTTACTGACCAAAGATCAAATAGCAGCGGCACCTATGAGAGGTTTCAATTTGCACAAGACTCAGAATACCATGAAGCACTGGGCTGACACGCCCATGGGGCGGAACCTAAAAACAATATAACTACTCACCTTTCGCTGCTGATCGCAAGATGCCATTTCTGTGACAAAGGGCAACAGGATGCTCGAAACGCGTAGGGGAGAAGAAAGTGGCTGAACTTTGCTGTGCCCACTAAGTTTTTTGCGATGCTGCTTGGTGAAATAAATATGTTAACCACGCTACGAGTGGGTCTCCAATGGTGGGTGTCCTTGCATTTGGAATATGAGCGGCCTACCCAGGGTCCTGCGGAGAACCCCTCCCTGCTGAAGTGCGGGTCCTGCGAAGGTTCGATACCGATGCGCATGGAGAAACGTGGAGTTTCACCGAGGCTAAGAACAGCACAGCAACAACAGCGTGAAGCAGAGCAAACCCATTGCGGAAGTTGTTACTGACCAAAGATCAAATAGCAGCGGCACCTATGAGAGGTTTCAATTTGCACAAGACTCAGAATACCATGAAGCACTGGGCTGACACGCCCATGGGGCGGAACCTAAAAACAATATAACTACTCACCTTTCGCTGCTGATCGCAAGATGCCGTTCCCGTGACAAAGGGCAACAGGATGCTCGAAACGCGTAGGGGAGAAGAAAGTGGCTGAACTTTGCTGTGCCCACTAAGTTGTTTGCGATGCTGCTTGGTGAAATAAATATGTTAACCACGCTACGAGTGGGTCTCCAATGGTGGGTGTCCTTGCATTTGGAATATGAGCGGCCTACCCAGGTCGCAGAGAACCCCTCCCTGCTGAAGTGCGGGTCCTGCGAAGGTACGATACCGACGCGCATGGAGAAACATGGAGTTTTACCGAGGCTAAGAACAGCACAGCAACAACAGCATGAAGCAGAGCAAACCCATTGCGGAAGTTGTTACTGACCAAAGATCAAATAGCAGCGGCACCTATGAGAGGTTTCAATTTGCACAAGACTCAGAATACCATGAAGCACTGGGCTGACACGCCCATGGGGCGGAACCTAAAAACAATATAACTACTCACCTTTCACTGCTGATCGCAAGATGCCATTCCCGTGACAAAGGGCAACAGGATGCTAGAAACGCGTAGGGGAGAAGAAAGTGGCTGAACTTTGCTGTGCCCACTAAGTTGTTTGCGATGCTGCTTGGTGAAATAAAGATGTTAACCACGCTACGAGTGGGCATCCAATGGTGGGTGTCCTTGCATTTGGAATATGAGCGGCCTACCCAGGTCGCGGAGAACCCCTCCCTGCTGAAGTGCGGGTCCTGCGAAGGTACCATACCGACGCGCATGGAGAAACGTGGAGTTTCACCGAGGCTAAGAACAGCACAGCAACAGCAGCGGGAAGCAGAGCAAACCCATTGCGGAAGTTGTTACTGACCAAAGATCAAATAGCAGCGGCACCTATGAGAGGTTTCAATTTGCACAAGACTCAGAATACCATGAAACACTGGGCTGACACGCCCATGGGGCGGAACCTAAAAACAATATAACTACTCACCTTTCGCTGCTGATCGCAAGATGCCATTCCCGTGACAAAGAGCAACAGGATGCTCGAAACGCGTAGGGGAGAAGAAAGTGGCTGAACTTTGCTGTGCCCACTAAGTTGTTTGCGATGCTGCTTGGTGAAATAAAGATGTTAACCACGCTACGAGTGGGTCTCCAATGGTGGGTGTCCTTGCATTTGGAATATGAGCGGCCTACCCAGGTCGCGGAGAACCCCTCCCTGCTGAAGTGCGGGTCCTGCGAAGGTACGATACCGATGCGCATGGAGAAACGTGGAGTTTCACTGAGGCTAAGAACAGCACAGCAACAACAGCGTGAAGCAGAGCAAACCCATTGCGGAAGTTGTTACTGACCAGAGATCAAATGGCAGCGGCACCTATGAGAGGTTTCAATTTGCACAAGACTCAGAATACCATGAAGCACTGGGCTGACACGCCCATGGGGCGGAACCTAAAAACAATATAACTACTCACCTTTCGCTGCTGATCGCAAGATGCCGTTCGCGTGACAAAGGGCAACAGGATGCTCGAAACGCGTAGGGGAGAAGAAAGTGGCTGAACTTTGCTGTGCCCACTAAGTTGTTTGCGATGCTGCTTGGTGAAATAAATATGTTAACCACGCTACGAGTGGGTCTCCAATGGTGGGTGTCCTTGCATTTGGAATATGAGTGGCCTACCCAGGTCGCGGAGATCCCCTCCCTGCTGAAGTGCGGGTCCTGCGAAGGTACGATACCGACGCGCATGGAGAAACGTGGAGTTTCACCGAGGCTAAGAACAGCACAGCAACAACAGCGTGAAGCAGAGCAAACCCATTGCGGAAGTTGTTACTGACCAAAGATCAAATAGCAGTGGCACCTATGAGAGGTTTCAATTTGCACAAGACTCAGAATACCATGAAGCACTGGGCTGACACGCCCATGGGGCGGAACCTAAAAACAATATAACTACTCACCTTTCGCTGCTGATCGCAAGATGCCATTCCCGTGACAAAGGGCAACAGGATGCTCGAAACGCGTAGGGTAGAAGAAAGTGGCTGAACTTTGCTGTGCCCACTAAGTTGTTTGCGATGCTGCTTGGTGAAATAAAGATGTTAACCACGCTACGAGTGGGTCTCCAATGGTGGGTGTCCTTACATTTGGAATATGAGCGGCCTACCCAGGTCGCGGAGAACCCCTCCCTGCTGAAGTGCGGGTCCTGCGAAGGTACGATACCGATGCGGATGGAGAAACGTGGAGTTTCACCGAGGCTAAGAACAGCACAGCAACAACAGCGTGAAGCAGAGCAAACCCATTGCGGAAGTTGTTACTGACCAAAGATCAAATAGCAGCGGCACCTATGAGAGGTTTCAATTTGCACAAGACTCAGAATACCATGAAGCACTGGGCTGACACGCCCATGGGGCGGAACCTAAAAACAATATAACTACTCACCTTTCGCTGCTGATCGCAAGATGCCGTTCCCGTGACAAAGGGCAACAGGATGCTCGAAACGCGTAGGGGAGAAGAAAGTGGCTGAACTTTGCTGTGCCCACTAAGTTGTTTGCGATGCTGCTTGGTGAAATAAATATGTTAACCACGCTACGAGTGGGTCTCCAATGGTGGGTGTCCTTGCATTTGGAATATGAGCGGCCTACCCAGGTCGCGGAGAACCCCTCCCTGCTGAAGTGCGGGTCCTGCGAAGGTACGATACCGACGCGCATGGAGAAACGTGGAGTTTCACCGAGGCTAAGAACAGCACAGCAACAACAGCGTGAAGCAGAGCAAACCCATTGCGGAAGTTGTTACTGACCAAAGATCAAATAGCAGCGGCACCTATGAGAGGTTTCAATTTGCACAAGACTCAGAATACCATGAAGCACTGGGCTGACACGCCCATGGGGCGGAACCTAAAAACAATATAACTACTCACCTTTCACTGCTGATCGCAAGATGCCATTCCTGTGACAAAGGGCAACAGGATGCTCGAAACTCGTAGGGGAGAAGAAAGTGGCTGAACTTTGCTGTGCCCACTAAGTTGTTTGCGATGCTGCTTGGTGAAATAAAGATGTTAACCACGCTACGAGTGGGTCTCCAATGGTGGGTGTCCTTGCATTTGGAATATGAGCGGCCTACCCAGGTCGCGGAGAACCCCTCCCTGCTGAAGTGCGGGTCCTGCGAAGGTACGATACCGACGCGCATGGAGAAACGTGGAGTTTCACCGAGGCTAAGAACAGCACAGCAACAACAGCGGGAAGCAGAGCAAACCCATTGCGGAAGTTGTTACTGACCAAAGATCAAATAGCAGCGGCACCTATGAGAGGTTTCAATTTGCACAAGACTCAGAATACCATGAAGCACTGGGCTGACACGCCCATGGGGCGGAACCTAAAAACAATATAACTACTCACCTTTCGCTGCTGATCGCAAGATGCCATTCCCGTGACAAAGAGCAACAGGATGCTCGAAACGCGTAGGGGAGAAGAAAGTGGCTGAACTTTGCTGTGCCCACTAAGTTGTTTGCGATGCTGCTTGGTGAAATAAAGATGTTAACCACGCTACGAGTGGGTCTCCAATGGTGGGTGTCCTTGCATTTGGAATATGAGCGGCCTACCCAGGTCGCGGAGAACCCCTCCCTGCTGAAGTGCGGGTCCTGCGAAGGTACGATACCGATGCGCATGGAGAAACGTGGAGTTTCACCGAGGCTAAGAACAGCACAGTAACAACAGCGTGAAGCAGAGCAAACCCATTGCGGAAGTTGTTACTGACCAAAGATCAAATAGCAGCGGCACCTATGAGAGGTTTCAATTTGCACAAGACTCAGAATACCATGAAGCACTGGGCTGACACGCCCATGGGGCGGAACCTAAAAACAATATAACTACTCACCTTTCGCTGCTGATCGCAAGATGCCGTTCCCGTGACAAAGGGCAACAGGATGCTCGAAACGCGTAGGGGAGAAGAAAGTGGCTGAACTTTGCTGTGCCCACTAAGTTGTTTGCGATGCTGCTTGGTGAAATAAATATGTTAACCACGCTACGAGTGGGTCTCCAATGGTGGGTGTCCTTGCATTTGGAATATGAGTGGCCTACCCAGGTCGCGGAGAACCCCTCCCTGCTGAAGTGCGGGTCCTGCGAAGGTACGATACCGACGCGCATGGAGAAACGTGGAGTTTCACCGAGGCTAAGAACAGCACAGCAACAACAGCGTGAAGCAGAGCAAACCCATTGCGGAAGTTGTTACTGACCAAAGATCAAATAGCAGCGGCACCTATGAGAGGTTTCAATTTGCACAAGACTCAGAATACCATGAAGCACTGGGCTGACACGCCCATGGGGCGGAACCTAAAAACAATATAACTACTCACCTTTCGCTGCTGATCGCAAGATGCCATTCCCGTGACAAAGGGCAACAGGATGCTCGAAACGCGTAGGGGAGAAGAAAGTGACTGAACTTTGCTGTGCCCACTAAGTTGTTTGCGATGCTGCTTGGTGAAATAAAGATGTTAACCACGCTACGAGTGGGTCTCCAATGGTGGGTGTCCTTGCATTTGGAATATGAGCGGCCTACCCAGGTCGCGGAGAACCCCTCCCTGCTGAAGTGCGGGTCCTGCGAAGGTACGATACCGACGCGCATGGAGAAACGTGGAGTTTCACCGAGGCTAAGAACAGCACAGCAACAACAGCGTGAAGCAGAGCAAACCCATTGCGGAAGTTGTTACTGACCAAAGATCAAATGGCAGCGGCACCTATGAGAGGTTTCAATTTGCACAAGACTCAGAATACCATGAAGCACTGGGCTGACAAGCTAATTGGGCGGAACCTAAAAACAATATAACTACTCACCTTTCGCTGCTGATCGCAAGATGCCATTCCTGTGACAAAGGGCAACAGGATGCTCGAAACGCGTAGGGGAGAAGAAAGTGGCTGAACTTTGCTGTGCCCACTAAGTTTTTTGCGATGCTGCTTGGTGAAATAAAGATGTTAACCACGCTACGAGTGGGTCTCCAATGGTGGGTGTCCTTGCATTTGGAATATGAGCGGCCTACCCAGGTCGTGGAGAACCCCTCCCTGCTGAAGTGCGGGTCCTGCGAAGGTACGATACCGATGCGCATGGAGAAACGTGGAGTTTCACCGAGGCTAAGAACAGCACAGCAACAACAGCGTGAAGCAGAGCAAACCCATTGCGGAAGTTGTTACTGACCAAAGATCAAATAGCAGCGGCACCTATGAGAGGTTTCAATTTGCACAAGACTCAGAATACCATGAAGCACTGGGCTGACACGCCCATGGGGCGGAACCTAAAAACAATATAACTACTCACCTTTCGCTGCTGATCGCAAGATGCCGTTCCCGTGACAAAGGGCAACAGGATGCTCGAAACGCGTAGGGGAGAAGAAAGTGGCTGAACTTTGCTGTGCCCACTAAGTTGTTTGCGATGCTGCTTGGTGAAATAAATATGTTAACCACGCTACGAGTGGGTCTCCAATGGTGGGTGTCCTTGCATTTGGAATATGAGCAGCCTACCCAGGGTCCTGCGGAGAACCCCTCCCTGCTGAAGTGCGGGTCCTGCGAAGGTACGATACCGATGCGCATGGAGAAACGTGGAGTTTCACCGAGGCTAAGAACAGCACAGCAACAACAGCGTGAAGCAGAGCAAACCCATTGCGGAAGTTGTTACTGACCAAAGATCAAATAGCAGCGGCACCTATGAGAGGTTTCAATTTGCACAAGACTCAGAATACCATGAAGCACTGGGCTGACACGCCCATGGGGCGGACCCTAAAAACAATATAACTACTCACCTTTCGCTGCTGATCGCAAGATGCCGTTCCCGTGACAAAGGGCAACAGGATGCTCGAAACGCGTAGGGGAGAAGAAAGTGGCTGAACTTTGCTGTGCCCACTAAGTTGTTTGCGATGCTGCTTGGTGAAATAAATATGTTAACCACGCTACGAGTGGGTCTCCAATGGTGGGTGTCCTTGCATTTGGAATATGAGCGGCATACCCAGGTCGCGGAGAACCCCTCCCTGCTGAAGTGCGGGTCCTGCGAAGGTACGATACCGACGCGCATGGAGAAACGTGGAGTTTCACCGAGGCTAAGAACAGCACAGCAACAACAGCGTGAAGCAGAACAAACCCATTGCGGAAGTTGTTACTGACCAAAGATCAAATAGCAGCGGCACCTATGAGAGGTTTCAATTTGCACAAGACTCAGAATACCATGAAGCACTGGGCTGACACGCCCATGGGGCGGAACCTAAAAACAATATAACTACTCACCTTTCGCTGCTGATTGCAAGTTGCCGTTCCCGTGACAAAGGGCAACAGGATGCTCGAAACGCGTAGGGGAGAAGAAAGTGGCTGAACTTTGCTGTGCCCACTAAGTTGTTTGTGATGCTGCTTGGTGAAATAAATATGTTAACCACGCTACGAGTGGGTCTCCAATGGTGGGTGTCCTTGCATTTGGAATATGAGTGGCCTACCCAGGTCGCGGAGAACCCCTCCCTGCTGAAGTGCGGGTCCTGCGAAGGTACGATACCGACGCGCATGGAGAAACGTGGAGTTTCACCAAGGCTAAGAACAGCACAGCAACAACAGCGTGAAGCAGAGCAAACCCATTGCGGAAGTTGTTACTGACCAAAGATCAAATAGCAGCGGCACCTATGAGAGGTTTCAATTTGCACAAGACTCAGAATACCATGAAGCACTGGGCTGACACGCCCATGGGGCGGAACCTAAAAACAATATAACTACTCACCTTTCGCTGATGATCGCAAGATGCCATTCCTGTGACAAAGGGCAACAGGATGCTCGAAACGCGTAGGGGAGAAGAAAGTGGCTGAACTTTGCTGTGCCCACTAAGTTGTTTGCGATGCTGCTTGGTGAAATAAAGATGTTAACCACGCTACGAGTGGGTCTCCAATGGTGGGTGTCCTTGCATTTGGAATATGAGCGGCCTACCCAGGTCGCGGAGAACCCCTCCCTGCTGAAGTGCGGGTCCTGCGAAAGTACGATACCGACGCGCATGGAGAAACGTGGAGTTTCACCGAGGCTAAGAACAGCACAGCAACAACAGCGTGAAGCAGAGCAAACCCATTGCGGAAGTTGTTACTGACCAAAGATCAAATAGCAGCGGCACCTATGAGAGGTTTCAATTTGCACAAGACTCAGAATACCATGAAGCACTGGGCTGACACGCTAATGGGGCGGAACCTAAAAACAATATAACTACTCACCTTTCGCTGCTGATCGCAAGATGCCATTCCTGTGACAAAGGGCAACAGGATGCTCGAAACGCGTAGGGGAGAAGAAAGTGGCTGAACTTTGCTGTGCCCACTAAGTTTTTTGCGATGCTGCTTGGTGAAATAAAGATGTTAACCACGCTACGAGTGGGTCTCCAATGGTGGGTGTCCTTGCATTTGGAATATGAGCGGCCTACCCAGGTCGTGGAGAACCCCTCCCTGCTGAAGTGCGGGTCCTGCGAAGGTACGATACCGATGCGCATGGAGAAACGTGGAGTTTCACCGAGGCTAAGAACAGCAAAGCAACAACAGCGTGAAGCAGAGCAAACCCATTGCGGAAGTTGTTACTGACCAAAGATCAAATAGCAGCAGCACCTATGAGAGGTTTCAATTTGCACAAGACTCAGAATACCATGAAGCACTGGGCTGACACGCCCATGGGGCGGAACCTAAAAACAATATAACTACTCACCTTTCGCTGCTGATCGCAAGATGCCGTTCCCGTGACAAAGAGCAACAGGATGCTCGAAACGCGTAGGGGAGAAGAAAGTGGCTGAACTTTGCTGTGCCCACTAAGTTGTTTGCGATGCTGCTTGGTGAAATAAAGATGTTAACCACGCTACGAGTGGGTCTCCAATGGTGGGTGTCCTTGCATTTGGAATATGAGCGGCCTACCCAGGTCGCGGAGAACCCCTCCCTGCTGAAGTGCGGGTCCTGCGAAGGTACGATACCGATGCGCATGGAGAAACGTGGAGTTTCACTGAGGCTAAGAACAGCACAGCAACAACAGCGTGAAGCAGAGCAAACCCATTGCGGAAGTTGTTACTGACCAGAGATCAAATGGCAGCGGCACCTATGAGAGGTTTCAATTTGCACAAGACTCAGAATACCATGAAGCACTGGGCTGACACGCCCATGGGGCGGAACCTAAAAACAATATAACTACTCACCTTTCGCTGCTGATCGCAAGATGCCGTTCGCGTGACAAAGGGCAACAGGATGCTCGAAACGCGTAGGGGAGAAGAAAGTGGCTGAACTTTGCTGTGCCCACTAAGTTGTTTGCGATGCTGCTTGGTGAAATAAATATGTTAACCACGCTACGAGTGGGTCTCCAATGGTGGGTGTCCTTGCATTTGGAATATGAGTGGCCTACCCAGGTCGCGGAGATCCCCTCCCTGCTGAAGTGCGGGTCCTGCGAAGGTACGATACCGACGCGCATGGAGAAACGTGGAGTTTCACCGAGGCTAAGAACAGCACAGCAACAACAGCGTGAAGCAGAGCAAACCCATTGCGGAAGTTGTTACTGACCAAAGATCAAATAGCAGTGGCACCTATGAGAGGTTTCAATTTGCACAAGACTCAGAATACCATGAAGCACTGGGCTGACACGCCCATGGGGCGGAACCTAAAAACAATATAACTACTCACCTTTCGCTGCTGATCGCAAGATGCCATTCCCGTGACAAAGGGCAACAGGATGCTCGAAACGCGTAGGGTAGAAGAAAGTGGCTGAACTTTGCTGTGCCCACTAAGTTGTTTGCGATGCTGCTTGGTGAAATAAAGATGTTAACCACGCTACGAGTGGGTCTCCAATGGTGGGTGTCCTTACATTTGGAATATGAGCGGCCTACCCAGGTCGCGGAGAACCCCTCCCTGCTGAAGTGCGGGTCCTGCGAAGGTACGATACCGATGCGCATGGAGAAACGTGGAGTTTCACCGAGGCTAAGAACAGCACAGCAACAACAGCGTGAAGCAGAGCAAACCCATTGCGGAAGTTGTTACTGACCAAAGATCAAATAGCAGCGGCACCTATGAGAGGTTTCAATTTGCACAAGACTCAGAATACCATGAAGCACTGGGCTGACACGCCCATGGGGCGGAACCTAAAAACAATATAACTACTCACCTTTCGCTGCTGATCGCAAGATGCCGTTCCCGTGACAAAGGGCAACAGGATGCTCGAAACGCGTAGGGGAGAAGAAAGTGGCTGAACTTTGCTGTGCCCACTAAGTTGTTTGCGATGCTGCTTGGTGAAATAAATATGTTAACCACGCTACGAGTGGGTCTCCAATGGTGGGTGTCCTTGCATTTGGAATATGAGCGGCCTACCCAGGTCGCGGAGAACCCCTCCCTGCTGAAGTGCGGGTCCTGCGAAGGTACGATACCGACGCGCATGGAGAAACGTGGAGTTTCACCGAGGCTAAGAACAGCACAGCAACAACAGCGTGAAGCAGAGCAAACCCATTGCGGAAGTTGTTACTGACCAAAGATCAAATAGCAGCGGCACCTATGAGAGGTTTCAATTTGCACAAGACTCAGAATACCATGAAGCACTGGGCTGACACGCCCATGGGGCGGAACCTAAAAACAATATAACTACTCACCTTTCACTGCTGATCGCAAGATGCCATTCCTGTGACAAAGGGCAACAGGATGCTCGAAACGCGTAGGGGAGAAGAAAGTGGCTGAACTTTGCTGTGCCCACTAAGTTGTTTGCGATGCTGCTTGGTGAAATAAAGATGTTAACCACGCTACGAGTGGGTCTCCAATGGTGGGTGTCCTTGCATTTGGAATATGAGCGGCCTACCCAGGTCGCGGAGAACCCCTCCCTGCTGAAGTGCGGGTCCTGCGAAGGTACGATACCGACGCGCATGGAGAAACGTGGAGTTTCACCGAGGCTAAGAACAGCACAGCAACAACAGCGGGAAGCAGAGCAAACCCATTGCGGAAGTTGTTACTGACCAAAGATCAAATAGCAGCGGCACCTATGAGAGGTTTCAATTTGCACAAGACTCAGAATACCATGAAGCACTGGGCTGACACGCCCATGGGGCGGAACCTAAAAACAATATAACTACTCACCTTTCGCTGCTGATCGCAAGATGCCATTCCCGTGACAAAGAGCAACAGGATGCTCGAAACGCGTAGGGGAGAAGAAAGTGGCTGAACTTTGCTGTGCCCACTAAGTTGTTTGCGATGCTGCTTGGTGAAATAAAGATGTTAACCACGCTACGAGTGGGTCTCCAATGGTGGGTGTCCTTGCATTTGGAATATGAGCGGCCTACCCAGGTCGCGGAGAACCCCTCCCTGCTGAAGTGCGGGTCCTGCGAAGGTACGATACCGATGCGCATGGAGAAACGTGGAGTTTCACCGAGGCTAAGAACAGCACAGTAACAACAGCGTGAAGCAGAGCAAACCCATTGCGGAAGTTGTTACTGACCAAAGATCAAATAGCAGCGGCACCTATGAGAGGTTTCAATTTGCACAAGACTCAGAATACCATGAAGCACTGGGCTGACACGCCCATGGGGCGGAACCTAAAAACAATATAACTACTCACCTTTCGCTGCTGATCGCAAGATGCCGTTCCCGTGACAAAGGGCAACAGGATGCTCGAAACGCGTAGGGGAGAAGAAAGTGGCTGAACTTTGCTGTGCCCACTAAGTTGTTTGCGATGCTGCTTGGTGAAATAAATATGTTAACCACGCTACGAGTGGGTCTCCAATGGTGGGTGTCCTTGCATTTGGAATATGAGTGGCCTACCCAGGTCGCGGAGAACCCCTCCCTGCTGAAGTGCGGGTCCTGCGAAGGTACGATACCGACGCGCATGGAGAAACGTGGAGTTTCACCGAGGCTAAGAACAGCACAGCAACAACAGCGTGAAGCAGAGCAAACCCATTGCGGAAGTTGTTACTGACCAAAGATCAAATAGCAGCGGCACCTATGAGAGGTTTCAATTTGCACAAGACTCAGAATACCATGAAGCACTGGGCTGACACGCCCATGGGGCGGAACCTAAAAACAATATAACTACTCACCTTTCGCTGCTGATCGCAAGATGCCATTCCCGTGACAAAGGGCAACAGGATGCTCGAAACGCGTAGGGGAGAAGAAAGTGACTGAACTTTGCTGTGCCCACTAAGTTGTTTGCGATGCTGCTTGGTGAAATAAAGATGTTAACCACGCTACGAGTGGGTCTCCAATGGTGGGTGTCCTTGCATTTGGAATATGAGCGGCCTACCCAGGTCGCGGAGAACCCCTCCCTGCTGAAGTGCGGGTCCTGCGAAGGTACGATACCGACGCGCATGGAGAAACGTGGAGTTTCACCGAGGCTAAGAACAGCACAGCAACAACAGCGTGAAGCAGAGCAAACCCATTGCGGAAGTTGTTACTGACCAAAGATCAAATGGCAGCGGCACCTATGAGAGGTTTCAATTTGCACAAGACTCAGAATACCATGAAGCACTGGGCTGACAAGCTAATTGGGCGGAACCTAAAAACAATATAACTACTCACCTTTCGCTGCTGATCGCAAGATGCCATTCCTGTGACAAAGGGCAACAGGATGCTCGAAACGCGTAGGGGAGAAGAAAGTGGCTGAACTTTGCTGTGCCCACTAAGTTTTTTGCGATGCTGCTTGGTGAAATAAAGATGTTAACCACGCTACGAGTGGGTCTCCAATGGTGGGTGTCCTTGCATTTGGAATATGAGCGGCCTACCCAGGTCGTGGAGAACCCCTCCCTGCTGAAGTGCGGGTCCTGCGAAGGTACGATACCGATGCGCATGGAGAAACGTGGAGTTTCACCGAGGCTAAGAACAGCACAGCAACAACAGCGTGAAGCAGAGCAAACCCATTGCGGAAGTTGTTACTGACCAAAGATCAAATAGCAGCGGCACCTATGAGAGGTTTCAATTTGCACAAGACTCAGAATACCATGAAGCACTGGGCTGACACGCCCATGGGGCGGAACCTAAAAACAATATAACTACTCACCTTTCGCTGCTGATCGCAAGATGCCGTTCCCGTGACAAAGGGCAACAGGATGCTCGAAACGCGTAGGGGAGAAGAAAGTGGCTGAACTTTGCTGTGCCCACTAAGTTGTTTGCGATGCTGCTTGGTGAAATAAATATGTTAACCACGCTACGAGTGGGTCTCCAATGGTGGGTGTCCTTGCATTTGGAATATGAGCAGCCTACCCAGGGTCCTGCGGAGAACCCCTCCCTGCTGAAGTGCGGGTCCTGCGAAGGTACGATACCGATGCGCATGGAGAAACGTGGAGTTTCACCGAGGCTAAGAACAGCACAGCAACAACAGCGTGAAGCAGAGCAAACCCATTGCGGAAGTTGTTACTGACCAAAGATCAAATAGCAGCGGCACCTATGAGAGGTTTCAATTTGCACAAGACTCAGAATACCATGAAGCACTGGGCTGACACGCCCATGGGGCGGACCCTAAAAACAATATAACTACTCACCTTTCGCTGCTGATCGCAAGATGCCGTTCCCGTGACAAAGGGCAACAGGATGCTCGAAACGCGTAGGGGAGAAGAAAGTGGCTGAACTTTGCTGTGCCCACTAAGTTGTTTGCGATGCTGCTTGGTGAAATAAATATGTTAACCACGCTACGAGTGGGTCTCCAATGGTGGGTGTCCTTGCATTTGGAATATGAGCGGCATACCCAGGTCGCGGAGAACCCCTCCCTGCTGAAGTGCGGGTCCTGCGAAGGTACGATACCGACGCGCATGGAGAAACGTGGAGTTTCACCGAGGCTAAGAACAGCACAGCAACAACAGCGTGAAGCAGAACAAACCCATTGCGGAAGTTGTTACTGACCAAAGATCAAATAGCAGCGGCACCTATGAGAGGTTTCAATTTGCACAAGACTCAGAATACCATGAAGCACTGGGCTGACACGCCCATGGGGCGGAACCTAAAAACAATATAACTACTCACCTTTCGCTGCTGATTGCAAGTTGCCGTTCCCGTGACAAAGGGCAACAGGATGCTCGAAACGCGTAGGGGAGAAGAAAGTGGCTGAACTTTGCTGTGCCCACTAAGTTGTTTGTGATGCTGCTTGGTGAAATAAATATGTTAACCACGCTACGAGTGGGTCTCCAATGGTGGGTGTCCTTGCATTTGGAATATGAGTGGCCTACCCAGGTCGCGGAGAACCCCTCCCTGCTGAAGTGCGGGTCCTGCGAAGGTACGATACCGACGCGCATGGAGAAACGTGGAGTTTCACCAAGGCTAAGAACAGCACAGCAACAACAGCGTGAAGCAGAGCAAACCCATTGCGGAAGTTGTTACTGACCAAAGATCAAATAGCAGCGGCACCTATGAGAGGTTTCAATTTGCACAAGACTCAGAATACCATGAAGCACTGGGCTGACACGCCCATGGGGCGGAACCTAAAAACAATATAACTACTCACCTTTCGCTGATGATCGCAAGATGCCATTCCTGTGACAAAGGGCAACAGGATGCTCGAAACGCGTAGGGGAGAAGAAAGTGGCTGAACTTTGCTGTGCCCACTAAGTTGTTTGCGATGCTGCTTGGTGAAATAAAGATGTTAACCACGCTACGAGTGGGTCTCCAATGGTGGGTGTCCTTGCATTTGGAATATGAGCGGCCTACCCAGGTCGCGGAGAACCCCTCCCTGCTGAAGTGCGGGTCCTGCGAAAGTACGATACCGACGCGCATGGAGAAACGTGGAGTTTCACCGAGGCTAAGAACAGCACAGCAACAACAGCGTGAAGCAGAGCAAACCCATTGCGGAAGTTGTTACTGACCAAAGATCAAATAGCAGCGGCACCTATGAGAGGTTTCAATTTGCACAAGACTCAGAATACCATGAAGCACTGGGCTGACACGCTAATGGGGCGGAACCTAAAAACAATATAACTACTCACCTTTCGCTGCTGATCGCAAGATGCCATTCCTGTGACAAAGGGCAACAGGATGCTCGAAACGCGTAGGGGAGAAGAAAGTGGCTGAACTTTGCTGTGCCCACTAAGTTTTTTGCGATGCTGCTTGGTGAAATAAAGATGTTAACCACGCTACGAGTGGGTCTCCAATGGTGGGTGTCCTTGCATTTGGAATATGAGCGGCCTACCCAGGTCGTGGAGAACCCCTCCCTGCTGAAGTGCGGGTCCTGCGAAGGTACGATACCGATGCGCATGGAGAAACGTGGAGTTTCACCGAGGCTAAGAACAGCAAAGCAACAACAGCGTGAAGCAGAGCAAACCCATTGCGGAAGTTGTTACTGACCAAAGATCAAATAGCAGCAGCACCTATGAGAGGTTTCAATTTGCACAAGACTCAGAATACCATGAAGCACTGGGCTGACACGCCCATGGGGCGGAACCTAAAAACAATATAACTACTCACCTTTCGCTGCTGATCGCAAGATGCCGTTCCCGTGACAAAGAGCAACAGGATGCTCGAAACGCGTAGGGGAGAAGAAAGTGGCTGAACTTTGCTGTGCCCACTAAGTTGTTTGCGATGCTGCTTGGTGAAATAAAGATGTTAACCACGCTACGAGTGGGTCTCCAATGGTGGGTGTCCTTGCATTTGGAATATGAGCGGCCTACCCAGGTCGCGGAGAACCCCTCCCTGCTGAAGTGCGGGTCCTGCGAAGGTACGATACCGATGCGCATGGAGAAACGTGGAGTTTCACTGAGGCTAAGAACAGCACAGCAACAACAGCGTGAAGCAGAGCAAACCCATTGCGGAAGTTGTTACTGACCAGAGATCAAATGGCAGCGGCACCTATGAGAGGTTTCAATTTGCACAAGACTCAGAATACCATGAAGCACTGGGCTGACACGCCCATGGGGCGGAACCTAAAAACAATATAACTACTCACCTTTCGCTGCTGATCGCAAGATGCCGTTCGCGTGACAAAGGGCAACAGGATGCTCGAAACGCGTAGGGGAGAAGAAAGTGGCTGAACTTTGCTGTGCCCACTAAGTTGTTTGCGATGCTGCTTGGTGAAATAAATATGTTAACCACGCTACGAGTGGGTCTCCAATGGTGGGTGTCCTTGCATTTGGAATATGAGTGGCCTACCCAGGTCGCGGAGATCCCCTCCCTGCTGAAGTGCGGGTCCTGCGAAGGTACGATACCGACGCGCATGGAGAAACGTGGAGTTTCACCGAGGCTAAGAACAGCACAGCAACAACAGCGTGAAGCAGAGCAAACCCATTGCGGAAGTTGTTACTGACCAAAGATCAAATAGCAGTGGCACCTATGAGAGGTTTCAATTTGCACAAGACTCAGAATACCATGAAGCACTGGGCTGACACGCCCATGGGGCGGAACCTAAAAACAATATAACTACTCACCTTTCGCTGCTGATCGCAAGATGCCATTCCCGTGACAAAGGGCAACAGGATGCTCGAAACGCGTAGGGTAGAAGAAAGTGGCTGAACTTTGCTGTGCCCACTAAGTTGTTTGCGATGCTGCTTGGTGAAATAAAGATGTTAACCACGCTACGAGTGGGTCTCCAATGGTGGGTGTCCTTACATTTGGAATATGAGCGGCCTACCCAGGTCGCGGAGAACCCCTCCCTGCTGAAGTGCGGGTCCTGCGAAGGTACGATACCGATGCGCATGGAGAAACGTGGAGTTTCACCGAGGCTAAGAACAGCACAGCAACAACAGCGTGAAGCAGAGCAAACCCATTGCGGAAGTTGTTACTGACCAAAGATCAAATAGCAGCGGCACCTATGAGAGGTTTCAATTTGCACAAGACTCAGAATACCATGAAGCACTGGGCTGACACGCCCATGGGGCGGAACCTAAAAACAATATAACTACTCACCTTTCGCTGCTGATCGCAAGATGCCGTTCCCGTGACAAAGGGCAACAGGATGCTCGAAACGCGTAGGGGAGAAGAAAGTGGCTGAACTTTGCTGTGCCCACTAAGTTGTTTGCGATGCTGCTTGGTGAAATAAATATGTTAACCACGCTACGAGTGGGTCTCCAATGGTGGGTGTCCTTGCATTTGGAATATGAGCGGCCTACCCAGGTCGCGGAGAACCCCTCCCTGCTGAAGTGCGGGTCCTGCGAAGGTACGATACCGACGCGCATGGAGAAACGTGGAGTTTCACCGAGGCTAAGAACAGCACAGCAACAACAGCGTGAAGCAGAGCAAACCCATTGCGGAAGTTGTTACTGACCAAAGATCAAATAGCAGCGGCACCTATGAGAGGTTTCAATTTGCACAAGACTCAGAATACCATGAAGCACTGGGCTGACACGCCCATGGGGCGGAACCTAAAAACAATATAACTACTCACCTTTCACTGCTGATCGCAAGATGCCATTCCTGTGACAAAGGGCAACAGGATGCTCGAAACGCGTAGGGGAGAAGAAAGTGGCTGAACTTTGCTGTGCCCACTAAGTTGTTTGCGATGCTGCTTGGTGAAATAAAGATGTTAACCACGCTACGAGTGGGTCTCCAATGGTGGGTGTCCTTGCATTTGGAATATGAGCGGCCTACCCAGGTCGCGGAGAACCCCTCCCTGCTGAAGTGCGGGTCCTGCGAAGGTACGATACCGACGCGCATGGAGAAACGTGGAGTTTCACCGAGGCTAAGAACAGCACAGCAACAACAGCGGGAAGCAGAGCAAACCCATTGCGGAAGTTGTTACTGACCAAAGATCAAATAGCAGCGGCACCTATGAGAGGTTTCAATTTGCACAAGACTCAGAATACCATGAAGCACTGGGGTGACACGCCCATGGGGCGGAACCTAAAAACAATATAACTACTCACCTTTCGCTGCTGATCGCAAGATGCCATTCCCGTGACAAAGAGCAACAGGATGCTCGAAACGCGTAGGGGAGAAGAAAGTGGCTGAACTTTGCTGTGCCCACTAAGTTGTTTGCGATGCTGCTTGGTGAAATAAAGATGTTAACCACGCTACGAGTGGGTCTCCAATGGTGGGTGTCCTTGCATTTGGAATATGAGCGGCCTACCCAGGTCGCGGAGAACCCCTCCCTGCTGAAGTGCGGGTCCTGCGAAGGTACGATACCGATGCGCATGGAGAAACGTGGAGTTTCACCGAGGCTAAGAACAGCACAGTAACAACAGCGTGAAGCAGAGCAAACCCATTGCGGAAGTTGTTACTGACCAAAGATCAAATAGCAGCGGCACCTATGAGAGGTTTCAATTTGCACAAGACTCAGAATACCATGAAGCACTGGGCTGACACGCCCATGGGGCGGAACCTAAAAACAATATAACTACTCACCTTTCGCTGCTGATCGCAAGATGCCGTTCCCGTGACAAAGGGCAACAGGATGCTCGAAACGCGTAGGGGAGAAGAAAGTGGCTGAACTTTGCTGTGCCCACTAAGTTGTTTGCGATGCTGCTTGGTGAAATAAATATGTTAACCACGCTACGAGTGGGTCTCCAATGGTGGGTGTCCTTGCATTTGGAATATGAGTGGCCTACCCAGGTCGCGGAGAACCCCTCCCTGCTGAAGTGCGGGTCCTGCGAAGGTACGATACCGACGCGCATGGAGAAACGTGGAGTTTCACCGAGGCTAAGAACAGCACAGCAACAACAGCGTGAAGCAGAGCAAACCCATTGCGGAAGTTGTTACTGACCAAAGATCAAATAGCAGCGGCACCTATGAGAGGTTTCAATTTGCACAAGACTCAGAATACCATGAAGCACTGGGCTGACACGCCCATGGGGCGGAACCTAAAAACAATATAACTACTCACCTTTCGCTGCTGATCGCAAGATGCCATTCCCGTGACAAAGGGCAACAGGATGCTCGAAACGCGTAGGGGAGAAGAAAGTGACTGAACTTTGCTGTGCCCACTAAGTTGTTTGCGATGCTGCTTGGTGAAATAAAGATGTTAACCACGCTACGAGTGGGTCTCCAATGGTGGGTGTCCTTGCATTTGGAATATGAGCGGCCTACCCAGGTCGCGGAGAACCCCTCCCTGCTGAAGTGCGGGTCCTGCGAAGGTACGATACCGACGCGCATGGAGAAACGTGGAGTTTCACCGAGGCTAAGAACAGCACAGCAACAACAGCGTGAAGCAGAGCAAACCCATTGCGGAAGTTGTTACTGACCAAAGATCAAATGGCAGCGGCACCTATGAGAGGTTTCAATTTGCACAAGACTCAGAATACCATGAAGCACTGGGCTGACAAGCTAATTGGGCGGAACCTAAAAACAATATAACTACTCACCTTTCGCTGCTGATCGCAAGATGCCATTCCTGTGACAAAGGGCAACAGGATGCTCGAAACGCGTAGGGGAGAAGAAAGTGGCTGAACTTTGCTGTGCCCACTAAGTTTTTTGCGATGCTGCTTGGTGAAATAAAGATGTTAACCACGCTACGAGTGGGTCTCCAATGGTGGGTGTCCTTGCATTTGGAATATGAGCGGCCTACCCAGGTCGTGGAGAACCCCTCCCTGCTGAAGTGCGGGTCCTGCGAAGGTACGATACCGATGCGCATGGAGAAACGTGGAGTTTCACCGAGGCTAAGAACAGCACAGCAACAACAGCGTGAAGCAGAGCAAACCCATTGCGGAAGTTGTTACTGACCAAAGATCAAATAGCAGCGGCACCTATGAGAGGTTTCAATTTGCACAAGACTCAGAATACCATGAAGCACTGGGCTGACACGCCCATGGGGCGGAACCTAAAAACAATATAACTACTCACCTTTCGCTGCTGATCGCAAGATGCCGTTCCCGTGACAAAGGGCAACAGGATGCTCGAAACGCGTAGGGGAGAAGAAAGTGGCTGAACTTTGCTGTGCCCACTAAGTTGTTTGCGATGCTGCTTGGTGAAATAAATATGTTAACCACGCTACGAGTGGGTCTCCAATGGTGGGTGTCCTTGCATTTGGAATATGAGCAGCCTACCCAGGGTCCTGCGGAGAACCCCTCCCTGCTGAAGTGCGGGTCCTGCGAAGGTACGATACCGATGCGCATGGAGAAACGTGGAGTTTCACCGAGGCTAAGAACAGCACAGCAACAACAGCGTGAAGCAGAGCAAACCCATTGCGGAAGTTGTTACTGACCAAAGATCAAATAGCAGCGGCACCTATGAGAGGTTTCAATTTGCACAAGACTCAGAATACCATGAAGCACTGGGCTGACACGCCCATGGGGCGGACCCTAAAAACAATATAACTACTCACCTTTCGCTGCTGATCGCAAGATGCCGTTCCCGTGACAAAGGGCAACAGGATGCTCGAAACGCGTAGGGGAGAAGAAAGTGGCTGAACTTTGCTGTGCCCACTAAGTTGTTTGCGATGCTGCTTGGTGAAATAAATATGTTAACCACGCTACGAGTGGGTCTCCAATGGTGGGTGTCCTTGCATTTGGAATATGAGCGGCATACCCAGGTCGCGGAGAACCCCTCCCTGCTGAAGTGCGGGTCCTGCGAAGGTACGATACCGACGCGCATGGAGAAACGTGGAGTTTCACCGAGGCTAAGAACAGCACAGCAACAACAGCGTGAAGCAGAACAAACCCATTGCGGAAGTTGTTACTGACCAAAGATCAAATAGCAGCGGCACCTATGAGAGGTTTCAATTTGCACAAGACTCAGAATACCATGAAGCACTGGGCTGACACGCCCATGGGGCGGAACCTAAAAACAATATAACTACTCACCTTTCGCTGCTGATTGCAAGTTGCCGTTCCCGTGACAAAGGGCAACAGGATGCTCGAAACGCGTAGGGGAGAAGAAAGTGGCTGAACTTTGCTGTGCCCACTAAGTTGTTTGTGATGCTGCTTGGTGAAATAAATATGTTAACCACGCTACGAGTGGGTCTCCAATGGTGGGTGTCCTTGCATTTGGAATATGAGTGGCCTACCCAGGTCGCGGAGAACCCCTCCCTGCTGAAGTGCGGGTCCTGCGAAGGTACGATACCGACGCGCATGGAGAAACGTGGAGTTTCACCAAGGCTAAGAACAGCACAGCAACAACAGCGTGAAGCAGAGCAAACCCATTGCGGAAGTTGTTACTGACCAAAGATCAAATAGCAGCGGCACCTATGAGAGGTTTCAATTTGCACAAGACTCAGAATACCATGAAGCACTGGGCTGACACGCCCATGGGGCGGAACCTAAAAACAATATAACTACTCACCTTTCGCTGATGATCGCAAGATGCCATTCCTGTGACAAAGGGCAACAGGATGCTCGAAACGCGTAGGGGAGAAGAAAGTGGCTGAACTTTGCTGTGCCCACTAAGTTGTTTGCGATGCTGCTTGGTGAAATAAAGATGTTAACCACGCTACGAGTGGGTCTCCAATGGTGGGTGTCCTTGCATTTGGAATATGAGCGGCCTACCCAGGTCGCGGAGAACCCCTCCCTGCTGAAGTGCGGGTCCTGCGAAAGTACGATACCGACGCGCATGGAGAAACGTGGAGTTTCACCGAGGCTAAGAACAGCACAGCAACAACAGCGTGAAGCAGAGCAAACCCATTGCGGAAGTTGTTACTGACCAAAGATCAAATAGCAGCGGCACCTATGAGAGGTTTCAATTTGCACAAGACTCAGAATACCATGAAGCACTGGGCTGACACGCTAATGGGGCGGAACCTAAAAACAATATAACTACTCACCTTTCGCTGCTGATCGCAAGATGCCATTCCTGTGACAAAGGGCAACAGGATGCTCGAAACGCGTAGGGGAGAAGAAAGTGGCTGAACTTTGCTGTGCCCACTAAGTTTTTTGCGATGCTGCTTGGTGAAATAAAGATGTTAACCACGCTACGAGTGGGTCTCCAATGGTGGGTGTCCTTGCATTTGGAATATGAGCGGCCTACCCAGGTCGTGGAGAACCCCTCCCTGCTGAAGTGCGGGTCCTGCGAAGGTACGATACCGATGCGCATGGAGAAACGTGGAGTTTCACCGAGGCTAAGAACAGCAAAGCAACAACAGCGTGAAGCAGAGCAAACCCATTGCGGAAGTTGTTACTGACCAAAGATCAAATAGCAGCAGCACCTATGAGAGGTTTCAATTTGCACAAGACTCAGAATACCATGAAGCACTGGGCTGACACGCCCATGGGGCGGAACCTAAAAACAATATAACTACTCACCTTTCGCTGCTGATCGCAAGATGCCGTTCCCGTGACAAAGGGCAACAGGATTCTCGAAACGCGTAGGGGAGAAGAAAGTGGCTGAACTTTGCTGTGCCCACTAAGTTGTTTGCGATGCTGCTTGGTGAAATAAATATGTTAACCACGCTACGAGTGGGTCTCCAATGGTGGGTGTCCTTGCATTTGGAATATGAGCGGCCTACCCAGGGTCCTGCGGAGAACCCCTCCCTGCTGAAGTGCGGGTCCTGCGAAGGTTCGATACCGATGCGCATGGAGAAACGTGGAGTTTCACCGAGGCTAAGAACAGCACAGCAACAACAGCGTGAAGCAGAGCAAACCCATTGCGGAAGTTGTTACTGACCAAAGATCAAATAGCAGCGGCACCTATGAGAGGTTTCAATTTGCACAAGACTCAGAATACCATGAAGCACTGGGCTGACACGCCCATGGGGCGGAACCTAAAAACAATATAACTACTCACCTTTCGCTGCTGATCGCAAGATGCCGTTCCCGTGACAAAGGGCAACAGGATGCTCGAAACGCGTAGGGGAGAAGAAAGTGGCTGAACTTTGCTGTGCCCACTAAGTTGTTTGCGATGCTGCTTGGTGAAATAAATATGTTAACCACGCTACGAGTGGGTCTCCAATGGTGGGTGTCCTTGCATTTGGAATATGAGTGGCCTACCCAGGTCGCGGAGATCCCCTCCCTGCTGAAGTGCGGGTCCTGCGAAGGTACGATACCGACGCGCATGGAGAAACGTGGAGTTTCACCGAGGCTAAGAACAGCACAGCAACAACAGCGTGAAGCAGAGCAAACCCATTGCGGAAGTTGTTACTGACCAAAGATCAAATAGCAGTGGCACCTATGAGAGGTTTCAATTTGCACAAGACTCAGAATACCATGAAGCACTGGGCTGACACGCCCATGGGGCGGAACCTAAAAACAATATAACTACTCACCTTTCGCTGCTGATCGCAAGATGCCATTCCCGTGACAAAGGGCAACAGGATGCTCGAAACGCGTAGGGGAGAAGAAAGTGGCTGAACTTTGCTGTGCCCACTAAGTTGTTTGCGATGCTGCTTGGTGAAATAAAGATGTTAACCACGCTACGAGTGGGTCTCCAATGGTGGGTGTCCTTGCATTTGGAATATGAGCGGCCTACCCAGGTCGCGGAGAACCCCTCCCTGCTGAAGTGCGGGTCCTGCGAAGGTACGATACCGATGCGCATGGAGAAACGTGGAGTTTCACCGAGGCTAAGAACAGCACAGCAACAACAGCGTGAAGCAGAGCAAACCCATTGCGGAAGTTGTTACTGACCAAAGATCAAATAGCAGCGGCACCTATGAGAGGTTTCAATTTGCACAAGACTCAGAATACCATGAAGCACTGGGCTGACACGCCCATGGGGCGGAACCTAAAAACAATATAACTACTCACCTTTCGCTGCTGATCGCAAGATGCCGTTCCCGTGACAAAGGGCAACAGGATGCTCGAAACGCGTAGGGGAGAAGAAAGTGGCTGAACTTTGCTGTGCCCACTAAGTTGTTTGCGATGCTGCTTGGTGAAATAAATATGTTAACCACGCTACGAGTGGGTCTCCAATGGTGGGTGTCCTTGCATTTGGAATATGAGCGGCCTACCCAGGTCGCGGAGAACCCCTCCCTGCTGAAGTGCGGGTCCTGCGAAGGTACGATACCGACGCGCATGGAGAAACGTGGAGTTTCACCGAGGCTAAGAACAGCACAGCAACAACAGCGTGAAGCAGAGCAAACCCATTGCGGAAGTTGTTACTGACCAAAGATCAAATAGCAGCGGCACCTATGAGAGGTTTCAATTTGCACAAGACTCAGAATACCATGAAGCACTGGGCTGACACGCCCATGGGGCGGAACCTAAAAACAATATAACTACTCACCTTTCACTGCTGATCGCAAGATGCCATTCCTGTGACAAAGGGCAACAGGATGCTCGAAACGCGTAGGGGAGAAGAAAGTGGCTGAACTTTGCTGTGCCCACTAAGTTGTTTGCGATGCTGCTTGGTGAAATAAAGATGTTAACCACGCTACGAGTGGGTCTCCAATGGTGGGTGTCCTTGCATTTGGAATATGAGCGGCCTACCCAGGTCGCGGAGAACCCCTCCCTGCTGAAGTGCGGGTCCTGCGAAGGTACGATACCGACGCGCATGGAGAAACGTGGAGTTTCACCGAGGCTAAGAACAGCACAGCAACAACAGCGGGAAGCAGAGCAAACCCATTGCGGAAGTTGTTACTGACCAAAGATCAAATAGCAGCGGCACCTATGAGAGGTTTCAATTTGCACAAGACTCAGAATACCATGAAGCACTGGGCTGACACGCCCATGGGGCGGAACCTAAAAACAATATAACTACTCACCTTTCGCTGCTGATCGCAAGATGCCATTCCCGTGACAAAGAGCAACAGGATGCTCGAAACGCGTAGGGGAGAAGAAAGTGGCTGAACTTTGCTGTGCCCACTAAGTTGTTTGCGATGCTGCTTGGTGAAATAAAGATGTTAACCACGCTACGAGTGGGTCTCCAATGGTGGGTGTCCTTGCATTTGGAATATGAGCGGCCTACCCAGGTCGCGGAGAACCCCTCCCTGCTGAAGTGCGGGTCCTGCGAAGGTACGATACCGATGCGCATGGAGAAACGTGGAGTTTCACCGAGGCTAAGAACAGCACAGTAACAACAGCGTGAAGCAGAGCAAACCTATTGCGGAAGTTGTTACTGACCAAAGATCAAATAGCAGCGGCACCTATGAGAGGTTTCAATTTGCACAAGACTCAGAATACCATGAAGCACTGGGCTGACACGCCCATGGGGCGGAACCTAAAAACAATATAACTACTCACCTTTCGCTGCTGATCGCAAGATGCCGTTCCCGTGACAAAGGGCAACAGGATGCTCGAAACGCGTAGGGGAGAAGAAAGTGGCTGAACTTTGCTGTGCCCACTAAGTTGTTTGCGATGCTGCTTGGTGAAATAAATATGTTAACCACGCTACGAGTGGGTCTCCAATGGTGGGTGTCCTTGCATTTGGAATATGAGTGGCCTACCCAGGTCGCGGAGAACCCCTCCCTGCTGAAGTGCGGGTCCTGCGAAGGTACGATACCGACGCGCATGGAGAAACGTGGAGTTTCACCGAGGCTAAGAACAGCACAGCAACAACAGCGTGAAGCAGAGCAAACCCATTGCGGAAGTTGTTACTGACCAAAGATCAAATAGCAGCGGCACCTATGAGAGGTTTCAATTTGCACAAGACTCAGAATACCATGAAGCACTGGGCTGACACGCCCATGGGGCGGAACCTAAAAACAATATAACTACTCACCTTTCGCTGCTGATCGCAAGATGCCATTCCCGTGACAAAGGGCAACAGGATGCTCGAAACGCGTAGGGGAGAAGAAAGTGGCTGAACTTTGCTGTGCCCACTAAGTTGTTTGCGATGCTGCTTGGTGAAATAAAGATGTTAACCACGCTACGAGTGGGTCTCCAATGGTGGGTGTCCTTGCATTTGGAATATGAGCGGCCTACCCAGGTCGCGGAGAACCCCTCCCTGCTGAAGTGCGGGTCCTGCGAAGGTACGATACCGACGCGCATGGAGAAACGTGGAGTTTCACCGAGGCTAAGAACAGCACAGCAACAACAGCGTGAAGCAGAGCAAACCCATTGCGGAAGTTGTTACTGACCAAAGATCAAATAGCAGCGGCACCTATGAGAGGTTTCAATTTGCACAAGACTCAGAATACCATGAAGCACTGGGCTGACAAGCTAATGGGGCGGAACCTAAAAACAATATAACTACTCACCTTTCGCTGCTGATCGCAAGATGCCATTCCTGTGACAAAGGGCAACAGGATGCTCGAAACGCGTAGGGGAGAAGAAAGTGGCTGAACTTTGCTGTGCCCACTAAGTTTTTTGCGATGCTGCTTGGTGAAATAAAGATGTTAACCACGCTACGAGTGGGTCTCCAATGGTGGGTGTCCTTGCATTTGGAATATGAGCGGCCTACCCAGGTCGTGGAGAACCCCTCCCTGCTGAAGTGCGGGTCCTGCGAAGGTACGATACTGATGCGCATGGAGAAACGTGGAGTTTCACCGAGGCTAAGAACAGCACAGCAACAACAGCGTGAAGCAGAGCAAACCCATTGCGGAAGTTGTTACTGACCAAAGATCAAATAGCAGCGGCACCTATGAGAGGTTTCAATTTGCACAAGACTCAGAATACCATGAAGCACTGGGCTGACACGCCCATGGGGCGGAACCTAAAAACAATATAACTACTCACCTTTCGCTGCTGATCGCAAGATGCCGTTCCCGTGACAAAGGCCAACAGGATGCTCGAAACGCGTAGGGGAGAAGAAAGTGGCTGAACTTTGCTGTGCCCACTAAGTTGTTTGCGATGCTGCTTGGTGAAATAAATATGTTAACCACGCTACGAGTGGGTCTCCAATGGTGGGTGTCCTTGCATTTGGAATATGAGCGGCCTACCCAGGGTCCTGCGGAGAACCCCTCCCTGCTGAAGTGCGGGTCCTGCGAAGGTACGATACCGACGCGCATGGAGAAACGTGGAGTTTCACCAAGGCTAAGAACAGCACAGCAACAACAGCGTGAAGCAGAACAAACCCATTGCGGAAGTTGTTACTGACCAAAGATCAAATAGCAGCGGCACCTATGAGAGGTTTCAATTTGCACAAGACTCAGAATACCATGAAGCACTGGGCTGACACGCCCATGGGGCGGAACCTAAAAACAATATAACTACTCACCTTTCGCTGCTGATCGCAAGATGCCATTCCCGTGACAAAGAGCAACAGGATGCTCGAAACGCGTAGGGGAGAAGAAAGTGGCTGAACTTTGCTGTGCCCACTAAGTTGTTTGCGATGCTGCTTGGTGAAATAAAGATGTTAACCACGCTACGAGTGGGTCTCCAATGGTGGGTGTCCTTGCATTTGGAATATGAGCGGCCTACCCAGGTCGCGGAGAACCCCTCCCTGCTGAAGTGCGGGTCCTGCGAAGGTACGATACCGATGCGCATGGAGAAACGTGGAGTTTCACTGAGGCTAAGAACAGCACAGCAACAACAGCGTGAAGCAGAGCAAACCCATTGCGGAAGTTGTTACTGACCAAAGATCAAATGGCAGCGGCACCTATGAGAGGTTTCAATTTGCACAAGACTCAGAATACCATGAAGCACTGGGCTGACACGCCCATGGGGCGGAACCTAAAAACAATATAACTACTCACCTTTCGCTGCTGATCGCAAGATGCCGTTCCCGTGAAAAAGGGCAACAGGATGCTCGAAACGCGTAGGGGAGAAGAAAGTGGCTGAACTTTGCTGTGCCCACTAAGTTGTTTGCGATGCTGCTTGGTGAAATAAATATGTTAACCACGCTACGAGTGGGTCTCCAATGGTGGGTGTCCTTGCATTTGGAATATGAGTGGCCTACCCAGGTCGCGGAGATCCCCTCCCTGCTGAAGTGCGGGTCCTGCGAAGGTACGATACCGACGCGCATGGAGAAACGTGGAGTTTCACCGAGGCTAAGAACAGCACAGCAACAACAGCGTGAAGCAGAGCAAACCCATTGCGGAAGTTGTTACTGACCAAAGATCAAATAGCAGTGGCACCTATGAGAGGTTTCAATTTGCACAAGACTCAGAATACCATGAAGCACTGGGCTGACACGCCCATGGGGCGGAACCTAAAAACAATATAACTACTCACCTTTCGCTGCTGATCGCAAGATGCCATTCCCGTGACAAAGGGCAACAGGATGCTCGAAACGCGTAGGGGAGAAGAAAGTGGCTGAACTTTGCTGTGCCCACTAAGTTGTTTGCGATGCTGCTTGGTGAAATAAAGATGTTAACCACGCTACGAGTGGGTCTCCAATGGTGGGTGTCCTTGCATTTGGAATATGAGCGGCCTACCCAGGTCGCGGAGAACCCCTCCCTGCTGAAGTGCGGGTCCTGCGAAGGTACGATACCGATGCGCATGGAGAAACGTGGAGTTTCACCGAGGCTAAGAACAGCACAGCAACAACAGCGTGAAGCAGAGCAAACCCATTGCGGAAGTTGTTACTGACCAAAGATCAAATAGCAGCGGCACCTATGAGAGGTTTCAATTTGCACAAGACTCAGAATACCATGAAGCACTGGGCTGACACGCCCATGGGGCGGAACCTAAAAACAATATAACTACTCACCTTTCGCTGCTGATCGCAAGATGCCGTTCCCGTGACAAAGGGCAACAGGATGCTCGAAACGCGTAGGGGAGAAGAAAGTGGCTGAACTTTGCTGTGCCCACTAAGTTGTTTGCGATGCTGCTTGGTGAAATAAATATGTTAACCACGCTACGAGTGGGTCTCCAATGGTGGGTGTCCTTGCATTTGGAATATGAGCGGCCTACCCAGGTCGCGGAGAACCCCTCCCTGCTGAAGTGCGGGTCCTGCGAAGGTACGATACCGACGCGCATGGAGAAACGTGGAGTTTCACCGAGGCTAAGAACAGCACAGCAACAACAGCGTGAAGCAGAGCAAACCCATTGCGGAAGTTGTTACTGACCAAAGATCAAATAGCAGCGGCACCTATGAGAGGTTTCAATTTGCACAAGACTCAGAATACCATGAAGCACTGGGCTGACACGCCCATGGGGCGGAACCTAAAAACAATATAACTACTCACCTTTCGCTGCTGATCGCAAGATGCCGTTCCCGTGACAAAGGGCAACAGGATGCTCGAAACGCGTAGGGGAGAAGAAAGTGGCTGAACTTTGCTGTGCCCACTAAGTTGTTTGCGATGCTGCTTGGTGAAATAAATATGTTAACCACGCTACGAGTGGGTCTCCAATGGTGGGTGTCCTTGCATTTGGAATATGAGTGGCCTACCCAGGTCGCGGAGAACCCCTCCCTGCTGAAGTGCGGGTCCTGCGAAGGTACGATACCGACGCGCATGGAGAAACGTGGAGTTTCACCGAGGCTAAGAACAGCACAGCAGCAACAGCGTGAAGCAGAGCAAACCCATTGCGGAAGTTGTTACTGACCAAAGATCAAATAGCAGCGGCACCTATGAGAGGTTTCAATTTGCACAAGACTCAGAATACCATGAAGCACTGGGCTGACACGCCCATGGGGCGGAACCTAAAAACAATATAACTACTCACCTTTCGCTGCTGATCGCAAGATGCCATTCCCGTGACAAAGGGCAACAGGATGCTCGAAACGCGTAGGGGAGAAGAAAGTGGCTGAACTTTGCTGTGCCCACTAAGTTGTTTGCGATGCTGCTTGGTGAAATAAAGATGTTAACCACGCTACGAGTGGGTCTCCAATGGTGGGTGTCCTTGCATTTGGAATATGAGCGGCCTACCCAGGTCGCGGAGAACCCCTCCCTGCTGAAGTGCGGGTCCTGCGAAGGTACGATACCGACGCGCATGGAGAAACGTGGAGTTTCACCGAGGCTAAGAACAGCACAGCAACAACAGCGGGAAGCAGAGCAAACCCATTGCGGAAGTTGTTACTGACCAAAGATCAAATAGCAGCGGCACCTATGAGAGGTTTCAATTTGCACAAGACTCAGAATACCATGAAGCACTGGGCTGACACGCCCATGGGGCGGAACCTAAAAACAATATAACTACTCACCTTTCGCTGCTGATCGCAAGATGCCATTCCCGTGACAAAGAGCAACAGGATGCTCGAAACGCGTAGGGGAGAAGAAAGTGGCTGAACTTTGCTGTGCCCACTAAGTTGTTTGCGATGCTGCTTGGTGAAATAAAGATGTTAACCACGCTACGAGTGGGTCTCCAATGGTGGGTGTCATTGCATTTGGAATATGAGCGGCCTACCCAGGTCGCGGAGAACCCCTCCCTGCTGAAGTGCGGGTCCTGTGAAGGTACGATACCGATGCGCATGGAGAAACGTGGAGTTTCACCGAGGCTAAGAACAGCACAGTAACAACAGCGTGAAGCAGAGCAAACCCATTGCGGAAGTTGTTACTGACCAAAGATCAAATAGCAGCGGCACCTATGAGAGGTTTCAATTTGCACAAGACTCAGAATACCATGAAGCACTGGGCTGACACGCCCATGGGGCGGAACCTAAAAACAATATAACTACTCACCTTTCGCTGCTGATCGCAAGATGCCGTTCCCGTGACAAAGGGCAACAGGATGCTCGAAACGCGTAGGGGAGAAGAAAGTGGCTGAACTTTGCTGTGCCCACTAAGTTGTTTGCGATGCTGCTTGGTGAAATAAATATGTTAACCACGCTACGAGTGGGTCTCCAATGGTGGGTGTCCTTGCATTTGGAATATGAGTGGCCTACCCAGGTCGCGGAGAACCCCTCCCTGCTGAAGTGCGGGTCCTGCGAAGGTACGATACCGACGCGCATGGAGAAACGTGGAGTTTCACCGAGGCTAAGAATAGCACAGCAGCAACAGCGTGAAGCAGAGCAAACCCATTGCGGAAGTTGTTACTGACCAAAGATCAAATAGCAGTGGCACCTATGAGAGGTTTCAATTTGCACAAGACTCAGAATACCATGAAGCACTGGGCTGACACGCCCATGGGGCGGAACCTAAAAACAATATAACTACTCACCTTTCGCTGCTGATCGCAAGATGCCATTCCCGTGACAAAGGGCAACAGGATGCTCGAAACGCGTAGGGGAGAAGAAAGTGGCTGAACTTTGCTGTGCCCACTAAGTTGTTTGCGATGCTGCTTGGTGAAATAAAGATGTTAACCACGCTACGAGTGGGTCTCCAATGGTGGGTGTCCTTGCATTTGGAATATGAGCGGCCTACCCAGGTCGTTGAGAACCCCTCCCTGCTGAAGTGCGGGTCCTGCGAAGGTACGATACTGATGCGCATGGAGAAACGTGGAGTTTCACCGAGGCTAAGAACAGCACAGCAACAACAGCGTGAAGCAGAGCAAACCCATTGCGGAAGTTGTTACTGACCAAAGATCAAATAGCAGCGGCACCTATGAGAGGTTTCAATTTGCACAAGACTCAGAATACCATGAAGCACTGGGCTGACACGCCCATGGGGCGGAACCTAAAAACAATATAACTACTCACCTTTCGCTGCTGATCGCAAGATGCCGTTCCCGTGACAAAGGCCAACAGGATGCTCGAAACGCGTAGGGGAGAAGAAAGTGGCTGAACTTTGCTGTGCCCACTAAGTTGTTTGCGATGCTGCTTGGTGAAATAAATATGTTAACCATGCTACGAGTGGGTCTCCAATGGTGGGTGTCCTTGCATTTGGAATATGAGCGGCCTACCCAGGGTCCTGCGGAGAACCCCTCCCTGCTGAAGTGCGGGTCCTGCGAAGGTACGATACCGACGCGCATGGAGAAACGTGGAGTTTCACCAAGGCTAAGAACAGCACAGCAACAACAGCGTGAAGCAGAACAAACCCATTGCGGAAGTTGTTACTGACCAAAGATCAAATAGCAGCGGCACCTATGAGAGGTTTCAATTTGCACAAGACTCAGAATACCATGAAGCACTGGGCTGACACGCCCATGGGGCGGAACCTAAAAACAATATAACTACTCACCTTTCACTGCTGATCGCAAGATGCCATTCACGTGACAAAGGGCAACAGGATGCTCGAAACGCGTAGGGGAGAAGAAAGTGGCTGAACTTTGCTGTGCCCACTAAGTTGTTTGCGATGCTGCTTGGTGAAATAAAGATGTTAACCAAGCTACGAGTGGGTCTCCAATGGTGGGTGTCCTTGCATTTGGAATATGAGCGGCCTACCCAGGTCGCGGAGAACCCCTCCCTGCTGAAGTGCGGGTCCTGCGAAGGTACGATACCGATGCGCATGGAGAAACGTGGAGTTTCACCGAGGCTAAGAACAGCACAGCAACAACAGCGTGAAGCAGAGCAAACCCATTGCGGAAGTTGTTACTGACCAAAGATCAAATAGCAGCGGCACCTATGAGAGGTTTCAATTTGCACAAGACTCAGAATACCATGAAGCACTGGGCTGACACGCCCATGGGGCGGAACCTAAAAACAATGTAACTACTCACCTTTCGCTGCTGATCGCAAGATGCCGTTCCCGTGACAAAGGGCAACAGGATGCTCGAAACGCGTAGGGGAGAAGAAAGTGGCTGAACTTTGCTGTCCCCACTAAGTTGTTTGCGATGCTGCTTGGTGAAATAAATATGTTAACCACGCTACGAGTGGGTCTCCAATGGTGGGTGTCCTTGCATTTGGAATATGAGTGGCCTACCCAGGTCGTGGAGAACCCCTCCCTGCTGAAGTGCGGGTCCTGCGAAGGTACGATACCGACACGCATGGAGAAACGTGGAGTTTCACCAAGGCTAAGAACAGCACAGCAACAACAGCGTGAAGCAGAGCAAACCCATTGCGGAAGTTGTTACTGACCAAAGATCAAATAGCAGCGGCACCTATGAGAGGTTTCAATTTGCACAAGACTCAGAATACCATGAAGCACTGGGCTGACACGCCCATGGGGCGGAACCTAAAAACAATATAACTACTCACCTTTCGCTGATGATCGCAAGATGTCATTCCCGTGACAAAGGGCAACAGGATGCTCGAAACGCGTAGGGGAGAAGAAAGTGGCTGAACTTTGCTGTGCCCACTAAGTTGTTTGCGATGCTGCTTGGTGAAATAAAGATGTTAACCACGCTACGAGTGGGTCTCCAATGGTGGGTGTCCTTGCATTTGGAATATGAGCGGCCTACCCAGGTCGCGGAGAACCCCTCCCTGCTGAAGTGCGGGTCCTGCGAAGGTACGATACCGACGCGCATGGAGAAACGTGGAGTTTCACCGAGGCTAAGAACAGCACAGCAACAACAGCGTGAAGCAGAGCAAACCCATTGCGGAAGTTGTTACTGACCAAAGATCAAATAGCAGCGGCACCTATGAGAGGTTTCAATTTGCACAAGACTCAGAATACCATGAAGCACTGGGCTGACACGCTAATGGGGCGGAACCTAAAAACAATATAACTACTCACCTTTCGCTGCTGATCGCAAGATGCCATTCCTGTGACAAAGGGCAACAGGATGCTCGAAACGCGTAGGGGAGAAGAAAGTGGCTGAACTTTGCTGTGCCCACTAAGTTGTTTGCGATGCTGCTTGGTGAAATAAAGATGTTAACCAAGCTACGAGTGGGTCTCCAATGGTGGGTGTCCTTGCATTTGGAATATGAGCGGCCTACCCAGGTCGCGGAGAACCCCTCCCTGCTGAAGTGCGGGTCCTGCGAAGGTACGATACCGATGCGCATGGAGAAACGTGGAGTTTCACCGAGGCTAAGAACAGCACAGCAACAACAGCGTGAAGCAGAGCAAACCCATTGCGGAAGTTGTTACTGACCAAAGATCAAATAGCAGCGGCACCTATGAGAGGTTTCAATTTGCACAAGACTCAGAATACCATGAAGCACTGGGCTGACACGCCCATGGGGCGGAACCTAAAAACAATGTAACTACTCACCTTTCGCTGCTGATCGCAAGATGCCGTTCCCGTGACAAAGGGCAACAGGATGCTCGAAACGCGTAGGGGAGAAGAAAGTGGCTGAACTTTGCTGTCCCCACTAAGTTGTTTGCGATGCTGCTTGGTGAAATAAATATGTTAACCACGCTACGAGTGGGTCTCCAATGGTGGGTGTCCTTGCATTTGGAATATGAGTGGCCTACCCAGGTCGTGGAGAACCCCTCCCTGCTGAAGTGCGGGTCCTGCGAAGGTACGATACCGACACGCATGGAGAAACGTGGAGTTTCACCAAGGCTAAGAACAGCACAGCAACAACAGCGTGAAGCAGAGCAAACCCATTGCGGAAGTTGTTACTGACCAAAGATCAAATAGCAGCGGCACCTATGAGAGGTTTCAATTTGCACAAGACTCAGAATACCATGAAGCACTGGGCTGACACGCCCATGGGGCGGAACCTAAAAACAATATAACTACTCACCTTTCGCTGATGATCGCAAGATGTCATTCCCGTGACAAAGGGCAACAGGATGCTCGAAACGCGTAGGGGAGAAGAAAGTGGCTGAACTTTGCTGTGCCCACTAAGTTGTTTGCGATGCTGCTTGGTGAAATAAAGATGTTAACCACGCTACGAGTGGGTCTCCAATGGTGGGTGTCCTTGCATTTGGAATATGAGCGGCCTACCCAGGTCGCGGAGAACCCCTCCCTGCTGAAGTGCGGGTCCTGCGAAGGTACGATACCGACGCGCATGGAGAAACGTGGAGTTTCACCGAGGCTAAGAACAGCACAGCAACAACAGCGTGAAGCAGAGCAAACCCATTGCGGAAGTTGTTCCTGACCAAAGATCAAATAGCAGCGGCACCTATGAGAGGTTTCAATTTGCACAAGACTCAGAATACCATGAAGCACTGGGCTGACACGCTAATGGGGCGGAACCTAAAAACAATATAACTACTCACCTTTCGCTGCTGATCGCAAGATGCCATTCCTGTGACAAAGGGCAACAGGATGCTCGAAACGCGTAGGGGAGAAGAAAGTGGCTGAACTTTGCTGTGCCCACTAAGTTTTTTGCGATGCTGCTTGGTGAAATAAAGATGTTAACCACGCTACGAGTGGGTCTCCAATGGTGGGTGTCCTTGCATTTGGAATATGAGCGGCCTACCCAGGTCGTGGAGAACCCCTCCCTGCTGAAGTGCGGGTCCTGCGAAGGTACGATACCGATGCGCATGGAGAAACGTGGAGTTTCACCGAGGCTAAGAACAGCACAGCAACAACAGCGTGAAGCAGAGCAAACCCATTGCGGAAGTTGTTACTGACCAAAGATCAAATAGCAGCGGCACCTATGAGAGGTTTCAATTTGCACAAGACTCAGAATACCATGAAGCACTGGGCTGACACGCCCATGGGGCGGAACCTAAAAACAATATAACTACTCACCTTTCGCTGCTGATCGCAAGATGCCATTCCAGTGACAAAGGGCAACAGGATGCTCGAAACGCGTAGGGGAGAAGAAAGTGGCTGAACTTTGCTGTGCCCACTAAGTTGTTTGCGATGCTGCTTGGTGAAATAAAGATGTTAACCACGCTACGAGTGGGTCTCCAATGGTGGGTGTCCTTGCATTTGGAATATGAGCGGCCTACCCAGGTCGCGGAGAACCCCTCCCTACTGAAGTGCGGGTCCTGCGAAGGTACGATACCGACGCGCATGGAGAAACGTGGAGTTTCTCCGAGGCTAAGAACAGCACAGCAACAACAGCGTGAAGCAGAGCAAACCCATTGCGGAAGTTGTTACTGACCAAAGATCAAATAGCAGCGGCACCTATGAGAGGTTTCAATTTGCACAAGACTCAGAATACCATGAAGCACTGGGCTGACACGCCCATGGGGCGGAACCTAAAAACAATATAACTACTCACCTTTCGCTGCTGATCGCAAGATGCCGTTCCCGTGACAAAGGGCAACAGGATTCTCGAAACGCGTAGGGGAGAAGAAAGGGGCTGAACTTTGCTGTGCCCACTAAGTTGTTTGCGATGCTGCTTGGTGAAATAAATATGTTAACCATGCTACGAGTGGGTCTCCAATGGTGGGTGTCCTTGCATTTGGAATATGAGTGGCCTACCCAGGTCGCGGAGAACCCCTCCCTGCTGAAGTGCGGGTCCTGCGAAGGTACGATACCGACACGCATGGAGAAACGTGGAGTTTCAACGAGGCTAAGAACAGCACAGCAACAACAGCGTGAAGCAGAGCAAACCCATTGCGGAAGTTGTTACTGACCAAAGATCAAATAGCAGCGGCACCTATGAGATGTTTCAATTTGCACAAGACTCAGAATACCATGAAGCACTGGGCTGACACGCCCATGGGGCGGAACCTAAAAACAATATAACTACTCACCTTTCGCTGCTGATCGCAAGATGCCATTCCCGTGACAAAGGGCAACAGGATGCTCGAAACGCGTAGGGGAGAAGAAAGTGGCTGAACTTTGCTGTGCCCACTAAGTTGTTTGCGATGCTGCTTGGTGAAATAAAGATGTTAACCACGCTACGAGTGGGTCTCCAATGGTGGGTGTCCTTGCATTTGGAATATGAGCGGCCTACCCAGGTCATGGAGAACCCCTCCCTGCTGAAGTGCGGGTCCTGCGAAGGTACGATACCGATGCGCATGGAGAAACGTGGAGTTTCACCGAGGCTAAGAACAGCACAGCAACAACAGCGTGAAGCAGAGCAAACCCATTGCGGAAGTTGTTACTGACCAAAGATCAAATAGCAGCGGCACCTATGAGAGGTTTCAATTTGCACAAGACTCAGAATACCATGAAGCACTGGGCTGACACGCCCATGGGGCGGAACCTAAAAACAATATAACTACTCACCTTTCGCTGCTGATCGCAAGATGCCGTTCCCGTGACAAAGGCCAACAGGATGCTCGAAACGCGTAGGGGAGAAGAAAGTGGCTGAACTTTGCTGTGCCCACTAAGTTGTTTGCGATGCTGCTTGGTGAAATAAATATGTTAACCACGCTACGAGTGGGTCTCCAATGGTGGGTGTCCTTGCATTTGGAATATGAGCGGCCTACCCAGGGTCCTGCGGAGAACCCCTCCCTGCTGAAGTGCGGGTCCTGCGAAGGTACGATACCGATGCGCATGGAGAAACGTGGAGTTTCACCGAGGCTAAGAACAGCACAGCAACAACAGCGTGAAGCAGAGCAAACCCATTGCGGAAGTTGTTACTGACCAAAGATCAAATAGCAGCGGCACCTATGAGAGGTTTCAATTTGCACAAGACTCAGAATACCATGAAGCACTGGGCTGACACGCCCATGGGGCGGACCCTAAAAACAATATAACTACTCACCTTTCGCTGCTGATCGCAAGATGCCGTTCCCGTGACAAAGGGCAACAGGATGCTCGAAACGCGCAGGGGAGAAGAAAGTGGCTGAACTTTGCTGTGCCCACTAAGTTGTTTGCGATGCTGCTTGGTGAAATAAATATGTTAACCACGCTACGAGTGGGTCTCCAATGGTGGGTGTCCTTGCATTTGGAATATGAGCGGCATACCCAGGTCGCGGAGAACCCCTCCCTGCTGAAGTGCGGGTCCTGCGAAGGTACGATACCGACGCGCATGGAGAAACGTGGAGTTTCACCGAGGCTAAGAACAGCACAGCAACAACAGCGTGAAGCAGAACAAACCCATTGCGGAAGTTGTTACTGACCAAAGATCAAATAGCAGCGGCACCTATGAGAGGTTTCAATTTGCACAAGACTCAGAATACCATGAAGCACTGGGCTGACACGCCCATGGGGCGGAACCTAAAAACAATATAACTACTCACCTTTCACTGCTGATCGCAAGATGCCATTCCCGTGACAAAGGGCAACAGGATGCTCGAAACGCGTAGGGGAGAAGAAAGTGGCTGAACTTTGCTGTGCCCACTAAGTTGTTTGCGATGCTGCTTGGTGAAATAAAGATGTTAACCAAGCTACGAGTGGGTCTCCAATGGTGGGTGTCCTTGCATTTGGAATATGAGCGGCCTACCCAGGTCGCGGAGAACCCCTCCCTGCTGAAGTGCGGGTCCTGCGAAGGTACGATACCGATGCGCATGGAGAAACGTGGAGTTTCACCAAGGCTAAGAACAGCACAGCAACAACAGCGTGAAGCAGAGCAAACCCATTGCGGAAGTTGTTACTGACCAAAGATCAAATAGCAGCGGCACCTATGAGAGGTTTCAATTTGCACAAGACTCAGAATACCATGAAGCACTGGGCTGACACGCCCATGGGGCGGAACCTAAAAACAATATAACTACTCACCTTTCGCTGCTGATCGCAAGATGCCATTCCAGTGACAAAGGGCAACAGGATGCTCGAAACGCGTAGGGGAGAAGAAAGTGGCTGAACTTTGCTGTGCCCACTAAGTTGTTTGCGATGCTGCTTGGTGAAATAAAGATGTTAACCACGCTACGAGTGGGTCTCCAATGGTGGGTGTCCTTGCATTTGGAATATGAGCGGCCTACCCAGGTCGCGGAGAACCCCTCCCTGCTGAAGTGCGGGTCCTGCGAAGGTACGATACCGACGCGCATGGAGAAACGTGGAGTTTCACCGAGGCTAAGAACAGCACAGCAACAACAGCGTGAAGCAGAGCAAACCCATTGCGGAAGTTGTTACTGACCAAAGATCAAATAGCAGCGGCACCTATGAGATGTTTCAATTTGCACAAGACTCAGAATACCATGAAGCACTGGGCTGACACGCCCATGGGGCGGAACCTAAAAACAATATAACTACTCACCTTTCGCTGCTGATCGCAAGATGCCATTCCCGTGACAAAGGGCAACAGGATGCTCGAAACGCGTAGGGGAGAAGAAAGTGGCTGAACTTTGCTGTGCCCACTAAGTTGTTTGCGATGCTGCTTGGTGAAATAAAGATGTTAACCACGCTACGAGTGGGTCTCCAATGGTGGGTGTCCTTGCATTTGGAATATGAGCGGCCTACCCAGGTCGTGGAGAACCCCTCCCTGCTGAAGTGCGGGTCCTGCGAAGGTACGATACCGACACGCATGGAGAAACGTGGAGTTTCACCAAGGCTAAGAACAGCACAGCAACAACAGCGTGAAGCAGAGCAAACCCATTGCGGAAGTTGTTACTGACCAAAGATCAAATAGCAGCGGCACCTATGAGAGGTTTCAATTTGCACAAGACTCAGAATACCATGAAGCACTGGGCTGACACGCCCATGGGGCGGAACCTAAAAACAATATAACTACTCACCTTTCGCTGATGATCGCAAGATGTCATTCCCGTGACAAAGGGCAACAGGATGCTCGAAACGCGTAGGGGAGAAGAAAGTGGCTGAACTTTGCTGTGCCCACTAAGTTGTTTGCGATGCTGCTTGGTGAAATAAAGATGTTAACCACGCTACGAGTGGGTCTCCAATGGTGGGTGTCCTTGCATTTGGAATATGAGCGGCCTACCCAGGTCGCGGAGAACCCCTCCCTGCTGAAGTGCGGGTCCTGCGAAGGTACGATACCGACGCGCATGGAGAAACGTGGAGTTTCACCGAGGCTAAGAACAGCACAGCAACAACAGCGTGAAGCAGAGCAAACCCATTGCGGAAGTTGTTACTGACCAAAGATCAAATAGCAGCGGCACCTATGAGAGGTTTCAATTTGCACAAGACTCAGAATACCATGAAGCACTGGGCTGACACGCTAATGGGGCGGAACCTAAAAACAATATAACTACTCACCTTTCGCTGCTGATCGCAAGATGCCATTCCTGTGACAAAGGGCAACAGGATGCTCGAAACGCGTAGGGGAGAAGAAAGTGGCTGAACTTTGCTGTGCCCACTAAGTTTTTTGCGATGCTGCTTGGTGAAATAAAGATGTTAACCACGCTACGAGTGGGTCTCCAATGGTGGGTGTCCTTGCATTTGGAATATGAGCGGCCTACCCAGGTCGTGGAGAACCCCTCCCTGCTGAAGTGCGGGTCCTGCGAAGGTACGATACCGATGCGCATGGAGAAACGTGGAGTTTCACCGAGGCTAAGAACAGCACAGCAACAACAGCGTGAAGCAGAGCAAACCCATTGCGGAAGTTGTTACTGACCAAAGATCAAATAGCAGCGGCACCTATGAGAGGTTTCAATTTGCACAAGACTCAGAATACCATGAAGCACTGGGCTGACACGCCCATGGGGCGGAACCTAAAAACAATATAACTACTCACCTTTCGCTGCTGATCGCAAGATGCCATTCCAGTGACAAAGGGCAACAGGATGCTCGAAACGCGTAGGGGAGAAGAAAGTGGCTGAACTTTGCTGTGCCCACTAAGTTGTTTGCGATGCTGCTTGGTGAAATAAAGATGTTAACCACGCTACGAGTGGGTCTCCAATGGTGGGTGTCCTTGCATTTGGAATATGAGCGGCCTACCCAGGTCGCGGAGAACCCCACCCTACTGAAGTGCGGGTCCTGCGAAGGTACGATACCGACGCGCATGGAGAAACGTGGAGTTTCTCCGAGGCTAAGAACAGCACAGCAACAACAGCGTGAAGCAGAGCAAACCCATTGCGGAAGTTGTTACTGACCAAAGATCAAATAGCAGCGGCACCTATGAGAGGTTTCAATTTGCACAAGACTCAGAATACCATGAAGCACTGGGCTGACACGCCCATGGGGCGGAACCTAAAAACAATATAACTACTCACCTTTCGCTGCTGATCGCAAGATGCCGTTCCCGTGACAAAGGGCAACAGGATTCTCGAAACGCGTAGGGGAGAAGAAAGGGGCTGAACTTTGCTGTGCCCACTAAGTTGTTTGCGATGCTGCTTGGTGAAATAAATATGTTAACCATGCTACGAGTGGGTCTCCAATGGTGGGTGTCCTTGCATTTGGAATATGAGTGGCCTACCCAGGTCGCGGAGAACCCCTCCCTGCTGAAGTGCGGGTCCTGCGAAGGTACGATACCGACACGCATGGAGAAACGTGGAGTTTCAACGAGGCTAAGAACAGCACAGCAACAACAGCGTGAAGCAGAGCAAACCCATTGCGGAAGTTGTTACTGACCAAAGATCAAATAGCAGCGGCACCTATGAGATGTTTCAATTTGCACAAGACTCAGAATACCATGAAGCACTGGGCTGACACGCCCATGGGGCGGAACCTAAAAACAATATAACTACTCACCTTTCGCTGCTGATCGCAAGATGCCATTCCCGTGACAAAGGGCAACAGGATGCTCGAAACGCGTAGGGGAGAAGAAAGTGGCTGAACTTTGCTGTGCCCACTAAGTTGTTTGCGATGCTGCTTGGTGAAATAAAGATGTTAACCACGCTACGAGTGGGTCTCCAATGGTGGGTGTCCTTGCATTTGGAATATGAGCGGCCTACCCAGGTCATGGAGAACCCCTCCCTGCTGAAGTGCGGGTCCTGCGAAGGTACGATACCGATGCGCATGGAGAAACGTGGAGTTTCACCGAGGCTAAGAACAGCACAGCAACAACAGCGTGAAGCAGAGCAAACCCATTGCGGAAGTTGTTACTGACCAAAGATCAAATAGCAGCGGCACCTATGAGAGGTTTCAATTTGCACAAGACTCAGAATACCATGAAGCACTGGGCTGACACGCCCATGGGGCGGAACCTAAAAACAATATAACTACTCACCTTTCGCTGCTGATCGCAAGATGCCGTTCCCGTGACAAAGGCCAACAGGATGCTCGAAACGCGTAGGGGAGAAGAAAGTGGCTGAACTTTGCTGTGCCCACTAAGTTGTTTGCGATGCTGCTTGGTGAAATAAATATGTTAACCACGCTACGAGTGGGTCTCCAATGGTGGGTGTCCTTGCATTTGGAATATGAGCGGCCTACCCAGGGTCCTGCGGAGAACCCCTCCCTGCTGAAGTGCGGGTCCTGCGAAGGTACGATACCGATGCGCATGGAGAAACGTGGAGTTTCACCGAGGCTAAGAACAGCACAGCAACAACAGCGTGAAGCAGAGCAAACCCATTGCGGAAGTTGTTACTGACCAAAGATCAAATAGCAGCGGCACCTATGAGAGGTTTCAATTTGCACAAGACTCAGAATACCATGAAGCACTGGGCTGACACGCCCATGGGGCGGACCCTAAAAACAATATAACTACTCACCTTTCGCTGCTGATCGCAAGATGCCGTTCCCGTGACAAAGGGCAACAGGATGCTCGAAACGCGCAGGGGAGAAGAAAGTGGCTGAACTTTGCTGTGCCCACTAAGTTGTTTGCGATGCTGCTTGGTGAAATAAATATGTTAACCACGCTACGAGTGGGTCTCCAATGGTGGGTGTCCTTGCATTTGGAATATGAGCGGCATACCCAGGTCGCGGAGAACCCCTCCCTGCTGAAGTGCGGGTCCTGCGAAGGTACGATACCAACGCGCATGGAGAAACGTGGAGTTTCACCGAGGCTAAGAACAGCACAGCAACAACAGCGTGAAGCAGAACAAACCCATTGCGGAAGTTGTTACTGACCAAAGATCAAATAGCAGCGGCACCTATGAGAGGTTTCAATTTGCACAAGACTCAGAATACCATGAAGCACTGGGCTGACACGCCCATGGGGCGGAACCTAAAAACAATATAACTACTCACCTTTCACTGCTGATCGCAAGATGCCATTCCCGTGACAAAGGGCAACAGGATGCTCGAAACGCGTAGGGGAGAAGAAAGTGGCTGAACTTTGCTGTGCCCACTAAGTTGTTTGCGATGCTGCTTGGTGAAATAAAGATGTTAACCAAGCTACGAGTGGGTCTCCAATGGTGGGTGTCCTTGCATTTGGAATATGAGCGGCCTACCCAGGTCGCGGAGAACCCCTCCCTGCTGAAGTGCGGGTCCTGCGAAGGTACGATACCGATGCGCATGGAGAAACGTGGAGTTTCACCAAGGCTAAGAACAGCACAGCAACAACAGCGTGAAGCAGAGCAAACCCATTGCGGAAGTTGTTACTGACCAAAGATCAAATAGCAGCGGCACCTATGAGAGGTTTCAATTTGCACAAGACTCAGAATACCATGAAGCACTGGGCTGACACGCCCATGGGGCGGAACCTAAAAACAATATAACTACTCACCTTTCGCTGCTGATCGCAAGATGCCATTCCAGTGACAAAGGGCAACAGGATGCTCGAAACGCGTAGGGGAGAAGAAAGTGGCTGAACTTTGCTGTGCCCACTAAGTTGTTTGCGATGCTGCTTGGTGAAATAAAGATGTTAACCACGCTACGAGTGGGTCTCCAATGGTGGGTGTCCTTGCATTTGGAATATGAGCGGCCTACCCAGGTCGCGGAGAACCCCTCCCTGCTGAAGTGCGGGTCCTGCGAAGGTACGATACCGACGCGCATGGAGAAACGTGGAGTTTCACCGAGGCTAAGAACAGCACAGCAACAACAGCGTGAAGCAGAGCAAACCCATTGCGGAAGTTGTTACTGACCAAAGATCAAATAGCAGCGGCACCTATGAGATGTTTCAATTTGCACAAGACTCAGAATACCATGAAGCACTGGGCTGACACGCCCATGGGGCGGAACCTAAAAACAATATAACTACTCACCTTTCGCTGCTGATCGCAAGATGCCATTCCCGTGACAAAGGGCAACAGGATGCTCGAAACGCGTAGGGGAGAAGAAAGTGGCTGAACTTTGCTGTGCCCACTAAGTTGTTTGCGATGCTGCTTGGTGAAATAAAGATGTTAACCACGCTACGAGTGGGTCTCCAATGGTGGGTGTCCTTGCATTTGGAATATGAGCGGCCTACCCAGGTCGCGGATAACCCCTCCCTGCTGAAGTGCGGGTCCTGCGAAGGTACGATAGCGACGCGCATGGAGAAACGTGGAGTTTCACCGAGGCTAAGAACAGCACAGCAACAACAGCGTGAAGCAGAGCAAACCCATTGCGGAAGTTGTTACTGGCCAAAGATCAAATAGCAGCGGCACCTATGAGAGGTTTCAATTTGCACAAGACTCAGAATACCATGAAGCACTGGGCTGACACGCCCATGGGGCGGAACCTATAAACAATATAACTACTCAAATTTCGCTGCTGATCGCAAGATGCCATTCCCGTGACAAAGAGCAACAGGATGCTAGAAACGCGTAGGGGAGAAGAAAGTGGCTGAACTTTGCTGTGCCCACTAAGTTGTTTGCGATGCTGCTTGGTGAAATAAAGATGTTAACCACGCTACGAGTGGGTCTCCAATGGTGGGTGTCCTTGCATTTGGAATATGAGCGGCCTACCCAGGTCGCGGAGAACCCCTCCCTGCTGAAGTGCGGGTCCTGCGAAGGTACGATACCGACGCGCATGGAGAAACGTGGAGTTTCACCGAGGCTAAGAACAGCACAGCAACAACAGCGTGAAGCAGAGCAAACCCATTGCGGAAGTTGTTACTGACCAAAGATCAAATAGCAGCGGCACCTATGAGAGGTTTCAATTTGCACAAGACTCAGAATACCATGAAGCACTGGGCTGACACGCCCATGGGGCGGAACCTAAAAACAATATAACTACTCACCTTTCGCTGCTGATCGCAAGATGCCATTCCTGTGACAAAGGGCAACAGGATGCTCGAAACGCGTAGGGGAGAAGAAAGTGGCTGAACTTTGCTGTGCCCACTAAGTTGTTTGCGATGCTGCTTGGTGAAATAAAGATGTTAACCACGCTACGAGTGGGTCTCCAATGGTGGGTGTCCTTGCATTTGGAATATGAGCGGCCTACCCAGGTCGCGGAGAACCCCTCCCTGCTGAAGTGCGGGTCCTGCGAAGGTACGATACCGACGCGCATGGAGAAACGTGGAGTTTCACCGAGGCTAAGAACAGCACAGCAACACAGCCTGAAGCAGAGCAAACCCATTGCGGAAGTTGTTACTGACCAAAGATCAAATAGCAGCGGCACCTATGAGAGGTTTCAATTTGCACAAGACTCAGAATACCATGAAGCACTGGGCTGACACGCTAATGGGGCGGAACCTAAAAACAATATAACTACTCACCTTTCGCTGCTGATCGCAAGATGCCATTCCTGTGACAAAGGGCAAGAGGATGCTCGAAACGCGTAGGGGAGAAGAAAGTGGCTGAACTTTGCTGTGCCCACTAAGTTTTTTGTGATGCTGCTTGGTGAAATAAAGATGTTAACCACGCTACGAGTGGGTCTCCAATGGTGGGTGTCCTTGCATTTGGAATATGAGCGGCCTACCCAGGTCGTGGAGAACCCCTCCCTGCTGAAGTGCGGGTCCTGTGAAGGTACGATACCGATGCGCATGGAGAAACGTGGAGTTTCACCGAGGCTAAGAACAGCACAGCAACAACAGCGTGAAGCAGAGCAAACCCATTGCGGAAGTTGTTACTGACCAAAGATCAAATAGCAGCGGCACCTATGAGAGGTTTCAATTTGCACAAGACTCAGAATACCATGAAGCACTGGGCTGACACGCCCATGGGGTGGAACCTAAAAACAATATAACTACTCACCTTTCGCTGCTGATCGCAAGATGCCATTCCAGTGACAAAGGGCAACAGGATGCTCGAAACGCGTAGGGGAGAAGAAAGTGGCTGAACTTTGCTGTGCCCACTAAGTTGTTTGCGATGCTGCTTGGTGAAATAAAGATGTTAACCACGCTACGAGTGGGTCTCCAATGGTGGGTGTCCTTGCATTTGGAATATGAGCGGCCTACCCAGGTCGTGGAGAACCCCTCCCTGCTGAAGTGCGGGTCCTGTGAAGGTACGATACCGATGCGCATGGAGAAACGTGGAGTTTCACCGAGGCTAAGAACAGCACAGCAACAACAGCGTGAAGCAGAGCAAACCCATTGCGGAAGTTGTTACTGACCAAAGATCAAATAGCAGCGGCACCTATGAGAGGTTTCAATTTGCACAAGACTCAGAATACCATGAAGCACTGGGCTGACACGCCCATGGGGTGGAACCTAAAAACAATATAACTACTCACCTTTCGCTGCTGATCGCAAGATGCCATTCCAGTGACAAAGGGCAACAGGATGCTCGAAACGCGTAGGGGAGAAGAAAGTGGCTGAACTTTGCTGTGCCCACTAAGTTGTTTGCGATGCTGCTTGGTGAAATAAAGATGTTAACCACGCTACGAGTGGGTCTCCAATGGTGGGTGTCCTTGCATATTTATATATATATATGTATATATACATATATATATATATATATATATATATATATATATATATATATATATATATATCCAAAATCTGCAAACGCTTCTTCCGGACAGCTGGCACCCTAGGAAAGTGGCGTACACGCCGGCGAAGCCACCGGCAATACTATCGTTGAAGTGCAAAAGTACGTGCGCTCTCAGGTAAGTAAACGACACATCCAAGTTGTAGTAGTGATCAGGTTTATTCCATAACGCGTTTCGACTGCGTCCGCAGCCTTGCTCACATGGAACCGTGTAATGGAAAACTGGATGCAAATGTATATACACATGACACAACCCAGAGGGCAGTGGAGTCAAAATAGGACTGAGAGAAAGAAGGCGTCCGCCATCTTGGAAAGATCAACAATGGTAAACATAGTGAAAGGCAAATGCAAAGTAAATACACAATGACGTAATGTGAAAACGTAATGTGAAAATGATCATCAGTACAAATGCACGAAAGAAAATACTCCACTGTTACATTTGTGATAGGTCAAATGACCGCAAAAAGGTATATGGCTCGAAAACAAATTATCGTAGCACTCATAGTGAAATTAATGTAAAAGTGGTCATTCGAGCATCATAATACTGCGTCTAACAAGAATGGAAACGCTGGGCCAGTGTGGAAGCACTGCAAAGTGATAGACTTCCGCTGCGCATGGAAAGGTGGCTAAGTAGCCAGACACATGGGGGGGAAGAGCTGGACCCATTGCGAGTTATTGCAATAAAGGATGGTGTGGTGAAAGGAAGAGTCAGTGATGGCAAGGTTACCAGAGCAGTGGTTGCCGATTGCAGACCAATGTTAAGTCAGTGCGCGTTGCACGAAGTGCAGAGTAGACCCAAACATGGTTTATGTGCTGGCGAGTTCATGATCTGACGTACATGCATAGTGCTCGTACAGTGCTAAACATCTGGTCTATCCATTCACGGGTAATATGATGGACAGAGTGCCACGATAGGAAACAGGTTGAAAACTAGAACAAAGACAGTGATGAGCAAGTGCCCTGGGTCAAGATAACCAAAAACCACTTATCCTGCTGCTCTCAAAGCCCTTCTTGGAGTGTCCAGTTGTGAATCAAGTGCCCCAGTTTTCTAAGTGAAGGTGAAGACGTGACTCCGAAGAGAAGGTTAGGCACCTGTGTGGTGATTAGGTGCCTTCCTTATCTCCTGCAATAAAACATGAGAAAAACATTAGCTGACAAGTAAGAGAAATGTTCAAGATACCAAGACAGAATAAAACACACAGGAAGGTACATCCTAAAAATTACAAGACATCCTCAGTAAACTGTCTGAACGTAAGAAATTACTCTCTTTTCAGATGTATTGACAGTTCCTCGTCCTGGTTCATCCCACCAGGGGCCTTAGTTTGGAGATCTACAATGTATTTAGACTCTCTCTGTCTGAGTCTGAGTGTCCTGTTACCCCCTCTGTGATCTAACCGGACTTGTTCCAAAATAAAATACTTCAGTAGTGAGGAGTCAGAATAGTGTCGCTCTTGGAAATGCCTCGCCACCGGGTATTTAGGGTCTTTATTGGTGATGGCCCGCTTGTGTTCAAGTACCCTTTTCTTGGCCATCAGGGTAGTGCTGCCTATATAGTACAGTCCGCATGGGCATTCTATCACATATATAACGAATGTGGTGCTGCAAGTGAGGAACTGGGTTATTGTTCTCTGATTGTGACCTTGTTCGTATGTTTTGCGTGATGTGCTGGCCGAACAAGCTTTGCAGTGACCACATGGGAAGAAACCTCTGAGGTTCTGGATACCTCTGTCTTGAGTCAGAGTGATGTCACTGTGTACTAGTATATCCCTAAGGTTTCTACCTCGCCTGTATGTGATGTTAGGTCTGTCCTTGAAAGTGTGTCCAATGCTATTGTCATTCTTAAGTGTGTTCCAATTTTTTGACAGAATGTGTCTGATGCCATCAGACTCCGTATTGTAGGTCATGATCACCCTGGTTTCTGCATCCCCAGTTTCCTCCATTCCTGTGGTCTTATCTCTGAGTGTGTCTGTTCTATCCACGGACTCTACTCTGCAGATCGCTTTCTTGAGGACCCAATTGGGGTAGCCTCGAAGTTTAAATCTTTCGATCATGACTTTGCTTTCTTTCTCGAATGCTTCTCTGCTGCTACAATTTCTTTTTGCCCTCAGAAGTTCACCAAAGGGGATACTCCACTTGAGGGTGTCAGGGTGGCTGCTGAGGGCATGAAGGATGCTGTTGCCTGCTGTACTTTTGCGGTATAATGAGGTATGTAGTGTGTTGGATCTTACCTCTACCTTCACATCTAAGTATTCGACCATGTTGTCGCTAATGCACCCAGTGAGATGTATGTTGCGGTCATTGTAGTTGAGTTCTTGTATGAAATCTAGGGCCTCTGTCCGACTGCCTTTCCATATGATGAAAAGGTCGTCAATGTATCTGAGCCAGAGAGCTACTTTGCTCAGATTTCTGATGGCAATTTTTTCTGAAAAAATCTCCTCCTCCCAGAGGCCCATGAAGAGATTTGCAAAGCTCGGTGCCAGACAAGAACCCATCGCGGTACCAATCAGCTGTTTATGGATGGTACCGTTGAAGATGAAGATGTTATTAGTGAGGCAGAATTCCGTCATTTCAATGATCATATCATTGTGTTCCAAATATTTGATCTCTCTTTGGTTGAGGAAGTGCCTGCATGCATCTAATCCCTGTTGATGGTCAATTATGGTGTACAGTGATTGTACGTCTAGTGTGATGAGTAGTAGGTCATTCTCCCATTTGATCATTTCTAGTTTACCCAGGAAATCTTTGGTATCCCTCACGTAACTGGGGAGCTTGGTGACAAATTCCCTGAGAAAATGGTCCACATATTTGGATATGTGCTCTGCTACACTTCCTATAGAGGACACTATGGGACGGCCAGGTGGAGATGTGGCACTCTTGTGGACCTTGGGTAGAAGGTAGAGCACCGGTATCTTGGGAAAATCCCTCTTGAGATAACAGTACTCTTCCCACTCAAGGATCCCTTTGTCTCTCCAAGTGATGAGTTTGTCCCATATCAGAATGACGCTTTCATTGTACACCTCCCTAGTGATCTGCATGTAGGAGTTGGTGTCCCCTAGTTGTCTGAGGGCCTCGGCAATGTATTGTTCTCTGTCCAGAATAACGACATTGCCACCTTTGTCTGCTGGTCGGATGACTATGTCATTGTCATCAGCTAATGATTTCAGAATTTGTCTCTGATTAAATGTCAGATTATTTTTGGAGTTGTTGCCAAATTGCGATTTGTTTCTCAGATCCATAAGGGCCTTGGTGACATTGTCGTGGAATGTGTCAATGCCGTCATGAGGTAGTGTGGGTAAAAAAGTCGAAGGTGGTTTAAAGCCAGTAGAGGCGGCTGAGTCGTGGGTGATGTCCATGGCATCCAAGATGTCTGTAGCTTCCGTGATCTGACTGTCCCTATTCGTGTCGTTATTGAGTTCGAAAAGGGTGGTGAGAGTATTGAGATCCCCTATCTCTAGGTTGGCTTCATGTTCCCCCTGTGTGTTGATGTCAGTGGCTACTCTGGGCTGTTGGCGGCGTAATATATGCCACTTCTTAAGCTTGAGCTTTCTGACATATTTGAAGAGGTCAATTCTTGTTTCAACATAGTTAAAACTGGAAGAGGGGCAAAATGACAGACCTAAGCATAAAGTGTACTTCTCCACATCACTTAAATGTCTTTTAGACAGATTAATAATAGTTTTGTTAACCATGTTGTAGTCCATCAGTATGTTCTGTTGGAGCGCGTCTTGTTGCTTCCCATACGCCCCCTTCCTCTGCCTCTTCTGCCACTGTTGTCTGATTCGTTGCCGTCTGTTCCTCCGTCTACTCGGCCTCTTCCTCGTGCTCGTCCTCTCTGGCCCCTCGATCTCGGTGTTGCTGTGTCTCTCGTACTCTGTCGTGTTTGTCGCATTGTCCGGTATTCGTCTAAAAAAGTGATGGTGCGGGTACTGCGTTCCTCGCCTGAAGTCTCCCCTTTGGATACGTCCGATTCCGTATCGCTAGCAGTGGATATCTCTGAGGGTACTTCTTCCACCGGAGTAGCCTTCTCTGTTGTAGGTGTTTCTTTGTCCTTGTAGAGATGATCATATTTTCGGCTAAAAGTTAGTATCCTCCCGCTGTCGTAGTCTCCATAGTCTCTGTTAAGTTTCCTTTGTTTACGCCCTTTGATGTCCTCCTCGTGTTTAACCAGTCTCTCTTTCATATTCTCCATTGCCTTGTTGTAGGTCTCTGTACTCATGTTTTTGGTAAGGTCTTCTTGAAGGTCTTTGATTTCTTTCAATAGTGCATCGCGGTCGATCCAGGCGTACTTTATCAGTATCTCCAGCATCCGTCTGGAGCTGAGTGCCGAGTTCTGGGACCATTCTTTGAGCATTTCGGGGTTTGGTTTTTCATACGAGGGTGTAATGAAAATCCTCAGGCCTCTCGGAGCCATCTCTTGTTCCACGTAGTTTTGTAGTGAGATGGCCTCCCACCATTTCGATATCTCTGCTCTCTTCGTTTTCTCCAGTTTCCTCAGTTTATCCTCTGTTGTGCGTGTTTCTGGATTGGTGGCCTCTTTATGATTCCTTGGTCCCGGTTTCCTCGTAAATAAAGTAAGAGCAGCTGCTCTTCTCTCAGCCTCATCTTCCATGATGTACTAAACTGATCACTCAATTCTGTCCAAAACAGTAAGTGCGTTTATTACCCCCCTCTTATCATAGTAGAGGGTTCTTTCTGCCGTGATATAAGGTATGTATGTAAATACAGTCAATCCTCTAATGCCCAAAAGTGAGCTTGTTGTGCAGCGAGTCGTATGACAATAATGGTCTTGCCCCACAGTACACACAGAGAGAAGCGGGGTTACAGGCAGGGAGTAAACGATCCTTCTCACGTCTCCTTCCCCACTGTGCCTCCGTAAGCGAGTAAATGAAATCGCGTGTGTATCGCTGGTGTGGTACAGAAGATAACTACCCAGTGAACGGTCCCGCTGCCCCGGTTGGATAAGAGGTCTCGTGCATCCGCCGATGCACGCTAAGTCAGATCTGTCCTAGGGACGGAAACTCATACACACGGGCTTACCTCTGCCTGAAGATCCAGGGTCAGCGCTCGTCGTAGGTCGTGCTGAAGATTGTTGGTATAACAAGGGGGAAAAGGTGGGAAATCACGGCCGGTGCAGCGCTGTCCTCAATAGTAATCCAAAATCTGCAAACGCTTCTTCCGGACAGCTGGCACCCTAGGAAAGTGGCGTACACGCCGGCGAAGCCACCGGCAATACTATCGTTGAAGTGCAAAAGTACGTGCGCTCTCAGGTAAGTAAACGACACATCCAAGTTGTAGTAGTGATCAGGTTTATTCCATAACGCGTTTCGACTGCGTCCGCAGCCTTGCTCACATGGAACCGTGTAATGGAAAACTGGATGCAAATGTATATACACATGACACAACCCAGAGGGCAGTGGAGTCAAAATAGGACTGAGAGAAAGAAGGCGTCCGCCATCTTGGAAAGATCAACAATGGTAAACATAGTGAAAGGCAAATGCAAAGTAAATACACAATGACGTAATGTGAAAACGTAATGTGAAAATGATCATCAGTACAAATGCACGAAAGAAAATACTCCACTGTTACATTTGTGATAGGTCAAATGACCGCAAAAAGGTATATGGCTCGAAAACAAATTATCGTAGCACTCATAGTGAAATTAATGTAAAAGTGGTCATTCGAGCATCATAATACTGCGTCTAACAAGAATGGAAACGCTGGGCCAGTGTGGAAGCACTGCAAAGTGATAGACTTCCGCTGCGCATGGAAAGGTGGCTAAGTAGCCAGACACATGGTCAGATCATGAACTCGCCAGCACATAAACCATGTTTGGGTCTACTCTGCACTTCGTGCAACGCGCACTGACTTAACATTGGTCTGCAATCGGCAACCACTGCTCTGGTAACCTTGCCATCACTGACTCTTCCTTTCACCACACCATCCTTTATTGCAATAACTCGCAATGGGTCCAGCTCTTCCCCCCCATGTGTCTGGCTACTTAGCCACCTTTCCATGCGCAGCGGAAGTCTATCACTTTGCAGTGCTTCCACACTGGCCCAGCGTTTCCATTCTTGTTAGACGCAGTATTATGATGCTCGAATGACCACTTTTACATTAATTTCACTATGAGTGCTACGATAATTTGTTTTCGAGCCATATACCTTTTTGCGGTCATTTGACCTATCACAAATGTAACAGTGGAGTATTTTCTTTCGTGCATTTGTACTGATGATCATTTTCACATTACGTTTTCACATTACGTCATTGTGTATTTACTTTGCATTTGCCTTTCACTATGTTTACCATTGTTGATCTTTCCAAGATGGCGGACGCCTTCTTTCTCTCAGTCCTATTTTGACTCCACTGCCCTCTGGGTTGTGTCATGTGTATATACATTTGCATCCAGTTTTCCATTACACGGTTCCATGTGAGCAAGGCTGCGGACGCAGTCGAAACGCGTTATGGAATAAACCTGATCACTACTACAACTTGGATGTGTCGTTTACTTACCTGAGAGCGCACGTACTTTTGCACTTCAACGATAGTATTGCCGGTGGCTTCGCCGGCGTGTACGCCACTTTCCTAGGGTGCCAGCTGTCCGGAAGAAGCGTTTGCAGATTTTGGATTACTATTGAGGACAGCGCTGCACCGGCCGTGATTTCCCACCTTTTCCCCCTTGTTATACCAACAATCTTCAGCACGACCTACGACGAGCGCTGACCCTGGATCTTCAGGCAGAGGTAAGCCCGTGTGTATGAGTTTCCGTCCCTAGGACAGATCTGACTTAGCGTGCATCGGCGGATGCACGAGACCTCTTATCCAACCGGGGCAGCGGGACCGTTCACTGGGTAGTTATCTTCTGTACCACACCAGCGATACACACGCGATTTCATTTACTCGCTTACGGAGGCACAGTGGGGAAGGAGACGTGAGAAGGATCGTTTACTCCCTGCCTGTAACCCCGCTTCTCTCTGTGTGTACTGTGGGGCAAGACCATTATTGTCATACGACTCGCTGCACAACAAGCTCACTTTTGGGCATTAGAGGATTGACTGTATTTACATACATACCTTATATCACGGCAGAAAGAACCCTCTACTATGATAAGAGGGGGGTAATAAACGCACTTACTGTTTTGGACAGAATTGAGTGATCAGTTTAGTACATCATGGAAGATGAGGCTGAGAGAAGAGCAGCTGCTCTTACTTTATTTACGAGGAAACCGGGACCAAGGAATCATAAAGAGGCCACCAATCCAGAAACACGCACAACAGAGGATAAACTGAGGAAACTGGAGAAAACGAAGAGAGCAGAGATATCGAAATGGTGGGAGGCCATCTCACTACAAAACTACGTGGAACAAGAGATGGCTCCGAGAGGCCTGAGGATTTTCATTACACCCTCGTATGAAAAACCAAACCCCGAAATGCTCAAAGAATGGTCCCAGAACTCGGCACTCAGCTCCAGACGGATGCTGGAGATACTGATAAAGTACGCCTGGATCGACCGCGATGCACTATTGAAAGAAATCAAAGACCTTCAAGAAGACCTTACCAAAAACATGAGTACAGAGACCTACAACAAGGCAATGGAGAATATGAAAGAGAGACTGGTTAAACACGAGGAGGACATCAAAGGGCGTAAACAAAGGAAACTTAACAGAGACTATGGAGACTACGACAGCGGGAGGATACTAACTTTTAGCCGAAAATATGATCATCTCTACAAGGACAAAGAAACACCTACAACAGAGAAGGCTACTCCGGTGGAAGAAGTACCCTCAGAGATATCCACTGCTAGCGATACGGAATCGGACGTATCCAAAGGGGAGACTTCAGGCGAGGAACGCAGTACCCGCACCATCACTTTTTTAGACGAATACCGGACAATGCGACAAACACGACAGAGTACGAGAGACACAGCAACACCGAGATCGAGGGGCCAGAGAGGACGAGCACGAGGAAGAGGCCGAGTAGACGGAGGAACAGACGGCAACGAATCAGACAACAGTGGCAGAAGAGGCAGAGGAAGGGGGCGTATGGGAAGCAACAAGACGCGCTCCAACAGAACATACTGATGGACTACAACATGGTTAACAAAACTATTATTAATCTGTCTAAAAGACATTTAAGTGATGTGGAGAAGTACACTTTATGCTTAGGTCTGTCATTTTGCCCCTCTTCCAGTTTTAACTATGTTGAAACAAGAATTGACCTCTTCAAATATGTCAGAAAGCTCAAGCTTAAGAAGTGGCATATATTACGCCGCCAACAGCCCAGAGTAGCCACTGACATCAACACACAGGGGGAACATGAAGCCAACCTAGAGATAGGGGATCTCAATACTCTCACCACCCTTTTCGAACTCAATAACGACACGAATAGGGACAGTCAGATCACGGAAGCTACAGACATCTTGGATGCCATGGACATCACCCACGACTCAGCCGCCTCTACTGGCTTTAAACCACCTTCGACTTTTTTACCCACACTACCTCATGACGGCATTGACACATTCCACGACAATGTCACCAAGGCCCTTATGGATCTGAGAAACAAATCGCAATTTGGCAACAACTCCAAAAATAATCTGACATTTAATCAGAGACAAATTCTGAAATCATTAGCTGATGACAATGACATAGTCATCCGACCAGCAGACAAAGGTGGCAATGTCGTTATTCTGGACAGAGAACAATACATTGCCGAGGCCCTCAGACAACTAGGGGACACCAACTCCTACATGCAGATCACTAGGGAGGTGTACAATGAAAGCGTCATTCTGATATGGGACAAACTCATCACTTGGAGAGACAAAGGGATCCTTGAGTGGGAAGAGTACTGTTATCTCAAGAGGGATTTTCCCAAGATACCGGTGCTCTACCTTCTACCCAAGGTCCACAAGAGTGCCACATCTCCACCTGGCCGTCCCATAGTGTCCTCTATAGGAAGTGTAGCAGAGCACATATCCAAATATGTGGACCATTTTCTCAGGGAATTTGTCACCAAGCTCCCCAGTTACGTGAGGGATACCAAAGATTTCCTGGGTAAACTAGAAATGATCAAATGGGAGAATGACCTACTACTCATCACACTAGACGTACAATCACTGTACACCATAATTGACCATCAACAGGGATTAGATGCATGCAGGCACTTCCTCAACCAAAGAGAGATCAAATATTTGGAACACAATGATATGATCATTGAAATGACGGAATTCTGCCTCACTAATAACATCTTCATCTTCAACGGTACCATCCATAAACAGCTGATTGGTACCGCGATGGGTTCTTGTCTGGCACCGAGCTTTGCAAATCTCTTCATGGGCCTCTGGGAGGAGGAGATTTTTTCAGAAAAAATTGCCATCAGAAATCTGAGCAAAGTAGCTCTCTGGCTCAGATACATTGACGACCTTTTCATCATATGGAAAGGCAGTCGGACAGAGGCCCTAGATTTCATACAAGAACTCAACTACAATGACCGCAACATACATCTCACTGGGTGCATTAGCGACAACATGGTCGAATACTTAGATGTGAAGGTAGAGGTAAGATCCAACACACTACATACCTCATTATACCGCAAAAGTACAGCAGGCAACAGCATCCTTCATGCCCTCAGCAGCCACCCTGACACCCTCAAGTGGAGTATCCCCTTTGGTGAACTTCTGAGGGCAAAAAGAAATTGTAGCAGCAGAGAAGCATTCGAGAAAGAAAGCAAAGTCATGATCGAAAGATTTAAACTTCGAGGCTACCCCAATTGGGTCCTCAAGAAAGCGATCTGCAGAGTAGAGTCCGTGGATAGAACAGACACTCAGAGATAAGACCACAGGAATGGAGGAAACTGGGGATGCAGAAACCAGGGTGATCATGACCTACAATACGGAGTCTGATGGCATCAGACACATTCTGTCAAAAAATTGGAACACACTTAAGAATGACAATAGCATTGGACACACTTTCAAGGACAGACCTAACATCACATACAGGCGAGGTAGAAACCTTAGGGATATACTAGTACACAGTGACATCACTCTGACTCAAGACAGAGGTATCCAGAACCTCAGAGGTTTCTTCCCATGTGGTCACTGCAAAGCTTGTTCGGCCAGCACATCACGCAAAACATACGAACAAGGTCACAATCAGAGAACAATAACCCAGTTCCTCACTTGCAGCACCACATTCGTTATATATGTGATAGAATGCCCATGCGGACTGTACTATATAGGCAGCACTACCCTGATGGCCAAGAAAAGGGTACTTGAACACAAGCGGGCCATCACCAATAAAGACCCTAAATACCCGGTGGCGAGGCATTTCCAAGAGCGACACTATTCTGACTCCTCACTACTGAAGTATTTTATTTTGGAACAAGTCCGGTTAGATCACAGAGGGGGTAACAGGACACTCAGACTCAGACAGAGAGAGTCTAAATACATTGTAGATCTCCAAACTAAGGCCCCTGGTGGGATGAACCAGGACGAGGAACTGTCAATACATCTGAAAAGAGAGTAATTTCTTACGTTCAGACAGTTTACTGAGGATGTCTTGTAATTGTTAGGATGTACCTTCCTGTGTGTTTTATTCTGTCTTGGTATCTTGAACATTTCTCTTACTTGTCAGCTAATGTTTTTCTCATGTTTTATTGCAGGAGATAAGGAAGGCACCTAATCACCACACAGGTGCCTAACCTTCTCTTCGGAGTCACGTCTTCACCTTCACTTAGAAAACTGGGGCACTTGATTCACAACTGGACACTCCAAGAAGGGCTTTGAGAGCAGCAGGATAAGTGGTTTTTGGTTATCTTGACCCAGGGCACTTGCTCATCACTGTCTTTGTTCTAGTTTTCAACCTGTTTCCTATCGTGGCACTCTGTCCATCATATTACCCGTGAATGGATAGACCAGATGTTTAGCACTGTACGAGCACTATGCATGTACGTCAGATCATGAACTCGCCAGCACATAAACCATGTTTGGGTCTACTCTGCACTTCGTGCAACGCGCACTGACTTAACATTGGTCTGCAATCGGCAACCACTGCTCTGGTAACCTTGCCATCACTGACTCTTCCTTTCACCACACCATCCTTTATTGCAATAACTCGCAATGGGTCCAGCTCTTCCCCCCCATGTGTCTGGCTACTTAGCCACCTTTCCATGCGCAGCGGAAGTCTATCACTTTGCAGTGCTTCCACACTGGCCCAGCGTTTCCATTCTTGTTAGACGCAGTATTATGATGCTCGAATGACCACTTTTACATTAATTTCACTATGAGTGCTACGATAATTTGTTTTCGAGCCATATACCTTTTTGCGGTCATTTGACCTATCACAAATGTAACAGTGGAGTATTTTCTTTCGTGCATTTGTACTGATGATCATTTTCACATTACGTTTTCACATTACGTCATTGTGTATTTACTTTGCATTTGCCTTTCACTATGTTTACCATTGTTGATCTTTCCAAGATGGCGGACGCCTTCTTTCTCTCAGTCCTATTTTGACTCCACTGCCCTCTGGGTTGTGTCATGTGTATATACATTTGCATCCAGTTTTCCATTACACGGTTCCATGTGAGCAAGGCTGCGGACGCAGTCGAAACGCGTTATGGAATAAACCTGATCACTACTACAACTTGGATGTGTCGTTTACTTACCTGAGAGCGCACGTACTTTTGCACTTCAACGATATATATATATATATATATATATATATATATATTTATATATATGCGATAGAATCGTCTCTTTACCGAAGTAAAGGTTTGTCGAACAAACAAAATATATATAATAGAACATCCTCACTAAGGAATTGTGGAAAGAATAATAATTTAATGACTGATGCGCTTAAACCCAATGGTCTTTGTCAAAGTCACTTCTTAACCCGGAAGTGTAATTGAAAAATAAACATAGAAGACATATGCGGAGGTGGGGTTGCAAACCCTGCGCATAGGAAAACAGTCTATTTGAAAATCTCCATGCATTTTAACAGAATCAAACAAGGCTTAAATTAATTAGCCTCGTGCCACAAGGTACACATACTAATTAATGTACACTTCATTTCATTTTGCCAAGCAAAAAATGACAGTAATAACTCAGCCAAATTTAAATCAACATTTGGACATGCAGTGCTAGTGTCACTGAGTTAACAGCATCCACTGGATAGGCAAGTGCCTAAAAATTACATTATAACAATTCTCCAAACAATACTCCTCGCTAAGCGAGGTACAAACAATCTTAAATGCAATATTTAACTCTTTAATGCCAAAGTCAACATTTCAACATTCCCTTACATATTTGCACGCTGCCTAAATAAATAAGAACACATGGCGCGAGCTTTACCTAATATCACGTGTCTCCGCCTTGTTCCAAACATCAAAGATAAAAGTAAACAAGAGGTGAGGCTTATTACAACTTTTAACAGTGCTTCTATGTTTATTTTTCAATTTTGGAATGCATTTAAGCATGACCACTTCTGGGTTAAGAAGTGACTTTGACAAAGAACGTTGGGTTGAAGCGCGTCAGTCATTAAATTATTATTCTTTCCACAATTCCTGAGTGCTGCTCTTCCTTATGTATGGAAATGCATGAGGATGTTGGGGGCATAGCCTGCTATGAGTAACATAACATAACATAACATTTGTCTTTGTAAAGCGCACGTTCACCCCTGATGGGGCATCTTGGCGCTGAATACCAGATGTTTATTGTTACCCAACTCAATGGTACTCATTTTATCGACCTCAGATGGATGAAAGGCTGAGTGGACCCGACAGGATTTGAACCTGTGACCATGAGGTAGAACACAGGCCCCTGCAGTGCCTGCATTAGTCCACTGAGTCACCAGACCCGGCTTAGCACTTCGTACTTAGCAATTCTGCTGTGTGAGACTTACTGGAGGTTATAAAAGGGGTAGTTGGCAACCAAGGATGTCCTTGGGGACCAACTACCCCACCTGTTACCTCCAGTAAGTCTCAAATAGTGGGATTGCTAAGAGATCTTTGGAGGCCACTCCCCCTTGCGCCACCACTCTGCAAATGCTCCTCATGGCACACTACTGGTTGGGGTATGAAGTCCACTTTACTCCTGAGAGACTTTGAGGCCAAGAGCCCTCCTGGTACCTCCTGTAAGTCCTACACAGGGAAATTCCTATGTGCTGATTGGAGGCCAAGCTCCCTTTATCCAGCACTCTGCAAACACGACTACTAGTTAAAGAAGTATTTGCAATGCAACAGGTCTCGCATTTGCGAGAGTTGGAGCTATTGGTGTAAATGTAAACGTTTTTTACTAATGTGGATGTATATTGAGTGTAGTGAAATGATGTGGTATGTGGTGCAGCGAAATTATGTGGATAGAAAGTATATGGTATTTAGTGTATAGGAATTATGTAGAGTGAGATTATGTGTTATAGAGAGTAATTATGTGGTATGGTAGTCTGTGTTGTGGAGTGGTAACCTTAGGTTTAGTCTTCCTCATTTTCATAGAAGCTAAACTATAAACGCAATGAGACAGAAAAAGAAGGAACTACTGAGGAGCACTTCTAGACCTAGTCATAATTATGAGCAGGGCCACTGGAATTATGAGAATGCTCGGCTGCACTGATTTTCACATCATTATACATTTTCTGCATTTACCTCATAATCCATCATCTCCTGCATAATTTGCAGATTTGAACAAAAAAACCTTGTTTCTAGCTCAAATGTTACCAAAAACACAGCGACTAGTATTACAGCGTGGTAGAAGGCCCTTTGCAAAGTTGGAATGGTCACCTGTTACTTATTGCTAAATGTGGGTGCTAAATTGGTACTAATGGTGCGCAAACCACTCTTGCTTCTTTCTGCGCCTCTCTTGCCTCTTTCTGCACATTTTTCCACTTTCTGCACCTCCCTTCTTTCTACACCTCTTGCTTCCTTCTGCACCTATCTTGCTTCTTTCTTTCTGCACTTCTCTTGCCTCTTTATTCACCTCTCTTGCTTCTTTCTGCACTTATCTTGCTTCTTTCTGTGCTTCTCTTGCTTTTTTCTGCACTTCTCTTTTCTCTTTCTGCACTTCTCTTGCTTCTTTCAGCACTTCTCTTGCTTCTTTCTTCACTTCTCTTGCCTTTTTCTGCACTTCTTTTGCCGCTTTCTGCACCTCTGTTGCTCATTCCTGCACTTCTTTAGCCTCTTCTGCACTTCTCTTGCTTCTTTCTGTACCTCTGTTGCTTCATCCTGCACTTCTCTTGCTTCTTTCTGCATCTGTCTTGTCTCTTTCTGCACCCCTCTTCCCTCTTTCTCCACTCCTGTTCTATCTTTCTGCACCTCTCTTGCCTCTTTCTGCAACTCTCTTGCCCGTTTCTGTACTTCTCTTGCAGCTTTCTGCACCTCTGTTACTTCTTTCTGCACTTCTCTTGCTTCTTTCTGCACCGCTCTTGCCTCTTTCTGCATGTTTGTTGCTTCTTTTTGCACTTTTCTTGCTTCTTTGTGGACCTCTCTTGCTTCTTTCTACACCTCTCTTGCCTCTTTCTGCACCCCTCTACCATCTTGCTGCACCACTTTGCCCTCTTTCTGTACCTCACTTGCCCCTTTCTGGACATCTCTTGTCTCTTTACTGTTCCTCACTCTCTTCTTTCTGCACCTCTTTTGCCTCTTTCTGTACTTCTCTTGCATCTTTCTTCACTTCTCTTTGCTCTTTCTGCACCTCCTTTGCCTCTTTATGCACTTCTCCTGCTTCTTTCTACACCTCTCTTGCTTCTTTCTGCGCTCCCTTTGCTCTTTCTGCATATCTCTTGCCTCTTTCCACACTTCTCTTGCCTCTTTCAGCACTTCTCTTGCTTCTTTATGTGTTTCGCTTGCTTTTTTCTACACTCCTGTTGCCTCTTTCTGCGGTTCTCTGGCCTCTTTTTTACTTCTCTTACCTGTTTCTGCACTTCTCTTTCCTCTTTCTGCACTTCTCTTGCTTCTTTGTGTGCTTGTCTTGCTTCTTTCTGTACCTGTCTTGCCTCTATCTGCACTTCTCTTTCCTCTTTCTGCACTTCTCTCACCTCTTTCTGTACCCCCCTTGCCTCATTCTGTACCTCACTTGCCCCTTTCTACACTTCTTTTGCCTCTTTCTACACCTCACTTGCCTCTTTATGCACTTCTTGTGCCTGTTTCTGCACTTCTCTTGCCTCTTTATGCACCTTACTCTTTTCTTTCTGCACCTCTCTTGTCTCTTTATGCACTTCTCTTGCCTCTTTCTGCACATCACTCTCTTCTTTCTGCACCTTTCTTGACTCTTTCTGTACATCTCATGCATCTTTCTTCACTCTGTTTACTTCTTTCTGCACTTCTCTTGCCTCTTTCTGCACCTCTATTGCCTCTTTCTGTATTTCTCTTACTTCTTTCTGCACTTCTCTTATTTTTCTGCGCATCTCTTGCCTATTACTGCACTTCTCTTGTCTCTTTCTGCACTTTGCTTGCTTCTTTCTGTGATTCTCTTGCTTTTATCTGTAGTTCACTAGCCATTTTCTGCACTTCTCTTGCCTCTTTCTGCACTTCTCTTGCTTCTTTCTGCCCGTCTCTTGCTGCTTTCTCCACCTCTCTTCCCTATTTCTGTGCTTCTCTTGCCTCTTTCTGTGCTTCTCTTGCCTCTTTCTTTACTTCCCTTGCTTCTTTCTGTACTTCTCTTGCCTCTTTTTGCACCCCTCTTGCCTCTTTCTGTACCCTTCTTCCCACTTTGTGCACCTCTCTTGCCTCTTTCTGCACCTCTCTCATCTCTTTCGGCACTCCTCTTGCCTCTTTATGCTTCTTTCTCACTTTGCCTTGCCTCTTTATGCAACCCTCTTGCCTCCTTCTGCACCTCTGTTGTTTCTTTTTGCACTGCTCTTGCATCTTTCTGCACCTCTCCTGTAAATTTCGGTACCCCTCTTGCCTCCTTCTGCACCTCTGTTGGCTCTTTCTGCACTGCTCTTGCTTCTTTCTGTGCCTCTTTTGCCTGTTTCTACAACTCTCTTGCCACTTTCTACAAGGCTCTTGCCTCCTTCTGCAACTCTGTTGTTTTTTTCTACACTTCTCTTGCCTCTTTCTGCACATCACTCTCTTCTTTCTGCACCTTTCTTGCCTCTTTCTGTACACCTCTTTCTGTACCTATGTTGCTTCTTACTGTACTTATTTTGCTTCTTTCTATAACTCTCTCCTTTCTGCACCCCTCATGCATCTTTCTGCATCTCTCTTTACTCTTTCTGCACCCCTCTTGCCTCTTTCTGCACCTCTGTTCCTTCTTCTTGCACTTCTTTTGTTTCTTTCTGCACATGTCTTGCTTTTTTCTGCACCCCTCTTGCCTTTTTCACTGCACCTCTTCTTCTTTTCTGCATCTCTGTTGCTTTTTTCTGCACATCTCTTGCCTCTTTCTGCACCCATCTTGCTTCTTTCTGCACCTCTGTTGCTTCTTTCTGCACTTGCCTTGCTTCTTTCTCTACCTCTGTTGCTTTTTTCTGCACCCCTCTTTCCTTTTTCTGCACCTCTGTTGCTTTTTTCTGCATTACTCGTGCCTCTTTCTGTACCCCTCTTGCCCCTTTCTACACCTATGTAGGTTCTCTCTGCACTGCTCTTGCTTCTTTCTGCACCTCTCTTGCGTCTTTCTGCACCCCTCTTCCTTCTTTCGGCACCTTTCTTGCCTCTGTACCCCTATTGCCATTTTTTGCGCCTCTGTTGGTTCTTTCTGTACCTCTCTTGCTTCTTTCTGCACCTCTCTTGCAAATTTCTGCACCCCTCTTGCCTCATTCTGTACCCCTCTTCCCTCTTTATGCACCTCTCCTGCCTCTGTCTGCACCCCTGTTACTTCTTTCTGCATCTCCTTTTCCATGTTTCTGCAACTCTCCTGATTCTTTCTGAACTTCTCTCGCCTCTTTCTGTACTCAAATGGGAAGTGCAAGCTGTCAAGTTTAAAGGACTGCGTGTTCTTGGGTCCGAGGTATATGTCTACTTGTATATGTATTCTCACGTGTTATGCATCTGCAGGTGGTAGCTTAAAAAGTGGGTAACTTCTCATATAGGTGGTCAAATCTTCTTAGTTATGCTCTGTCATTCGGTTGCACAAGTAGCCATGTCTTATGTGTATAGGTGCTATAGAGCCCCTCAAATATACTATTGAATACCCATGTGCCCTGTATTATGAACAGAAAGCAATACATACACCTTTTTGTACACAAAATTACAGAGCATGCTGTTTGAAACACAGGTATTCAAGTATTTGTATGTTTATTTTTATGTAACATATCACTAGGTAAAAGCAGTGACATACGCATGCATACCTTCACAAACGTGGTCAGACTTACAAAAATGATATGCTTAGGATTGCTGTATATTTTGTAGGCCTAACATTCTGAGCAGTCAATTGATAGTGAACCTTCAAGAGAAAAGTGAGGTTTAAGACATCTTGGGCGAAGGTTCAGTGATGAGGCTACTTTGTACGAGTCTGTAGTAAGGTACAGTCAAAGTAGGCCTCTTTCTGCACCTTTTTTGGATCTTTCTGCACTTCTTTTGCTTCTTTCGCCACCTTTCTTCCTCTTTCTAGACTTCTGTTGCCTCTTTATGCATTCTTCTTGCTTCTTTCTGCACCTTTCTTCCTCTTCATGCACCTCTCTTCACTCTTTCTGCACTTCTCTTGCTTCTTTCTGCGCCTTTCTTCCTCTTTCTGCGCATGCACTACCTATGTAGGCATAGTTAGAAATTAGCATTTAAAAAGCCTTAGAAATTCACTGAAAAAAACAGAGGTTTCAGGGACATTAATGTTAGTATTAGCATTTAAAAAAACCTTAGAAATTCACTGGAAAAAACAGAGGTTCAGGGACATTATAGTTAGGAATTAGCATTTAACATACTTTAGAAATGCACAGAAAAAAAGCACAGGTTTCAGGGGCGTTATCGTTAGGCTGACATTTCACTCATACAACACCAGAAAAATTTACCATTATAGTTAGCTGAGCTAACTATAACTCATGCCCCCGCAATTCTCTGCTGATGATGTCACATATTACATCACTCATGAAATGGTCAGTGACATTACTGATGACATCATTCATGACATCTTAAATTACATCACTGATGGCATCATCCACTTAATATCTGATGCACATCTTCACACCCTAATATAACCTTTGATACACCCACTCTAAAATACAGACTACCATTCTCTAAACCATAGACACACCAATACCAGTTAGTACATACCCACTCACTGAGTCATCGGTGTAGACATATCTACTCACTCACCCATACAGTCACTCATTCACACAGTCACTCATCTATTCAGCCACTTATATATGCAATCATATACCCCTACAGACACTCACACGATGCCACTCACCCATAGAGTTACTCATACACTTAGTCAGTCACGCAAAGAATCAATCACAACTACCATTTACTCACCTATAAAGTTATATACACACCACCTAACTGATTCATACAGATACTACTTACTCTCTTATACAATCACTGACACAAGCACACACTCATCCATACAGTCACTCTCACATATAGTCACTAATATACTTCAACATTTACATATACTGCCTTTCAAATATGTAGATACTCACACATATACCACTGAGATATCCACTCACTCATGAACACAGCCATACACACACTCACTCTGAGGAAATAAAAAATTGTGAGACCTATATGTCCCCTATGTCCCCCTCAAACGCTTTATGTATACATGCATGTAACCCATGCATTTCCCCTCCATGGCCTGTCTATCATGATGCTTATGCTATAACGTGGCCTGCCATCATCCAGTCTCCCATAAGAGAAACGACAAATCTGCACTGAGGCCTACACGTTTTGCATCATGTTTTCCTGCATTTACATGAAAACCCATGTTTTGTGGCTCAGCCAGAGCCGAAAAGAGGTTGCAGGCCTCAGACGCTCTGAGAGCTGCAGCTGCGTATCCTTGGCCTTGCACACTTGGGCCTCAGCCAAAGGGGCCCTGTCCGAGGTGCCGAGACAGTATTGAGCACGGTTATCTGCTTACTCCTACTGAGCCACATTCCTGCCTGGAGAAGGAGGAATAAACACGACCCGTCTGCAAAGGAGAGAGCCTAGCCTTTCTGTCTCTTTTTGTGTGATTGCAAAGCTCACGTCAGTGAAAAGCCCATAGCCCCCATGTAAGGCCTACGCAGTAAATGAAGAAATAGATGCCACATTGGCTCTTGGTGATGGGAAACCTATGTCACAAATCAGTCCCTGCTCCAGACTTTAGATATCAGATAATACAAGATGTGCTGGTCGTCCTGACACTGAAGGCCTCACTTCCAGACTCCCCGGTTGCACAGCAACCCTTCCCCACGTCAGTTACACGTCATGCTCGAGTTGAGCACAAGTAAGGCAAAGTTCCAGTAAAATTCCAGCTGATCACGCAACCCCCTCCAGGCATCCACCCACCTATGACATTCACCTATTCTCATCAAGTGGACGCCCACATGGACGCCCACCTTCACGCCTACTTACACGCCCACATGCTCTTATCTCATTCTCTCTTGCTCTGCCTGAAGCACTCCTGCTTACGTATAATATCGTATGTATATATACTGTACTCTGTGAATAAAGTTTGAGAATATTCTGAGAATACTTTGAGACCCTTCCAGATCCCTTGTGGTGATGGAACTATTCTCCCTATAACTCGAGTTATTGGAATAAAGCCCTTTTGAACCTGATACCACAGACTCAGCCTCTTGCTTTATGCATGATCATATTGATATATAGAAATTCTGAGTGCGTAATACTTTATTTACGACATTAATTGCGCCCGATCAGGGACAAATCTCTTTCCCCACACGCCGGAGATGAAGGTCCAGTTTTGCCCCCTTCCACAGCCGTGACGGACTTCAAGTGCGCACGTCGCGGGTTTTCCCGCCAACTCCCTCAGGCCAACGAAGGAGACGGACTGCGACCAGGCATCCATACGAGGCGGTCCCGACCCAGAGCCCACCCTGCGAGAGAGCTGTGTCCGAGGTTTCTAGAGATCCACCTAAGATACGCCATTCCCTGTGCAGCGTCAAGTGTCCGAGGCCTTCAAGTTCAAGTTCAAGTTCTGCTTCCTGGTGAGTTTTTCATGGGGGTTGCAATAAAGACGGGTTCATTTAATGAACACGGTAAAGACGTGTCTCACTTGTGAGACCGGTATGTTCAAGAGCATGCATCAAGAATTAAAGAATTAGAGTTATCCAAGTATTAAGGTGCACCGATTTAACTGTATGAATGTTATTGTCTTAGTCAGGTTCAGTTAGGTCTGAATGTGTCAGGTTTTTATGTAAGTTTGTTTCATTGTGATTTTTGTTTTTGGGTCATTGTGATTTTTGTTTTCGGTTACATTCCAACATGCCGTTGTTTTCGAAACTGCGTAAGATATGTACCAGAAAAGGTGTACTAGAGGAACCAGTTAACATTCCGCCTAGAGACACACCTGGACATTTCATGTACTGTAAGCATGGTTTAGATGCCGTGTTGTTTTTAGAACTATAGGTGGATTACACGAAGGATTTAGAGACAAAGTATAGATGGCCTATCACGGGAACGTGGGATGCGGAATGCATTATGAAGGTAGAGTAAGAGATATGGAAGAGAAAATGTAGACCTGCTCAGAAGGATGCCATTGAGTTTTGGCGCAAGGAGTCACATAGAAGAACAGAGTAAGTGTTCCACAGAGCAGAGAGAAGTAGACAGGAGTCTGAAAAAGCCAAAGAAAAGAAGTTACCGGAGGAAGGGGAGCGGGTAAAAAGAGAGCAGGCTGAAAGAGAAAGAAATACTGACGTTGCTGGTATTTATCCCGTCCTTTCAGAGGAACTAGCAAGAGTGGCCCCAGTAGAAAGACCAGTTAGAGTGCCACCGCAAGTACCCCGATACATATAATAATGATATAGTAGCTCAAATGTTCTTGAGCCTCCCACCAAAAGAACAGCGCATAGCTGGTGTTTACATGGTCCAACATTTGATTATGTTGTCAAAAGGAAATTGAGAGGGGTGTAGCTAGAGAAAGAGCAACACCTGTGATTTGATGACACCCCTAATGTACAAAGTGTTAACGAAAAATAATTAGTGATCGGTTAAGAGTTTAGCTTGAGAAAAAAAAATTGTGGGTATTTTGAATTTGCAAATTGTTCAAGAATACAGGTTTGTGTTCTTGGTGGTTCAGTGAGCCAATGTGCTGGGTCCAGACGGTTGTGGGACCTGATTCACGCTGAACATGCAGAGACTCCCACCTATTAGAGGTTGAAAAAATAAGTACCATTGTGTGAAGTACTACCCAATATCTGCCCTGAGGGGCTATTTTTAGCTTCTCTGATAAGACAGGGCAGCTGAGAAACGAAACTCAAGCCTTCCCTTGTTCTATTCTGTGCAAGACCAGTGCCAGTGAGCTATCATATCGACTTGCCTTACGCAACAATACCTTTATTCAGATGCTGCACCATTCACATCAGACTAGCAATGCTACAGACTGCTGGGTCTGTGGCCGACTTCCCCCGTATCAGAAGGTGAAGGGAGTGTTGCCTCTTTTCCCTTTTCCGTTCTCCCATAATGGATCTTTCGGAGCATGGTTTGCCTTAATGACATCAATCAACGGTGATGCCAAAGAATGTCAAGACAAGGAGTGTAGGGGCGACTGGGTATGGGGTAACTTGAATGAAGTCATGAATGAAGCATGTTTTCCAGATGAAGAAGGTCTTCCCCAAAGGAAAGGTACAGATCTAGAAAATGAAGAGTATCTGCAAAGAAAATCGACCCTCGACTTTATAATGTTGAATGTCAAGCCCATACACAATGTAGGTCCATCCTCAATTACAGTCCTGCCAGTAAAAGGGAACTTGTGTGTCAGAAAAGAAGGCTCAGTACGTTTGGGGCACAGCGATTGTAATACTGTAATAGAGTTTAAAGACAAAGGAAAGTCCTATTTCAGAGCATCACGACACACCTACTTTATTTGTGGCCAGACAGCCTATGTACAGCTGCCCTCAGACTGGGGTGGGACGTGCTACATATCATTTCTTTTATTCCTAATAACGCACCGTCTGTATACAAAGCAATAACAAGGCTCCACAAGATTGCCCAAAACATACATCAAGACCCAGGCACGTGGACTTGGTCCAGTTGGCTCTGGGGAATAATATCGGCATGGGGATGGAAAGTGTTGACCGTCTGTGGATTAATACTACTAATGACATTCAGTTGTTGTCTATGTCTGCAGTGTGGCCCGGCCATTTGCGGCCTGTGTGCTACTGCATGTGTTCCACATCCCCATTTACAAAGTATTGAAAATGGAAAAATAATGCTGCAAGATCAGATCGACTATCTCATGAGAATAGATGTGACATGAAGGGTCCACTTGGGGACAAGGAGGGAATGAGGAAATAAAAAATTGTGAGACCTATATGTCCCCTATGTCCCCCTCAAACGCTTTATGTATACATGCATGTAACCCATGCATTTCCCCTCCATGGCCTGTCTATCATGATGCTTATGCTATAACGTGGCCTGCCATCATCCAGTCTCCCATGAGAGAAACGACAAATCTGCACTGAGGCCTACACGTTTTGCATCATGTTTTCCTGCATTTACATGAAAACCCATGTTTTGTGGCTCAGCCAGAGCCGAAAAGAGGTTGCAGGCCTCAGACGCTCTGAGAGCTGCAGCTGCGTATCCTTTGCCTTGCACACTTGGGCCTCAGCCAAAGGGGCCCTGTCCGAGGTGCCGAGACAGTATTGAGCACGGTTATCTGCTTACTCCTACTGAGCCACATTCCTGCCTGGAGAAGGAGGAATAAACACGACCCGTCTGCAAAGGAGAGAGCCTAACCTTTCTGTCTCTTTTTGTGTGATTGCAAAGCTCACGTCAGTGAAAAGCCCATAGCCCCCATGTAAGGCCTACGCAGTAAATGAAGAAATAGATGCCACATTGGCTCTTGGTGATGGGCAACCTATGTCACAAATCAGTCCCTGCTCCAGACTTTAGATATCAGATAATACAAGATGTGCTGGTCGTCCTGACACTGAAGGCCTCACTTCCAGACTCCCCGGTTGCACAGCAACCCTTCCCCACGTCAGTTACACGTCATGCTCGAGTTGAGCACAAGTAAGGCAAAGTTCCAGTAAAATTCCAGCTGATCACGCAACCCCCTCCAGGCATCCACCCACCTATGACATTCACCTATTCTCATCAAGTGGACGCCCACATGGACGCCCACCTTCACGCCTACTTACACGCCCACATGCTCTTATCTCATTCTCTCTTGCTCTGCCTGAAGCACTCCTGCTTACGTATAATATCGTATGTATATATACTGTACTCTGTGAATAAAGTTTGAGAATATTCTGAGAATACTTTGAGACCCTTCCAGATCCCTTGTGGTGATGGAACTATTCTCCCTATAACTCGAGTTATTGGAATAAAGCCCTTTTGAACCTGATACCACAGACTCAGCCTCTTGCTTTATGCATGATCATATTGATATATAGAAATTCTGAGTGCGTAATACTTTATTTACGACAACTCACCCATACAGCCCCTTGCACATGCACTCATGAACCCATGCACCCAGTGAATCACCCACTCACACATCCATGCAGGGAGTCACCCCTCGCCCACCCACACAGACACTCAGGCACCCATACAGGTACTCAGACAACCAATCATTAACCCATATAGACATTCATGTAGCTAGTCACCAATCCATGCCACCACTTACACACCAACTGATAGACTGATACAGACATTCACACAGATTAGTCATTCACCCATGTATTCACTAAGACATGTTCAATCACTAACTTATACAGTCAGTCACGCACCCACTAAATCATCCATTCAGACACTCATACACCCACTCATTCTTTAATACACCTTGGCATATATATGAATGTATATATATATATATATATATATATGCAAAAAAGAAGCAGAGAACTCTGGGTAGTTCTCAAGTTTAGGTGGAAAGCAGCTTATGTATAGAGCACTCTCAACACCAGCGATACTCTAGATCTGCTCACCTCAAATGTCTGCTTTTCTATCAAAGTCATTAAGCATAGGATTAGCACAGTGCCATCCACACCGAGATAGATAAGGACAAAGTCTTTTGCGCTTTCTACAGCAAAGTCTTTAACCATAGAACTAGCACAGTGCTGTCCTTGCCGAGCTGTAAAATGACAAAAGCCATTTACCACTCCAGGCACAGTATTACAGCTTTGAATTGGTAAATTACCAACCAAGCGAAATGAGTAAAAGGAACCCCTAACTTATTCATACAGATACTAACACATACTTACTCTCTTGTAGACTCATACAGACATTCACACAGATTAGTCATTCACCCATGCATTCACTAAGACATGTTCAATCACTCACTTATACAGTCAGTCACGCACCCACTAAATCATCCATTCAGACACTCATACACCCACTCATTCTTCAACACACCTTGGCATATATATACATGTATATACATGTGTATATACATATCTATATATATATATATATATTCACTTAAAAAAACCATAGGTTTCACACATGTTATAGTTAGCTGGACATTTCACTCGTAAAAAACCAATGAAATTCCCCCGTTATAATTACTGCAGGCAACTATAACTCACGCGACCGCAATCCTCTGCTGATGACGTCAGATATTACATCACTGTATTTAGACACTTATTTGCCCATGTCTTCTTCCATTAATCTTTAGCTATACATATGTTACAAATATTTATTTTTCAGAAAGACACATATGTCATCAGTGATGTAATATCTGACATCATCAGCAGAGGATTGCGGTCGCGTGAGGTATAGTTGCCTGCAGTAACTATAACGGGGGAATTTCATTGGTTTTTTACGAGTGAAATGTCCAGCTAACTATAACATGTGTGAAACCTATGGTTTTTTAAGTGAATTTGCAAGGTTTTTTAAATGCTAATTCTTAACTATAACGTGTGTGAAACCTATGGTTTTTTCAGTGAATTTGTACGTTTTTTAAATGCTAAGTTATGTTTTTATTATTATTTTTTTTTCTCAGGTTTAACACCGTGCGTGCACCGTGCGCGCACGGTCAGCTTCGCGCACCGTGCGTGCTCTGTGGGCACTCGGTGCGCCCACGGTTCACAGTGCGCGCAGGGTGCGCGCACCTCGCGATTTAAAAAAAAAAATGTTTTTTTTTCTCCCTTGGGGGTCCTTCTGTGAGCCCCTGACCAAGGCTAGGGGGTCAGGAACTGTCCACTCTGCCCCCTTTTCACGTTCTCCACCTTTGTTTTTCACCCCCTCAGACAGCGAGTGACAAAATGGCGGCCAACACTTCCTGGTTTCGACCGATTCGAATGTTTACCGACATCTAACAACCAATCAGAATTGCGCTCACGCACGGCAGGGTGCGCGCACCGTGCGCGCACGGTGCGCGCACGGTGCGCGCATATAGATATTGATATGCTTTTAAATGCTATTTTCTCAGGAAATACTGAACAGATTTACACCAGACCTGCAAAAGGCACTTCCTTGACCTTATGGCTACCTCTCTGCCAAATTCCACGTAATTCTGTTCAGCCGTTCGGGCTCTAGCTGCGACTAAAAGTCCTATGGAAAAATGCATGGGGAAAACACGTTTTGGGACCCCCCCTTTTTCTCGGCGCCCGCTTGACGAATCACCCCGAGACTTTCAGGGTAGGAGCTGAACGGAGCGCCCCATTAGTTTTGAAAATTTCGCGAGGATTCGTCAACCGCCGCCAAAGTTATTCAAAATAGAATTTTGAGATTTCCTATGGAAACTAGGTTGTAACTATAACTATCTACTGGCGACCGCCAGTAGATAATATATATATATATGTATATATATATCACCTACTGGCGGTCGCCAGTAGGTAGTTATAGTTAGGACCTCGTTTCCATAGGAAATCCGCAACATTCTATTTTGAATAACTTTGGCGCCGGTTGACGAATCCTCGCAAATTTTTCAAAATAGGTGGGGCGTTACGCTCCGCTCCTACCCTGAAAGTCTCGGGGGGATTCGTCAAGCGGGGGCTGAGATAAAAGGGGGGTCCCAAAACGCGTTTTTCCCATGCATTTTTCCATAGGACCTTTAGACAGGGCTACAGCCCGAACGGCTGAACAGAATTTAATGAAATTTGGCAGAGAGGTAGTCCCCAGGTCAAGGAAGTGCCTTTTGTAGGTTTGGTGTAAATCTGTTCAGTAGATTCTGAGAAAATAGCCTTTAAATCAATATATATATCTGTGGCAGCTTACGGTGCGCTTACCGTGCGCTTACCGTAAGCTTACCGTACGCGTACGGTGGCGTGCGCGAGCGCGATTCTGATTGGCTCTTAGATCTTAGTAAACATTCAAATCGGTCGAAACCAGGAAGCGGCGGCCGCCATTTTCTCTCTCGCTTCCTGAGTTGGGCAGCAAAAACGAACCCCAAAAATGTGTAAAGAGGCAGTTTCATGAGATCCTAACCACCCAGCATTGATACAGGGGACCCCAAACCACCCCCAAGCCCAAAAAAAAATAAAAAAAAAATTTCGGAAAATCGCCGATTACGCTTACCGTACGCGTACGGTAAAAAATTGTAAAAAAAAAAAAATGATCCACATTCTCCCCACCCCGTGTGCAAATGGTGCCCGAAGGGCACCATTTGTGTATGGCATAAAACATGTAAGAAGTTAACAAAGAATACATTTCACAAAGATGCGCAAAATATGTCCCCCATGTGCGCACGGTGCGCGAAGCGCATCGTGCGTACATGGCCCATCCCGCTTAACGTGGGCACGCAATCTTCTGCTGATGACATATGTGTCTTTATGAAAAAAAAATATTTGTAATATATGTAAAGCTAAAATTTAATGGAAGACATGGGCAAATAAGTGTCTAAATACAGTATTAGCATCAGCAGAGGATTGCGGTCGCGTGAGTTATAGTTGCCTGCAGTAACTATAACGGGGGAATTTCATTGGTTTTTTATCAGTAAAATGTCCAGCTAACTATAACATGTGTGAAACCTATGGTTTTTTCATTGAATATATATATATATGTGTATATATATATATATATATATATATATATATATATATATATATATATATATATATATATATATAACATTCTTAAACTTTTTAGAAGTGACCAGTCACTGGATGAGGTCATCAGTGATGTCATTTGAGATGTCATCAGTGTTGTCACTGACCATATAATGTGTGATGTAATATGTGACGTCATCAGCAGCACATTGGGTGGGCATGAGTTATAGTTAGCTCAGCTTACTATAACAGCCTAATTTCTCTGGTTTTGTACAAGTGAAATGTCAGCCTAACTATAACGTCCCTGAAACCTGTGTTTTTGTCAGTGAATCATATATTCACTTCATGGTTCGGCCCATTTCCTGGTGGACTTCCAGTGGGTGTTAGAACTTATAAGGTCAATTGTACACTCTATTGTTATTCCTTCTTTGATTGTCATTTGTTTTTCTCCTTTCCCGATATTATATGACTTGATGGCTATTTGTACATTTCTCTGATACCCGAATTGGGTCATATTTGCGCTATATATAGCTTCAAAAATAAAATAAAACAACAAAATAGAAATGGTCACAGATGATTTGTTCTGCAGATGTGAGTGGTGGGAGGCTGCCTTGGGTAGGAGGCTCTAGGATAGGGAATGGAGTCTGACGATAGAGCAATTTCAAATGGTCTTGTGTAATTCTCGCTTTAAATAGACGCAATTTAATTATATTATACCACCTGCCTGACCCCCCACAAAATAAATATCATGGAGCAGACATACCACATGCAAATCCCTAGATGTGCTTTGAGAGACACCAGGTGGGGTATGTACTAGCCCTTAACGCCGCCGTAGCGCCAATTTTTTGACGTTACGGTGGCTATTTTTTATCGCCATATTTACAAGTTGTCGCTAACCTCAGTTCGTGGCAGTTTTCTGGTGAAAACGTACATTTTTAAGATTGACATTTCTGTTAGCGAGAGTTAACGAAAATGAGATGCAAGGTAGGCGTTCCTGTGCACAAACTGATGTTAACCCTCTTTGCGATATTTTCCTTTTTATGGTGCAAAACCGAAAAACTGCCTCTAACTCCAGTTAGAGGCAGTTTTTTAAGACCAGAAAATAGCTGGTCTTAAAATTGATGCAAACACTTGGGGTCTCATTTTAGAAGGTTTTGGTGCTGGACAGCGCTGCAAGGAATGTTGCTGCGCAGCCCTGTGACAAAACAACAGGGCAGGAATGGTCACCATCAATAAGATACGAAGCATTGCTGGGCCTCATTCATGAAAAGTGTTGCAACACTTTTCACTACGCATTTTTTGCGACACCATAGATGCTCTGTATTCACTGTACAGCGCTCTATGTCGCAATTAATGACAGATACATCTGGAATCCTGACGTATCTGTCACGCATTGCTGCAGTTGTGTCACAAGCATGACGCAACTCCAGCAATGCATAAGGCCAGCCTATCCCTATGGCACTGCATCATCCTTAAGCCTGGTACTGACAAAGTGGCGTCCTAGAATTGTCGCAGTGAAATCTGATGGATTTCACTGTGCCACTCCTATGAGGCTTTGTTGCTTGGGAATGCCCACCCTGCATACATCATATCTGATGCAGGTATATAGTGGCACAGGGCTTCACAAGGTCGCGCATATGCCTAGGTGTGTCACTTTACAAATACGGCTCAACACGGTGCAAGAATCACGCTGCAGGAGGAGCCTAGCGCGCAACCAAGATGGCCGCATAGGTGCGAGGCTCCCGAGGACCTCCGCAACCTCCTACGTTTATCCTGTCTTCATCCTGCCTCGGTTGAGGGGACTGTGTCGGTGAGCCTGAGCTGAGGTGGTACCCGTTCCCCGTTCTCGAATCGGACTTCGGGTACCGGAGTGAGCACCGATTGAAGTTTGCGGCCTACTTCTCGCCGGACCCCGGATTTGCGCTGGGGGGCGACCCAGTGGCAAAGTGAACAACAACGGCGGGCTGGGCCTGGCGAGTCGTGTACCCTGCGCTTTTGCTTTCACTTTCGCACCCCCTTGCCGTCTCTGCAAGTGAGATCGCGGAGCTCTTTGTGTTGGTGTGGCCTCGCTGGGAGACCCTGCCTGCCTGCCGCCTGTGACCCACCCCGCCGACCTGGGGTGGCCCCCCGGAGCTCGTGGCCTTGATTGCTTGCCCTCTACGGCGCAGCTGGTGCGGGTGTGAGACCCGTGGCGATGGCCACGAAACAAGATGGAGATCGGTCGAAGACCAAGTCGACCCGGCGTGGCGCCGTACATCAGGCCAACATCATGGACCGCTATACCCTCCAGAAGGGATCTCCCGGCGGACCGCACAAGTCCTCTGAGGGCCCCCCTGATGCCCCGGATTTGCCCACGGATCTGACTCTGCAAGACGTCATGGGCGCCATTGCTGAGATGAAGGCCTCGGTGTGCCAGCGGTTCGACACCTTGGCGCATAAGATCGACGCGGTCCTCGTGGATGTCGGCCTGGTGAGGGCTGATCTCTCCAAGACCAACGACCGGGTTGATTCTTTGGCCCAAACCGCGTCGGGCCTCACGACTGAGGTGGCGACCCTCCAAACGGCGGTGCACCGACTTCGTCAGGCGAGTGCGCTTATGGATCGGCGCCTGGAGGATTCCGAGAGTCGGGCCCGGAGGAATAACATCCGCATCATCGGAGTACCCGAGGGACGGGAGGAGGCGGCGGCGGATCTTTTTGTAGAGGACCTGATCGCTACCCATCTCCAGCCTCGGGGACTGAGTAAATTCTTTGCCGTGGAGAGGGCCCACAGAGTTCCCGGGGGAAGGCCGAAGGTCGGAGCCCCTCCGCGGCCTCTCATTGCCCGGATTTTTAACTTTCGGGACAGAGACGCGATCTTGCAAGCCTCCAGACTGCAAGGGCCGATTAAGCTGGAAAATATGGAGGTGAACTTTTATCCTGATTTTACCCAAGCGGTCCAGAAGCAGAGACTGAGTTTCCTGGGCGTCAAGCGCCGGCTCCGGGACATGAACTTAAAATACGCCATGCTCTTCCCGGCCAAGCTGCGGGTAGAGGTGGATGGTCGCACGCACTTTTTTGATCGTCCCGAAGCGGCCGGGGACTGGCTGGACACTCTGTCTGGGGGTAGTGATCGAGATGGTGGGGGGGGCGGCGGGAGGAGACGGCCCACTGGATCGGGACTGAGGGGTTGATATTGGGCCTCACTCTGGACGACTATGATGCCACTTTCGACCAAGCTTCTGTCTTTGTTCTTTCCCCTCCCTTGGAGGTTGTGTGGGGTCTAGAAGGGGTACTCTTTCCTCCTCTAGGGGGTCTAGCTAGTTTCATTATATAGGGGCGACAGGCACACTGCAAGTTGGGGGGGCTGTCTGGGCTCATGCAGGGGTGCAGGGAGGGGGGAGTTTTGTTGGGGCGGGTGGGTTGGGGTGGGGTGTTGTTCGTTTACACCACAAGGCAAAAGTATCGTTGTGTTATTTCTAAAGTGCTCTCTGGGGGACGAGTGATGGCTTCTGTTTATGATGGGGGGTAGGGGACTGAGTCTGTTGTCCTGGAATGTTAATGGATTGGGGGACAGGATAAAACGAGGTGTGGTCCTGCAGTTCTTGAAGCGAATTTCGCCCGATATAGTTTTTCTGCAGGAGACACACCTCATTGGCAACTCCTTTTGTGCTATGAATCGACGGGGCTACCGCCTTGTGGCCCATTCGGGCTTCACGTCTGGTTCAAGGGGTGTGGGCATTATGGTTAAGAACTCGCTCCCGTTGGAGATTGATGAGGTGCTCCATGACGACAGGGGACGTTACACGGTTTTGGTGGGTAGAATGGAGGGCAGAGTGGTCGTTTTCGTGTCTGTCTATGTCCCGCCGGGGCTGCAGACGACCACCTTTGCGGATCTGGGGCGCCTCCTCCTTGGCCTTCCGGAGGGGATTCTAGTGGTGGGGGGGGATTTTAATGCTGTGGTTTCCGGAACTGTGGATCGTCACCCCCCTAGGGATCTCCCCCGTGCCCAGGCGTGGTTGTCTGGCCTCTTGGATACCTTGGGGCTGGTGGATTGTTGGCGTCTGAAACATCCCACGCAGCTACAGTACACCTTCCATTCAGGGGCTCATGGTAGTCTCTCACGGCTAGATTATGTCCTGGTTCCGGCGGCGCATGTGGGGAGGATAGGGGAGGTGCGCCATTTGGCACGGGGTATTTCGGACCACTCCCCGCTCTTGTTGCACTTTGATATTCTTCCGAGGGGAGAGGGTAGGGTGGTCCCGATTAATCCCTGGTACCTGCGTGACCCCACCATTCGCGCAGAGCTGGTTAAATCCCTTAAGCGCTACTTTGACGAGAATGTGGGGTCTGTGTCATCGGCGGTCTCACTGTGGGAGGCGTTCAAGACGGTACTCCGGGGAGAGGCCTTGTCCCTTATTTCCCATTCCCGGAGGCGCGAGCGGGAGGAGGTGACCCGTGTTGAAGCTGAGATAACCGAGTTGGAGGGTGATCTAGAATGTGGGGTGACGGATGACAAATTACATGTTCTCCGACTCAAGCAAGCGGCCTATAAGGCCCTCGTCACGGAGGCGGCCAGGGGCCTCAGTAGAGAGCAACAGGGGAGACTGTATGATGTGGGTGATAAGGCTGGTAAATTGATTGCGTGGCTGGACAAAAAGGAGAGAGCGAGTCGAGTTGTCCCGTTGATTGAGAAACAGAATGGTGTGTGTGTCACTGAACCAGAAGAAATTGTCTCCTGCTTTGCAGACTATTTCCGTGGGGTGTATTCCCCGGTGTCCTCCCGCTCTGAAGAGGATTCCCATGCCCTGCTCAGGGATATCGCGCTGCCTTCCCTTTCGGAGGAGGACAGAGTGTCGTTGGACGCCGCTCCAACTCCCGAAGAAATTGCCCTCGCCATACGCTCGGTCGCTTCCGGCAAGGCCATGGGTCCTAATGGTCTTCCCATCGAGTTGTATAAACTGCGACCGGATACGCTGGCGCCGCATCTCCGTGCTATGTTCCTCGCAGCCCACTCGGCGGGTTCCCTCCCACTAGACCAGCGTCTAGCTACTATCGTGGTTATCCATAAGGAGGGGAGGCCACGGGACCGGGTCACATCCTATCGGCCTATTTCGCTATTGAATGCGGAGCCCAAAATTCTCGCCAAGGTGTTGGCCAATCGGCTGGTCGGCGTAGTGTGTGACTTGATTCACCAGGATCAGTCCGGCTTTATCCCTCATCGCAACACAGCGTTTAACCTGCGGCGTTTGCATGGGGTGCTCGCACGTGTCCCGTTCATACGGGAGCCGGCCATTTTGGCGTCCTTGGACGCCACTATGGCGTTTGACACACTTGAATGGCCATATATTTGGGCGACGCTCGCGAAGTTTGGGTTTGGCCCAGGATTCATCGGTTGGGTAAAATTGTTGTACTCTGGCCCGCTGGCGCAGGTGGTTGTGAACGGTAGAGTGTCGGCTCCGTTTGAGCTGGGCAGGGGCACGCGACAGGGCTGCCCATTATCACCGCTCCTCTTCGCGCTTGCCCTGGAGCCTCTGGCGGAGTGGCTGCGGTGGGAACCTTCTATTCGTGGTCTCCGCTGGTCCCCCAAGTATGAGGACCGCGTATCTCTATACGCTGATGATATTCTCCTGTACCTGGCTTCCCCACGTAAATCACTGATAGTACTGGTCGACGTATTGCATTCATTTGGCCTTAACTCCGGCCTTGTCATCAACTGGGCTAAATCGTGCGTGTATGTTCTCTCTGGGGAGGATCCTATCCTTCCGCGGGGCTGTCCTATCCAGATCGCCCCGCGGGGATTTAAGTACCTGGGTGTCTTCATTACCCTGGACGCGGGGGCCCGATATGGTCAGAACTTGCTTCCCCCCCTCCAGCGCCTGAAGGAGGATGTCGCGCGTTGGAGGCGCTTGCTGCTCTCGCCGCTCGGCCGGGCGGCATTGTTTAAGATGATGTCGCTGCCGCGTTTCCTGTACGCTCTGCAGAACACAATGGACGTCGTCCCGGCGCGCTACTTTCGCGAGGTGGAGAGTTTGCAGCGCCGACTGTTCTGGGAAGGTAGACCGCGTATCGCCCTGGCGAAGCTGACGCTCCCGTGGTATTACGGGGGGATTGCCCTCCCGGATATCAAACGGTATTATTGGGCCTCCCAGCTGGCTGCGATTAATCACGGCCTGTACGGGCCCGCTCTAAACCCGGCCTTTGAAATGGATAAGATGTTACTGCCGGGTGGCGATTATTACCGAGCGCTTTACTCCAGCTCGCTTGACGCACGTCTGATGGGCCCCACGCGTGTCATGGTACGAGTGTGGCACGCGGCTAACGTGGCGATGGGGTGGAAAGATCGTTTGACCCGGGCGTCGCCACTATACGCATCTGAGCAGTTGGGCTCCCTGTGGACCTCGAAGGGCTTTGAGAAGTGGGACATGATAGGCATCAGCAGGGTGGGTGATCTCTGGACGAGGGGGGGATTCAAAACGTTCGAGATGCTGCAGACAGAATTCCAGTTGCAGGACAGGGAGTACTTTCGGTATATGCAGATCCGTCATGCGCTATGCTCCGTATTCCCGGACGTTGCCTCCATCCCGGAGTATTCCCCTCTGGAGGATAGAGTGCTAGATGGACATGTACCGGACAGCACGATTTCATTAATCTATAAAAAACGTATCAATGACCGCTCGGGACTGCTGACTAACCTTCGTGAGGCATGGGTTGCCGATGGATTGGAGCTGGATGACGAGGACTGGGTATCTGCGGTGGCCTCCCCGAAAGAGGTGGCCATACCGGCCCGCCTTCGCTTCGTCCAGCTCAAGATACTCCATAGGGTCTATGTTACGGGGCCAAGGCTACTGCGTATGGGCTATGCTGTGGACGGGTTGTGTAAGCGTGGGTGTGGTTCTTTGGGGACCTTTCTCCATATTTTGTGGGAATGCCCGGAGGTGGAGCGATTCTGGCGTGGTGTGCATGAGGTCCTGCGGGTGGTTACGCGTGTGTCGCTGCTGCCCGAAGCGAGGAGATGCCTTCTGAATGTGTGGGAGTCAACTGACTACTCGGTGCCGCAGACATGGTGGGTGGCTCTGGGATATATGGTGGCCAAACGCGACATTGCTCAACTGTGGGGTTCCCGGAGGTCGCCGACTGTCTCGGCATGGAAGCATAACATGGATTGGTGCATGTTTCGGGAAAAGGTAGTGTATGTTGCGAGAGGTAAGCCTGGGACATGGGTGAAAGTATGGGGCCCCTGGAACGCCTACCGCGGGGGAATCTGTACCCCGCCGTTATTGCCGATCCGTCACCGGCCCCGTCCCCTTAGCCAGTTTATCTCCCCGGTTCCGGGCACTGAGTCCACCTAGTCCCCGTCCTGACCTTTTTCCCCCCTTGATACTCCTATGGATTGGTAGGGTCCCCCCTCTAGGGGAGCACATGCTGCTGTTTCCGATTGTGGGTTGCCTTGTGGATTTGTTTTTTGTTGTTATTTATATTAAAATGAAACCGTTATGTGGGGTCCGGATGGTGTGGCTACCACCGCTTCTAACTCCTGTGCATTTCCCTTTGCCGCGGCATGCGCGCTATTGTTTGTATCACATGCTCCTCTTGCTTGCTAGCGGCCGGCCTGAAGGTTGTAGGCCCATCTTTGTATATTTTTTTAATTTTGTAATAAACGGTTTCAAAAAAAAAAAAAAAAAAAAAAGAATCACTCTGCAAGTAGGACAACAAAATGTGGCACTGGCGGAGTGAAACTGTCAGAAGGGGCTCATGAATAAGCCCCCCTGTCTTTTTCCCCTACCTTGCCACACAATGGCTGCGATGTGCCAACGCAGGCACCCTTGCGCCATGGTGCCAAGATGACCGTGTTGCGTAGTTGAGTGATGTTGTGGCTCCATCACTTCTCTAGATGTCTGCAGGGTGTCTAGACTAGTGGAGGGCAGGAATGAACCTGTTGGCTTCTTGGAGTGTTGTTTGCCTGTTCTTTCCATGAGGGGTGCCAGGGTATCGGAGCAGTTGGAGATCTATCGGTGGAGGTTGCGAGCTGCGGTGTTGTCGTCTGTAAGCGTTGGCCAAATGGTGGTGCTGAGGGAGTTGACGAGAAGTTCTTTGGTGGCCTTGATCCAGCTGTGAGGAGAGGTGAGGATGACAGGGGTGTACGGTGGGCATGGTGAAGACGTGATGTATACAATGATGGTCGGTACAGGAGAGTCCCGTGGTGTGGCTGTAGTTGAAGTTCCCGCTGGCAGAGAAGACGTGCCCGGCTATGTGGGTTGGTGCTGTGACTAGCTGCTTGAGTCTGAATTTGGGGAGGTTCTCCAGGAGGGGTGTGGTGTTCTGGTCACTGGCGTTGTCCAGGTGGAACTCCAGGTCTCTGAGTAGGATGTAGTTGATGGATGAGAGAGTCTGGGGTGCAATGAGGTCTACAATGGCATCGGTAAATGGGGGTCCATGGCCCCGGGGGCCTGTAGATGAGGATGCCGCAGAGGATAGCATTGGGGTTGGTCCGGATCTGGAAGTGGAGGTGTTCCATAGTCACCTTTGGGTCATTAGAGTGGGTGGTCAGTCGGAATGTGTTTTGTAGACCATGGCAATGCCTTCTCCTGGATGGCTGGGGTGGTCCTTGCAGGTGATTTAGTAGCCATCCGGGAGGGCGATGGCAATATCCGGACTGGAGCAGAGGTTGGTCCAGGTTTCTATGAAGAAGACTATGTCTGAAGAGGTGGCATCAAGCAGGTCCCAGATTTTAGTTGCGTGTTTGTGGAGGGACCGCACATTGAGGAAGATGCAGTTGAGCTGGTCGGGTGCGCTGATTGTCGGCTGGGTGGCAGGAGTCAATGGTGTGCTGATGTGGTAGAAGGTGCGTTTGTAGTTCCGACAGGCCAGGGTTCAACAGAATTCTACAGTGTTGCTGGATGGCAGGCAGTGTGACATCCAGGGTCGATGGCGAGGAGGGTGCATCGTAGCGGTGAAGTGTCCAAGAGGAAGGGTCCTTGGTGCTGGGCATGGTCTAAGGGCAGGCAGACGCAGACGGGCTTGCATTTGGCATACCAGTGGTACACCCGCTGCGCTGAGTAGTGCTGCGGGGGCACTGGACAGCTGGGATGCGAGAAATACAGGAAAGGACACTGGAAGGGGCGGGGACATGGGGGGGGTTGCAAATATTATTTCAAAAAATTCTTACCTCAAGGCTGGGTCCTGCATCTTCTGTGCTCTTGCTCTCCTGAGTCTGCTTCCATGAAACAGGCAGCCATCCTCCTTCCCCTAAGCCAACCACAATGCTGCAATGCTGTGTTGTGATTGTTCTTGAGTGCCGTGACAAGGCATTCAGCCAGGGGATGGAGGGGTGGGCATGTTCTCCATGCAGTCTGTAATGCAGTCTGCATTTCGAACAGGGATGTGCGTATGACTACTCAGGGCAGCCTGAGAGGGCAGACCAAACAGTCACTGTGCACTTGAGTGGGCATACCACTCCACCCCTGCCCTGCTCCGTGAGTAGAGCAGCCCCACCCACCCTCCTGCCCGCAAAGGAAACATAGCATGAGTACATCACAAAGTTATCATAATGTTATGATTTTTCCTCTTCTTACACTGCTTGAAAACAGTGGGGCGAAGCTCTTCCACCATAGCGGATGAGCCGCGACTGGCCTCCTCCGCTGCCAGTCCCACCTTCTCCTCACCTGGGCATTGACACTGTGGTACAATCCACTGCACTCTCTCCAAATCTGTGACTCAGCCAGCAGGAGCCTCAGCCAGGCAGGATTTCAGAAGCCAGGGTACAGCAGTGGACGCCAAGTCCACTGGGGCACCTCCAGATGCAGGTGATGCAACAGGGCCCCTTTAGGTGTGAAGTTGCAGCGCTCCTGTCACACAAGTTCAGCGCAGCTCAGGGGCCTTACCCTCCACAGCGTCCGGCCAGCGCAATATCCTCCGGCCTGTGATGCAGAGAGGCATGGCTCACCATTGGTTATCTCCTCTGTGCACCCCAGTGTAGTGATAGTGCATGGTATGTGATGCAGACCTCCCAAAGTTGGTGTGCAGGAGTGCCTCTACAGTTCACAGCTCTAAGGGGCACCAGTCGGTTTTCTCACGCAGGTCAGCAATGTGTCTCCATGTCACCTGGCAGACTTCACCACCAGGTAAGGGTGATCACCAACACTTCAATTTCTACCACCACGTGCCAGCAACTCCACAGCACCCCGCATCCTACTTCAGGGCCTAGCTACAGGCCCAGTGAGGCATTTGGGACCTGGAGACTATCTGCGCTTTAAAGGTTTTGGATGTCATGGTGTTGCAAGGAGTGCACAATGATAAGTGATGCATCACTGGTTATGCACAGCGGTGTACCTCTTTTCATGATTAAGCCCTGGATTTCCTCTTCCCCTGGAACTCTGGCTGGTCATCCTGGCTGTTATGGCTTTGGGGGGGTTGTTGATCTGTGCTGCACTTGGCCCTGGCTGCTTCAATCTGCATTCCATTGGTTTTGTTTTGTAAGTTTCATTGGGGGTGTAATTGTAGGCTATTTTTGCCTCTAGAAGCAAACAAACTCACGTTAGGCTGACTAACGTGAGATTTTTGCCGGCAAATTGGCCTTTTGTCAATTTTCGCCCACTAACGCTAGAATTTGTATCACCTTCACGCTAGTGTTAACGACAGTTTCCACCGCAGCTATCTGAACCTAGCCCCATGTAGAGACGTATTGTAAATACATAGCTAACAGGGCGATAGTTTTTGGTGATAGGCCACGTTAAAAAAATGCTGCTAACTAGCGTTAGCGTCAGTTGGCAGCAGTTTGTGTACATATCCCCCTAGGTTCTTACATATGGTGTGGGAATGCCCTCATTTTTTAGCTAAGTGATTCCTGATCTAGAACATACATTGAGAAGGAGGGATGTAGGCTTCATGGGCATTTGTTTATTGGGCATCAACTCATAGATTAGGAAGCAAAAAGTGGGTGACAGATTTCTTGACCTAGTCATGCTCTAAGTGAAAAGGGAAATCACCCTTCACTGGAGATCGAGAGAGGACCCTCTGCACACTCATTGGTGCTCCTCTTTGGAGCTATGTGCCAGGGTGGAGGCTGCAGCTCTATGGAATGTGGAAAAGCGGTGGATACGGAGGCAGCCTATTGTGGGGATCTGGTTGAAATGATGGAGGCTTCCTTGCCGGTGACGAAGAAGAGATCCTTAACTCTGAACATAATAGCATTGAGGGACCCAGAGGGGTAAGCACTAACGTTATGTGCTAACATATCTATTCACATTGCCAGAACAAACCTCCAGCATGTGAAGCCATCAGATGGCTCCTAACTGCCTTGCTCCCTGCCTATTTAAGAGGTTTTCACTGCCTATGTATATCCTATTTGCTGATTTCTGGGCCCACATGTTTACAGGAAACTGCCTAAGCCTGTCAAGTTAAGAGTCTTGTTCATACGTTTATTGTTTCTCTGACTCTTGCCTTCTATACAGGGTTAGGCTGACACACTGGCACACATAGTGGGTGGAGCTGAGATAATAGTGAATATTGGTACATCCGCGAATCCAGACATTTTTTTAAAAAGAACTAAGCACTGGCTACCTTGCTTCATTTCATTTAGGCCCCTGGGTGGGCCAGGTCATGGGGGCAATTACAAATAATAATGCGGGGGCTCGCATGGGCCCCCGTAGCCCTGGGGACCGGCACATCCCCAGGGCTAATTGATTGAAATATGGGGAGGACATCTGCCCCCACAGCCCCAGGGACCTCCCTGGGGCTAATTCAGTCAACCGCGGGAGCCCATGCATCCCCCCACAGCCCTAGGGACTGCCACCTCCCTGGTGCTAACATAGTTAATAAAGAATGGGGGGCTCTGGCCCCCATGCAGCCCTGGGGAGTGCGATGTCCCAGGGGCACAAACACAAACATGAAAGGGGTGTGTTACAGAACCACTGCCCCAGATCCACCACCTGCCCAAGGCCTACTTAGAAGAGAGGTGGACCAACCAGCTCTCCTCGTGGAGACTTACATTGCCCTGGGGACCACCATCCCCCAGGCCCAGCTCCTGCAGTGTCCAGGGGTGCCCACCCCCGGGTCATTGTAGTTCGCAATGGGATGGCGGAAGCACCGCACCCGCCATTCTATAGCAAACAGTGTGCTCCTGTTTCAAAAAGCAAGAGGATTATGCTCTTGTTTGCTGACAGTGGAGGCTCGCAGAGGTAACACTGCGGATCAGTGAATTGGGGCGGGTGGGTCAGGGTGGGGGTAGTGGAGTCTGACATATGACGGCAAAGATTAAAGTAAAGAAATAAAACCACTTACCTTGTGCTCACCACATCGCTGAATCGGCGATACGGTGAGCACAAGGTAAGTGGTTTTATTCATTTATTCATTTATTTTCACCTTTGCCATTGTTGTACTCCACTACCCCCACCCTGACCTGCCACCGCCCCGCCTCACTGCCCCACAGCGTTACCTATGCAAGCAGCCACTGCTTGCTGAAAGCAGAGCACGCTTTGCTTTTTACACCCAGGGAGTTGCATGTCAGTAGCTCCCTGGGTGTAAAAAGCAATGCCAGCTCCAACAAGGGCCTTCAGGGGGATGGGGTCCACAGGGCCAAAAATGGCCTGGAAGTGAGGACGCTCAGCCCACATCCCTGTAAGTAAAAGAAAAAAAAGGAAATGGCCCTGGGGCTGAAATTGGCCTGGGGAAGGGGGAGTGTGGTCCCCACCCCTTTTATAATTTTTTTTATACAGGCGTGGTCCCGGGGATAGGGTCCCCAGGTCCACAAATGTTCCAAGGAAGGGGGGCCACATGGCCCCCCATTCCTTTACTAAGAAAAATTATTGAAAGGGTCAGGCCCCAGGGCATGGGGTCCCCAGGGCTCAAAATGGTCCAGGAAAGGGGGAGCCATGCAGCATTCAAAAAATGTAAAAGCCGGCAACTTGCCGGAGGCCATGCCCCTTCCTCCACTACTCCCCAAACACACCTCCTGGTGCACTGCTGGTTGGGGGATGAAGTCCCCTTGGATGCTGAGGATCGCTAGGGGCCAAGAAGACCTCCTGTGACCTCCAATTAGTAATACACAGTGGGACTGTTGAGAGGTGGTCAGAGGCCACGCCTCTTTCACCACCACTCTGCAAATATGCCTCTTGGCGCACTGCTGCTGGGGGGATAAGGTCCTCTTGCCTCCTGAGGGTCTCAGGACTAAAGTGGACTTCATCTCCCAAGCAGAATTTGGCCAGGAGGCGTGTTTGTGGAGTGGGAAACCTCACAGCAAACCCAATGTGTGGGACTTGCTGGGGGTAACAGGAGGGGTGGTGAGCCCCAATGAAGTCCTTGGGGGTTCAACTACCCCTCCTGTTACCTCCACTAAGTCCCAAATAGCAGGATTGGTAAGAGGAGTTTGTAGGAAATGCCCCCTTTCTCTACTACTCTGCAAATGCGGCTCGTGGTATACTACTGATTGGAGGATGAAGTCCACTTTACTCCTGAGGGAAGTTGGGGTCCAAGAAGCCCTTCTGGTACCACCTGTAAGTCCTGCACAGTGGAATTCCTAAGAGCTGGCTCAAGGCTCAGCCCCCTTTCTTTTCCACTCTGCAAACGTGATTACTAGGTAAAAAACCATAGAAATTCCCTGAAAAAAACAAAGGTTACAGGGACTTTAGAGTTTGGAATTTGCATTTAAAAAACCATGGAAATTCACTTAAAAAAACTAAGGTTAAAGAGACGTTTTTATTAGGGTCAGATTTTACTCGGAGAAAACCAGAGAAATGTAGCCGTTATAGTTACCCGAGTAAAATATAACTTGCACCCCCACAATGCACAGCTTATGAACTCACATCTTACATCACTCATGATATGTTTAATGACCACTGACGACATCACTAATGACATCTCAAATGACACCACTGATGACATGCACTTACTCACCGACACAGCCATGCAGACATGCACTCACCCATATAGCTTCTCATGCATGCGCTCACTAACCCATACAGCCAGTGACTCATCCACTCACTCAACCATACAGCCAGTCACACACCTAGCCACCCAGACAACCATAGAGGTAGTCAGACAACCAATCAATCACCAATATAGCCATTCACATACCCACTAATACACTCATACACCCACTTAGACATCAATTGACAGAAATATACACACATTCACACAACCAGTCACTCACCCATACATTCACTGAATTCACTGAGACACCTAATCACTCACGTATACAGTCACCCACTTAGTCATCCAGACAGTCACTATATATATATATATATATATATATATATTCGCTTCGCTTGCACCAGTGTCTCGCTCGCACTCTCGAACGGGTGCTGTAAGGCGGGGGGTGCTCCCGCCAAATATCCACGCTTCACGTCTCCCCTTCTTTTAGAAAAGACACAGCACTCGCGGGGTAGAGTCAAGGATTTATTTACGACTCACATCGCTAAAAACCAGACGCGTTTCGGGTATGCCTTTCTCAATGGTTTACAGGCACCACGGAAGCCGCCATATTTATGTCACATTGCCACATCTCACGTGCAACAACAGCAACAAGGGACTAACATGTCCCCGTAATCACTAGCGCCATATTGTAATGGTTTATACATAATGTAGCATTTGAATACCACAGGTGCTTAATGTTAACAGCGACTTGGTTTAGACAGATATAATTATAGACAAACAATATTAGTATCACGCCCATGATGGGCTATCATTCAGTGTCTATAAGTTTCTGTTTTACCCAATTTATCTATGGCAACATAATAAAAGGACCAATTTACATCAGTTATTATCCCATGCCATATTAGAGAGTGTCTATACAACCCCATCAGCTAGTGTATATCAACAGACATTCTAGCGGGTTTAAACACCAGTGTTGTCATTTATGCTAACATATATTCTGGGAAACAATACCAAATTAATTCCGCCCTGTATGGGCCAAGTCCTCCAAGTCATCAGCGTTCACATTAGAGATCAAAGTCTTACACATGATGAAAGACGAAATTAAAGGAAAGAAACTCTAGATAATCAAATGCTAAAAATATGTTATACAATATATTCATATTACCTCAATTCATTAAAACAATTCATTAGAACAGTGCAGTTTATGTTTATTGTAACTCGGTCAGTGGAATAAAGAGAGTAAGGAGCCCCTTACCCTAGATGTACGGTAAGTTCCATATTTGTATTTAAGATGTCTGAATCCGATAACTCCAAGTTTTTATCATTTACCTAAAGTTCTTCATCATGTGTAAGACTTTGATCTCTAATGTGAACGCTGATGACTTGGAGGACTTGGCCCATACAGGGCGGAATTAATTTGGTATTGAAAGGCAGTATATGTGAGTGTTGGAGTGCATAAATGACCATATGTAAGAGTGAGTGATTGTGAGAGTGGCTGTATGGATCAGTGTGTGCTTGTATTAGTTATTGTATAAGAGTGTAAGTATGTGTTAGTATATGTTTGAATAAGTGAGGTGGTATGTGTGCAACTGTATAGGTGAGTAAATGGGAGTGTGATTGATTCTTTGCATGACTGACTAGTTGTGTGAGTAACTCGATGAAGTGGAATAGCCATTTAACGAAAATGATCCTTAACCATAAGAGGGTGGCGGGGGCAATTTTAAGAGAGCAGCAACTTTCCTTAAGTAGACCAGTTGTTCCGGCCCTTGTGGTCTACGATGGGAAGGCTTTACCCTCAGCATTATACGGGGCGGAGCTATGGGGGTTTGAGAATATCAGTGACCTGGAGAGATCTGAGAATCATTTCTACAGAGGACTGGTTTCTCTACCATCTTCTACCCCCTTGTCACCGCTTCGTGGTGATCTGGGCAAACGCTCTATCAAGGACATAGTAAGACTGCGCCCGTTGCTCTTTTGGGTTCGCTTGAGACGCACCCCTGAACTGGCCAGCTATGTTGCTGGCTTGAATGAGATTATCAACTAAGATACAGGTAACAAGATAAAATGGATCTGCAATCTAAAACAGCTGGCCATAGAAATTGGTTATGGGGAGGCATGGTCCAGCCAGATTCCACCCGCAAAGCAAATTATTAAAAAAGCCTATTGGGACTGGGTGAAGGGAGAGGAAGATCGAAACCCCAATCGAGGGATCCTTACTGATCAGTTCCGGGAGCACAAGCCAGACATCAAAACTGAGCAGTACCTCAACTGTATTCAATCTCCACAAGATAGAACACTATACATGAAGCTCAGGCTAGGAACCCTCCCGCTCAATGCTTTGGTGGTGGGCTGGAAAAAACAGAGTGTTACATCTGCCAACTGCCCCGGGTGTTGTGTCCCCAATGAATCCATCTCCCATTTCCTCTTTGCGTGCCCGGCTTATAGAGTGGCAAGGAGGAAATGGCTTAGCCCAATCTGCAGAAATTTGGGGTTTCTGGGTTTTAGGGTGGCGTTGCGCTCTATTCTAACTGACACCTCTTCCCTTGCCGTGGTTTGCGGGGTAGCTAAATTTTTGGGCTGTGCCTGGTTGACGCGTACCAAATTGTTGAGTCCTAATTAGAGCTAGGCCTCTAGAGAGACGTGTGTATTTTGCTCTGTTAAATCAGGAATTGATTTTTATGGTCTTTTTATCTGTCCCTACTCCTTTTTTTAACCCTATTTTTATATTTTCACATGCTGTATAACGATGGACTTTTACTGATTAATTGATGAATTAATAATGTTCGTACTTTTTTATTATGATTTTATATAGAATAAAGTGTTATACACAAAGAGTAACTCTATGGATGATTGGCGGTGTGTGAGTGTCTGTATAGATATGTGAGTGCATATTATAATGCCGTATTGATGGTTGACTGCATGTATGAGTGACTGTAGGGGTGAATGAGTGGATGTGTGTGTAGACCTAGGAATTAGTGAGTGGGTATGTACTAACTGGAATTGGTGTGTCTATGGTTTCGAAAATGGATGAGGTCATCAGTGATGTCATTTGAGATGTCATCAGTGATGTCATCAGTGACCATGTCATGAATGATGTAATATGTGACATCATCAGCAGTGCATTGCGGGGGCACGAGTTATAGTTAGCTGAACTAACGATAAAGGGCAAATTTCTTTGGTTTTGTACGAGTGAAATGTCCAACTAACTATAAGTCCAGAAAGACGAAGAAAAGTGCAGGAAGAACTTACAGAGGAGCAGAAAGTCTTCCTGTGCCCCAAACATTTTGCTGACGGGTACTGCTGGTAACTAACTCTAACTAACCAGGCCTAGAGCCAGTGCTATGCTAAAAGACACTTAGAATACAGTGAAAACACCTACATAAACTAGGTAACACTATGCGTTGGGCTACCCCCGTGATTAGAATGACCTCCTCTGTATTTGCCATGAGTTAGTGCCTGGGTCATTGCATGAGTACATGGGTACTGACTGGATGATTAGAGTACTGCTAGGACAGTGCCTGGTCAATTTATAAGTGCTTGGGTTTTGGCAGAGTGATTGGATAAGTACATGGTGCTGGTTGGGTGATTGGAGGAGTGCATGGGTAGTGACAAGGAGAGGGCTGGACTGCATCAGTAGTGCTCAGGGGATTGTAGCAGTGCTCGTATTAGTGCCTGGGTCATTGCATGAGTACATGGGTACTGACTGGATGAAGAGAGTACTGCAAGGAGAGTGCATGGTGAATTTATAAGTACTTGGGTTTTGGTGGAGTGATTGGATAAGTACATGGTGCTGGCTGGGTGATTGGAAGAGTGCATGGGCAGTGCACAGCTGGTTGTACCACTGCATGTGTTAGTGCCTGGGTCATTGCATGAGGGCATGGGTAGTGACTGGATGATTAGAGTACTGTAAGGAGAGTGCATGGTGGATTTGTAAGTGCTTGGCTTTTGGCTGAGTGATTGGATAAGTACATGGTGCTGGCTGGGTGATTGGAAGAGTGCATGGGTACTGACAGGGTAATTGCTGGACTGCATGGGTAGTGCTCGGGGGATTGTAGCAGTGCATGTGTTAGTGCCTGGGTCATTGCATGAGTACATGGGTACTGATTGGATGATTAGAGTACTGCAAGGAGAGTGCATGGTGAATTTATAAGTGCTTGGGTTTTGGTGGAGTGATTGGATAAGTACATGGGGCTCGCTGTGTGACAGAGGGATTTCTGGAGTGCATGGGTACTAACTGGGTAATTGGAGGAGTGAATCAGTAGTGTGTAGGTGGTTAGAGGTCTGCATGGGAAGTGCTCAGGGGATTGTAGCAGTGCATGTGTTAGTGCCTGGGCCATTGCTTAAGTACATGGTGCTCGCTGTGTGATTGGAGGAGTGCATGGATAGTGACAGGGCGATGGCTGTACTGCATGGGTGCAGGGAGGGAGCAGGGCCTGATGTGACAAGTGCGCAAACACGCCCGTGGCATGTTTTAAGTTGGGGGATTAAGTCCCCTTGAATCCTGAAGGTCCCTGGGGTCCAACTAGCCCACCAGGTACCACCAGTAAGCACCACAGAGCTGCGTTGCAGAGAGGTGTTAAAAGGGGTGTGGCCTCAGACCACCTCTCTGCAATGCAGCTCTGTGGCGCTTACTGGAGGTACTTGGTGGGCTAGTTCTCCCCCAGGGTCCCTCAGGATTGAAGGGGACTTAATTCCCCAATTTACAATGTGCCAGGGGTGCATTTGCACACTTGCTATGTCAGGCTCTGCCCCCTCCCTGCACCACTGTGCAAACACGCCACACTAGTGCATTGTAAATTGGGGGATTAATTCCCATTGAGTCCTGAGGGTCCCTGGGGGCCAATAAGCCCACCAGGTACCTTCAGTAAGCGCCATAGAGCTGTGTTGCAGAGAGGTGTAAAAAGGGGCATGGCCTCTGAACACCTCTCTGCAACGCAGCTCCCTGGCGCATACTGGAGGTGCCTGGTGGGCTAGTTGGCCCTCATGGACCCTCAGTATTCAAGGGAAATTAATTCCTCAATTTACAATGTGCCAGCGTTTGCTGAGTGCTGCAGTTACGCATTTTTTTCAGTGACCCAGGGACCAGGCCCACCTGGGGGCTAAAATACAACACAGCGCGGGAGCCCGCTCTTTGTTTTTTTTTTATTTTCTCAGCCGGATTCGCGAACCCAGCGCAAATTTGGCCACTTTCTTTTTTTTAAATGCTTTTTTTGGGCCCTGGGGGTCCTTGTGGGACCCCTTGAGCAGGCCTAGGGGGTCAGGGTGTTTTTACCCTGCCCCCTTTTCTTGTATTTTCACTGTGTTTCACTGCCCTGGTCACAAGATGGCTGCCAACAGTTCCTGGTTTGGAGTGTTGGCAGCCACTCACAGTGAAGCTCGTGGTCGGGAGTGTTCACAAACCCACCGCGGCCATAGATATCGAAAAGTTTTCTTTTTCAAATTTCTCAGGAAATACTGAATGGATTTACACCATTTAACAAAAAGGACTCTTTCTGACCCAATTTGGTATAATTCCGTTCAGCAGTTCGGGCTGTAGCTTTGTCTAAATTTTCTATGGAAAAATACATGGGAAAAACACGTTTCGGGACCCCCCTTTTTTCTCGGCCCCTGCTTGGCGAATCACCCCGAAACTTACAAAACAGGAGCTGACCAGAGCTGGTCACTAGTTTGAAAATTTCGCGAAGATTTGTCAACCGGCGCCAAAGTTATTGGGAAAACAAAAACTCTTTTCCTATGGAAACTAGGTCCTAACTATAACTACCTACTGGCGACAGCAAGTAGGTAATATATATATATATTTATATATATTATCTACTGGCGGTCGCGAGTAGATAGTTATAGTTAGGACCTATTTTCCATAAGAAATTTGCAATTTGCAACATTCTATTCCCAATAACTTTGGCGCCGGATGACGAATCTTCGCGAAATTTTCAAACCTCGTGGGGCACTCCGCTCCGCTCCTTTCTTGAAAGTTTCGGGGTGATTCATCATGCGGAGGCTGAGAAAAAAGGGGGGTCCAAAAACTTGTTTTCCCCATGCAATTTCCTATAGGAAACTTTAGCCGGGGCTACAGCCCGAACTGCTGAACGGAACTACACCAAATTTGGCAAAGAGGTAGTTCTTGTATCAGAAAGAAACCTTTTTGTTAAATGGTGTAAATCCGTTCAGTAGTTGCTGAGAGAATCAAAAGTAAAAACATAGATATATCTATGGCTGCGCAGGATCCGCGCACCCTCCAGATCACGAGCTTTATGCTAACTGGCTGTCAACACTCCAAACCAGGAAGTGTTGGCAGCCATCATGTGCCTCAGTAGAACCGAGGCACAAGAAATCAGCAAAACTAAGGCACAAAATGCAAAAAGGGGGCAGGGAAGAAACACCCTGACCCTCTAGGCCTGCTCAGGGGGTCCCAAAAAAGCATTAAAAAAAAAATTGGCGAGATTCGCGCACCTAGTGCGAATTTCGGCTAAAATTTTAAAAATAAACGAATTGCGGGCTCCCAGGGGGAAAATATGTATTGGGATGGGGGGCCCGAAGGGGCCCCCCAGCCCTGGGGACCGCCACTCCCGGGGCTTTTAAAACATATTGGCGGGGGCTCACAGCCACCCCCTGCCCCGGGGACTGCCACCCCCGGGGCTTATTAATTAAGTGTGGGGGGCTCAAAGGCTCCCCCCAAGCCCCAGGGACCGCCACCCCCGGGGCTTATTTAAAATATTAGCAGGGGCTCATGGCCCCTGGCAGCCCCGGGGACCGCCACCCCCCAGGGCTTGTTTTAAAAAAAAAAAAAAAAACCTGTGTGTGGGGACTCGAGGCCCCCACACGCCCCAGGGACTGCCACCTCCCCGTGGCTCTAAATATTTAAATTAGGGGGTCCGCGATGGACTGCCACACCCCCGGAGCTTTGTAGATGTTGGGAGGGGTGCCGGGCGGCCCCCCTCCTGGAGCCTGTGATGGCCCTGGGGACCGCCACGCCCCAGGGCTGGCTCCTGCAGTGTCCAGGGGTGCCCACACCCAGGACACTGCAGTTTGCTAAGGCAGGGCTCCCGCCCTGCCATAGCAAACTCTGCTTTGGTATTTGGAAGGGAGAGCAGGAAACCTGCTCTCTCTTCCAAATACCAAAGCAGATTGCTTTTTCACACGAGGAGCTGCATCTTAGCAGCTCCCCATGTGGAAAAGCAATGCCGGCTCCCGCAGGAGGCGGGGAGCCGGCTGGGACCGTGGGGGCATTGGGGCTCCCCCCACGGTCCCCAATGAGGTCCCCAGGGCCAGAAGTGTCCAGGGAGGGGGGCCACGCGGTCCCCCTCCCTAATAATAATCATTATTTTTTTTTTTAAACGCCAAGGAGGGCCCCGGTGGTTGGGGTCCCTGGGGACATTTGAGATGTCATCAGTGATGTCATGAGTGATAATATCACAGAAGCAACTGCTGATAACTATATCCCCGATTTTGGTTCAATAGGTGTTTGGAGTAGGCCTGGGCGGTAAATTCCATTCCGTTCGCGGAATTTGCGGAATTTGGGTAATTTCGCGTTCCGTGGAGAACGCGAAATTGCCCAAAAATCTGCGTTCCGCGACTTCGTGAAATTTTTTGCTTGTTCGCGTTCTCAATATGCGTGTTCGCAACATATTTCACCCCGAGCACGCAAACAGCGATCGCGAACAGGAAAAAAGTATCGCGAACAAGCAATTCCGCGTGTTCGCGGAATTTCTGCGTGCTCGCGGAGATTTTTTACCGTTTCGCGGAGATTTGCGTAACGCAATTCCGCAAATTCCGCCCACCCCTAGTTTGGAGTCAATTGTAGAAACAATATATTGACCCAAATTGTCCGATATATCAGATGTTGTCATTAGACATAACCATGGGAAGTGTTGGAATATCCACAGATATTGGAGAAGACGCCTCACTCACTAATAGTGACATGCTTCATCATTGGCGTCTTTCCACACCCAGGTAAGATGGTACTACCTGGGCGGACTCAACCAAAAGATATGATGGGAGTTCTTATATAAATTTTCTCTGGTTATGCAGGGAACCAGTTCAGTGGTAGATTCTAAAAATACCTCCAGGTATACCCCTGATTCGAAACTTTATTCTTGGGGTACCTGGGGTACTAAATAAAAAGCATGTGCTGTGATGGGGTTGTTTTGAAATTCTTGTTTTAAATGTACCCACTTGTTATGCCAACATGTTTCGGCCTGCGCACAGAGCCCACAAGGGTCTGGGGCCTTCTTCAGGGCTGTCTTATCTAGTAGTTGGTTTCCCTGACTCAAGTTTGATCATGTACTACATGCAAACCCAGATAAAAAATGAGGCCTATTGCACTCACCTAAAGTTTGGAATCCAGTAGATTTTCTGGAGGGAGAAAATAGAGTCAAAAACATGTTAGAACTATATTTTGGACTAACACCCATAGTGACAACTATAATTATAATCTGTGTGGCTATATCACTCCACCCGTGATAGGTGCGATACCATCTACTACATTGTGTTTGTTTGTGTCATAATCCACACATCTGACTTGAGTGTGACTATTTAAAAACTCTCCTCCCCTACCCGGTCGGTTCTCAACTCTCAAATACGATCTCCAAATAACCATGGTGTTAATAGCATTGTAATTTCCTGTGTACCCCGTGCTTAATTACAAAAAGGTGGGGGCAAAACTGGGGAATATTCAATCGGTGCAACGTTTGTGAACCAGATATCCTCTCCAAACCTACACCTTCTTGTCGAATGATAACACTGTGTTCGTCATATATCCATTCTCACCTACTGATTGGTGCTAGATTGCACCATGTGGGTCACGTGACTTATGGTGCCATCTTGTAGTCACACACTAGAGGTATAAAACAATGGAGTTTCATGAAAGAGTAAAATAGTGGTGATCGTGTGGTTACAAATTCAGAAAATCACGTGCTTTCATATGTTTTTTTTAATGCTGCAAGTTTGTTTGCTGCATCACCCGTGATATAAAAGCTAATACTGAGCCCTTCCATACATATGGTAGTATTTCTCGTGTTCTTAAGTGCAGAAAGCTGCATTGTTCTTGCAAAACCGTAAACTGAAATGATCTCCGGTTGTTTATGCTCGGATCTACTGGCCGTAAGGCCATATCAAAATAACAAGACCCCTGTCGTTACTCAATTGTTTAAGACACTAATGGTAGCGTAAAGTTACAGAAGGTAATTTAAATGATACGCATTCTCATACCACCCGCCTATTTTTGTACAGCAGTACATAGTCACAACAACACACACGCGCTTCATTAGGCAGACACAAGATCGAATCCGCTGCATCTTACTTCGTCAAAGATCGGACACCGTGGATACACCTATCGCGTTCACTTCCCGCCGCCGTGTAGAACTAGTGTGTGTGTTGTGATTTTAAATAGTTAGTGAGCTTCCGTCCGTCTTCCGTGTTGCGTAGACCGCCTATTATGTGATTGGATACGGTCTGTCACGTGGAGAATCATTTGGACGTGCATGCGTCATGGTTGCTTTAGTGTCCGCTGTGTGACGCGTCCATAGTGAGTTTATGGGAGATGTAGGCTGCAAGACCGATGTTTATGTATTTGCACCTTGTTATGGACAAAGAAAGAAACCTTTGCTGCGTTATATGAAGTTATGTTCCCGATCCCTCGAAATCAGGTGTATAGTGTATTAATACACTTGAGGTGGCTCTTCCCTCTTCGATTGCTGCAGTGCCTGAGGTTTAGCGCCGGGACGCCCCTGTCTGGGGTAGCTGTCGCGCTCTATAAGCTTCTGTATTATTATTATTATTATTAGTGCGGGACTGCCAAAGTCAGATCACATAGAAAACCCGTGTTACATTTATGTTTGTGTCACAGGCTTATTCTCGTGTATATATGTATGGGGTAATTACCCTCATATCCAACACTTATTACATTAAGAAGTTGTTTTCTATAGGTAGAAGAGTGATCCCCATATCTACCTAGGGGTTACCCCTGATCAGAAAACGATCACTAGCTACCTCGATGTAATCCGCGTTGCGTGCGGTATAGGGTTGTTAAAAACACCAGTGTCAGTGCAATCTCTAATACCCAACTAGTGTCCATTTGTATAAAGAATTTTACACTACGAATCTCCATCTCAAATTTTATTTGATTTTTTCTCGATTAGTATGTTCGTACTTTTGGAGTAGATACTAATCGATATCAGTGACGTTCAAACTGTGTATGGGGCCCCACTTATGTTAACAATGACCACAGGATTTCCTCATTTAACCCATTGCTGACACTTGATAATCGGTAGATCCATCGTTGTTCTGCTTTCAACAGTTGTTTATCATTGCATTGGTTGGGCAGTTTTTCAATGATTGACCAAGTGAAGTCATTCTCACTATGTCCCAGCGTTTGGAAATGGCGCATCATCTTTGTGATCGTTTTTCCGCATCGGAAAGTGCTGCGGTGTTCATTTAATCGTGTTTTGACTTTGCGTGAAGTCATGCCAATGTACCTCAGGTTGCATTTGCAGGTCATGATATACACCACATTCTGGCTGTTACAATTTGAAAACGACCTCTGTTCCCATGGTGTCTGTAGCCCCAGATCGATGGTTTTACTTGCTTTTGTTAGGGTGCACACATTACAGCTCCCACATGGAAAATGTCCTACAACTACGGGTAAGTCCCATAGTGTGTTTGTATTATCTCTGGTTCCTGTCTTCTTCTTGGGGCGAGTGTGTACTATTGAGTCCCGTAGGGATTTGCCGCGTTTGAATGCAAAGAGGGGTTTGGGTAAATTCAGGGTTCCTGAGTTTAGGGTCTTCCAGTGTCTTGATATTATCACCTTTAGTTTGTTAGATTCAGTGCCAAAGGTGGTAACGCACACCATTCTCTTGTTCTCAGGTTTAAGATGAGATTCCAGTAGTGCTTCCCTTGAGTTGTTAATTGCTCTCTTATTAGCTTGTTTTACTAGCCGTGGTGGATACAGCTTAGAGTGTAACTTTTGTGATAGTTTCTTTGCGTGCACCATGTATGCTTCCTTCTCTGAACAATTCCTGCGTAGTCTCAGGAATTGTCCTACTGGTAAGTTATCTTTCAAGGTTTTCGGATGAAAGCTGTCGTATCTCAGTAAGTTGTTCACGTCTGTAGGTTTATAAAAAACTTCAGTTTTCAATTTGCCTTTATCGGGCCAGATTTTTAGATCAAGGAAGGTAATCCAGTCTCTTTTTACAGTCATTGTGAACTTGAGATATTGATCTCTTGAATTTAGCCAGTTCCGAAACTCTCCTGCTGTTGCTTCGTTCCCTTTCCATATAAGGAAGATGTTGTCTATGTATCGCTTCCACACCGACATGTTGTCAACATACGGATTAGTGTTGGTGTAGATAAAGTTGGTTTCAAAGTCATGGACATATAGACAGGCTATACTAGGTGCACAGGTCATGCCCATGGAAGTGCCATGAGTCTGTAAGAAAAAATCACCATCATACTCGAAGTAGTTTTTTGTTAGTGCCAATCTCGCGCAGTCAATGATGAACTGTATGGGAGTGATGGATGTCCATTCTTCATTCCTTAACAGAGTTTCGATTATTTGTAGGGAGGCTTCCTGGGGGATGCTGGTATACAGCGCCTCCACATCGAAAGTAATCAGTAGATCTGTGGATACATTGTATGGTATCAACTGGAGATTGTTGAGAATATCTCGGGTATCTTTCAGGTATGACGGCATCCTTTGGACAATGAGCCTTAAGAAATATGTTGTAAATTTTGACAATGGTTCCAAGATTGAACCAATTGGTCTTCCTGGTGGTGGGTTCACGTTCTTATGCACTTTTGGTAGAATATAGAAATAGGGAACTTTTGGATTGGGTTCTACCAAATAGGCTGCTTCTGCTGTCGTGATCCATCCCTCTTCAGCTGCTGTCTTTACCATAGTCGCTATATTTTGTTTCAATCCTTCTGTGGGATCTCTCTGCAATCGTTTGTAATTGCGTTGGTCATCCAGTAATTTTCTGCATTCCTGTTGGTACATTTCCAAAGGCATCACAACTGTGGCGCCACCCTTATCCGCTGGTTTGATAATGATATCATTCATGCAATCGATATTTCTGATTGCTTCTCGTTCTGTCGAAGTCAAGTTATTAAAAGCTTTTCGTTCAATCGTTTTCATTTTATCCACTTCTAGTGTGACTGCCTTCTCAAAGGCAAGGAGAGCGGGTGGCATAGTGTGATAGGGTGGAGTAAAGCGAGATTTTCTTCTAAGGCCGGTATTTTTGTCCTCAGCTAGTTCTGACAATTCAATCCTTAAGTTGAATAAATTTGTCCTGGCCATGGGTACAAAGCCTAGTCCCTTGTTTAGAACAGTCTGTTGTACCGGGGAGAGAGTCTTAGAACTGAGGTTTAGTATTCCTGTTGGTTCCTGCTCGTGCTGGATCTCGCTTCTGATGTTATTTGTTCTTCCTGGTTTTCTCTCCCGTGAACTCTGGGGCCTCTCCGAATGTTTCCCCCTCCTCTGGTTGGAAGGGTGGCCATTGATATCCAAACTGAGGAGGTGGGAATGGTGGTTGCATGTAGGGTCCCCATCCAAATGGTTGTTGTTGAAATGAGCCCATAGTCTGGTAATTGCCCTTATTTCTCCTGGAGCGGCCACCTCTCCTTTTGCTGTTGTTCCACCTCTGGTCTCTCCCCTCAGAGGAGGAATCGCTTGAGGTTCTAGTTGAGAAATCTGATTTGTCTTTCTCGGTTGGGTTATAATCCGCTTTTGAATACGGGAAAACATTTTCATACTTGAAACGTTTGAGATCTTTTTGAAATTTAGTGATCTTTGCTTGTGTCAAGTATTCTTTATATTCATTGATGGTCTTATTGTTTTCCTCCAATTTCTTTTTAAAGGCACTGATGGTAATTTGAGTTTTTAACCCATTTTCCAATGTTTTAATTTCTACTAGGAGGGCATCCGACAGTCTCCTTGCTGTTTTTATAATGAAGACTAACCAATCTCTTGTGCATTTCCATGCAATAAGGACCAGCTATGTCGAAATTCAGGGTCATTCAAGAAGATTCTTGGGGCATTGGTGACGATTAATCCATTGGGGGCTATGTTCCCCTGAAGGTATTCGGTCATGATAGCCCCGTGCAAGAGTGTTTTAAGTTGTGTCCTTTTTAATTCAGTAAGAGACTCCCAATCGCCGCTGTTTTGGGTGACTTGGGCCAGTGTAGTATCTGACAGCAGAGGAGGTAGGGATAAAATGGATGAAATTTCATCCTCACCGTATGCCAACCCTTCTGCCATTATGAGTGACAAAGGGGGAAGGTAGTGGAAGAATATATTTGGAAGATCCTAGAATGAGAGAGTTGTAGGGTAGATCAGGGGGGGTTGCTAGCGACATTTCTCCTATTATCAAGAATATCGCTAACCCTGTTAGAGACAAAAAAAGCAGTGCTAACCGCTGTTAACGCTGCTTTTTTACGTCTGGTATTTTTCTGACTTAGCCATGATATCCTATGGAAGGTGGATATCATGGCTAAGTTTGTCTGTCCCTATCAACAAGCTAACGTGAGATTATCGCTGGGTTTCCAGCGATAATCTCACGTTAGCCACTTAGCGTGAGGATTTTTATCGCTATTGAGATAAGCGTTGCTAATAGCACACTATCTCAGCGATAAAAATCAACGCTAGCCGGCGATAATTATCCTAGCGCTAAGTGCGCTTAGCGATAATTATCGCCGGTTGTTGTTGATATGCCCCAACATTAGCAGTGGCATTGAAAACTATTCTTTGGCACTGGAAAAATCGTAATGGACCTTCACACCATGCATTCTTGTCCTGCATCTGCCATGCTCCAAGGTGCGTATTTCTTGTGAATGGCAAATCTCATTTCAAAATTAGTGATGACGAATTTTGGGATTCTGTATTTTTGGATAAGAGACACGTAAAATAAATGATACAAAAAGGCTTACATCAAAATGGGATATACATGGAAACTGATGAATAAATACATAGAATGCTTTGATCAATATCTGAGGTATTTGCCCTAAATCTTAACTCCCTTTACACTTTATACAATATTGGAGCAATATCTATACTTAATGTAGCACATACGTGATAAACTACTACATTCTGTTAACTGTAAATGTTATGTAAGTTTAGATACATCAAAGGAAGCGTGTTCTGCTAACCTCTGAAGGTTGTGAAACATTGACGTGTATCATGTTATAATGTTAATATTATTATGCTGATGTTACCTCTCCCCCACCCCCGTTCAATTTCTCTACTTGTCAACAAAAAGATTTGAAATGAGAAAGGCAAAGATGCCACAGTAATGCTATGGCAACCAACCAACCAACTTCTATCCGTCCCATTGGAGACATAACTGACACCACCACCTATCCCATTGCTGACACTATTGGCATGGGTTCCATGTCTGTATTTTCTGGAAAACCCTTTTTTATCGTTTGCAGAAAAAAACTGTACAGAACGTGCTCGAAGATGTTCAACCCTCGGGAGGAACAGGAACCGTCAGGAGAGCCGCCTAATTAGGCGTCTCTTCACACTGCTGCCAGGGGACCTGCTCATCCCCCTTCATTTTTTATCAGACCACGAACATGTATCCTGAGGGAAAGAGGCTCGGGGTAGTGCAGTGCATACAGTGTGATGAAGCTATCAGGCTTTTATGAGAATGTGCAATGGAGCAGATGCTGCTGGCGTTCTGCAAGGCACTGTACTGATCTCTGAAATTAAAACACAGATGGCATTGTTTTCATAATAATGGATGTTTATACTTTTTTGAGGAGCTCATTTCAGCTTCTGTAGCAGTTTCCTCTACAGAAAAATGTCAAGCTGAAGAAATCTGTCAGCCTGTGTCAGTTTTCAAATATTATGTGCATGTTTTATTCTCATTGATATTGGTAATGCAATTCACTGCAGTCAGAGGGGATTTACTTTTAACATTCAATTTGAACTGTTAACATCCGAAAATGTAAAAAGACTGCACATGAATATATTCCTAATTACCGCGTATGGGGGTTATTACATAGGGAGGTGTGTTTTTTGTTACAGGAGAATGCTTTTAATTTTCAAACCTAAATGATGTCATGGCACAAAACCATGATGCACACCGCCTCTCTTTTGGGACAGACACAAAAATGTAAAACCTTCTTTCGATGGTTCTCTTAGGGGCATCACCTGGCCCGCATTTTGAAAATATCTCAAACATTAGACTTTCTCTACTTTTTTAACTGTGTTACTTCATACAATTACACGTTTTTCACAAGCATTTACAATAAACTGCAACTTCGTCCTCATTTCTCATAGTTGAGAGAACAAGTGACTGTTGGTGTACTAATATGAAGTTGTTTAATAAGAATATAGGGTCTCATTACTTTGGCGGTGGAACCGCCACAGTCAGGCTGTCGGTGGTGGTCCCACTGCCATCGGACACTGCTTTTCTGCCCGCTAGATTACAATGGCGGACAGATGGCTGGTATCCCTACAACAGTGTTTTTCACACACGGAGAGTGAGAGAATAAACAACACAGTTGCGTTCTCCCAATCAAACTTTTTTATCACAATCAGCAACTGTTGTTAGAAAAATAGACACACACGGTCTTCAGATGTAATGGAGTGTTATTCCAATACCTACTCTGTCAGGTGGAATATCAAAGATATTGAAGTAAAAGCCTCACTCACATAATAGTGACATGCTTCATCATAGGCAAATACTCCACACCCAGATTAGATGGTACTATCTGGGCGGACTCGACCAAAGATGTAATGGGAGTGCTTAGATAAATGAGTGGCTGGTTAAGCAGGGAACCAGATTTTAAATTAAAAATACCTGCGAGTATACCCCTACTTGGTCCTTTATTCTAGGGTACGATGTGTCCTAATAGGTGGATCAGCGGTGTTGTGTCCTTGATGAATGTTTGACTACAGGACATCACCCTAACACATGAGAGCTGCATGATGCTAGTAGGCATCGACCAGTAGAAAATCTACTGGATTTGGAGTACAAATACGTACAGGTGAGTGCATTAGGCCTCACGTTTGGGTTGCATGTAGCACATGCACTTATACACGGCAGGGACCTTAAAGATAAGGAACAGAAATATATCGCCCGACGAAGGCCCCCAGACCCGATTGGGCTATCAACATGGACCGAAACATGTTGGCACGTAGATGAGGGTACATTTGAATGAAATTACGTTCTAAATAACCCCAATACAAAGTTTTTAATGATACCAAGAGTACCCTAGAATAAAGGACCAAGTAGGGGTATACTTGCAGGTATTTTTAATTTAAAATCTGGTTCCCTGCTTAACCAGCCACTCATTTATCTAAGCACTCCCATTACATCTTTGGTCGAGTCCGCCCAGATAGTACCATCTAATCTGGGTGTGGAGTATTTGCCTATGATGAAGCATGTCACTATTATGTGAGTGAGGCTTTTACTTCAATATCTTTGATATTCCACCTGACAGAGTAGGTATTGGAATAACACTCCATTACATCTGAAGACCGTGTGTGTCTATTTTTCTAACAACAGTTGCTGATTGTGATAAAAAAAAATCCCTACAACAGTGACAGTGCAGCTCAGGCACCGCCATAGGGTTTACAATGTCCCTTTATGACTGCTGTTTCATGGCGGTTAACCTGCCATGAAAAGGCTGGCAGAAAGGGTGTTTGGGGCCACTAGCAGGCCACCTCTCCCCTCATGCTCTCGGCCTTGGATTCTGGGGGGCACCTATGGTGTCCTCCTACTTATCACTGCAGCATGTGGCAGGCACCACATGGTGCCTGCCACATAGTGCAGGGAAATGCAAAATGTGTATTTTCTGTACTGCATCATGTGCTTTCAGCCCCCAAGACATTCCCCAATACAAAACATGCCCATTGCTATCGCCTTGAAGGAGGTCCCATTGTAATCCCTATGGCGGACCACAAACAGCAAGTTGGGCAGTCCCATCCCTGATAGGATGGTGGTCGGATGTAAATCCAACCGCCATCACAATCAGGCTCATATTCTTAAATAGGAAGAGGGGCACCTTTCTAAAATAGGCAAGTGGCAAATTCGTTCACAACTTTGGTGCCAAACTGGAAACCTTCATTCAAAAATAGCAGATTTTCCCCTGGTTAAATAGACCAGTTTAGAGGTAGGCCTACGCATGGAAATCTACAATTTCTAAAAATGTTCTTTGAAATGGAAAAAATGTTTTGAGAATGCCTAGAAACGTGTAACTGTACAAAAATAATAGGCGCCAGCCTGTGGTTCACAAAGCTCTTAAATGTTTTGTAAATTAGTCCAACACAGACTGAAAAAAAGATGCAAATGGATATGGTTAACTGAGCTTTCTAAGGATGCCAAGAGAAAAAAAAAACTGAAATGCTTAATAGGCTTTTGTGGAGATAAAAAAGAACTTATCATTGAATATAATAATTATAGGAATTAAATGTGAATATAGTGTTATGGACAGTGACAGCACATATTTGAGTTTGATAACTATTTAAAAACTACCTACACTGCTTGAGTTGAATCAGATGCCCAGATGGGATCAACCAAAATGCTCTTGGCGAGCAATCTGGTTCTTTCGGTATTGACCTACATCGATCCCAGTTCTGCAATATGCAGTCATCATATCATTCCGTACAACGCCCCTGATGTAAATTATGGCAGGTTAAACCAGTTGAAATATTCTGGTCGAAACTGCTCTGTAAATACCTATTCACACATCAGAAATGTAGTGTGATATGCACTGAATTATGCATGCTAAGCACCCTCTATTTTGTACTCTGAGGGCCTCATACGACTTTGGTGCAGTTGCGCCGCCTCTCCGCCATCATTATTATGAGTTGAATTCATGTAAGGCGGACGGTCCTTTGCCCTTCCCATGGTGGTGCCTGGAAAACAAGCACTGCAATGGCAAGGACAAAAAAAAAGTTCCAGCATGGCATGAAAGGTGAAGTCCATGCCTTGCTAGAACTTTGGGGAAATACAGACAGGGTGCATATGTTGTGCACCCCTGAATGTATCGCCATGGCTGGGGAAATGGGGGCTCCTTAGCGCTCCCTTAGTTCCTGCAACGGCAGCCTTTTCATGAAATGGCTGGTGGTGCAGGAACTCATATTATGCTCAGTTGGGCTGGCGTAGTCCTGCTGATCATTTTACATAGTGGCTCGGCTCCGCCATCACCAGGGAACAAGTGTGGTACACCGTTAGTACGAGTTTGAAAGTTGTAATCAGCCAGACAGCGGACTGCCAATGCTGCGCTACCGCAAGTGGAATAATTTCTGCCTCATTTGGCAATTAATACAATCAGGACTCTCCCTCACTACTATCTAGAGGGAATATACAGATTTGTTATAAGACAGGAAGCTCAATTATGCTGGTTCAAAGCCTGTGCTAAAAGTGCATGCTCTGTAGGTTTGCAGTAGAAAGTTTTACATTTTTATTATTAGATTTCTAAAGAGCATAGCTGCTACAGAAGGTGACATGCCAGTGCTAGGATCAGGTTTAAGGAGGATCACTGACAGTCTACAACAAGCCAGGTCTTAAGAAGCTTCTTGAGCAATTGCTCAGTGGGGCATTTGCACAGCCTAGTGAGCAAGGAATTCCATAGTTTGGTGGCAAGGTAGCAGTAGGACCGATCTTCCTGTCTAACCCTGCATACACAGGGTACTTCCACTAAGAAGGATGCAGGTGACCTAAGAGTTCTGAAAGGGCTTAATGGAGTGAGTAAGTTTTGAAGGTACTTGGGGCATTTTTTTTATAGTATCCTATAGGCAAAACACATGACCTTGGGCTGAATTCTGTTTGCCACTAGAGGTCAGTAAAGCTGAGCAATGTAGGCACTCTTGACCAAACTGAAGATCTCAAAATGTCCTCTAACATTGCCCATGCCCAAAAGCCTTAGTAGCCACGGCACCCCTTGCTTAGTGAGCACTAAAACAAGCTGTGCCTACCCCTGCCATTACCATTGTACTTTTACCTACTAACTAAGGGAAGTAGAAGATACAGGCTTAAATGCCTTGTACAAAGCTATTAAAAGTTGTGGATCAATTGCCCTCAATCTCTCTGCTGTGTATACGCACTTCTTGAGACATCTGACAACACAAACCTTAGGTCATAGTGGAAAGGCAGGGAACTCTATGGCAGTAGATGCATGTTTAGTGTGTCTTGATATTGGAAAACGAACACCCACGGAAGAAAACTGCATGCCAGAAATATTGTGCTGATACCCTTTTAAAAGAAACCGTACATAACAAAATGTACAATTTGCTGATAACAGCTTAGCAATACCCTGCCACTGTCCTCCCATTATAGAAAAAGCTATAGCACAGCCTCTACATCACATAAAGTAGAATACCTAGGTGTAGGTGGATGCATATACCTGATACCCTTCAGTAATTTATAAACCAGTAGGTGCTCCCAACTAGTTTACCTTCAGCTTTTCAATGTCCTGCTGATATAGCTGATCTATATCCATTATTAGTTCTATAGGCCTAGAAAAATTAGAACACTTGTGACATCAAAGAAAATGGGATCAATACTACTTCTCATGCAACAGCTACTCCAGGTATCCTTTGCTGACGTATAGGCCCTTGTTCTACGGTTTGCTGAGGACCTTCTGATAACAGAAAGTTCCAAAAGGCCTGACATGCCTGTGAGCACAGTGGAAGGTTCCATGCTACCAAAGTGAGTCAGCCTTCTAAACCAAGGCAGTAGAACTACCCTAAGTGGTCCCTCAACAGCTGAGGATAGGTTGAAATAAGAATTGGGTAATCAAATGGCAATTCTAAGAGGGAAAGGAACCAAGACTGTGCCCTCCACAGTAGAGTTGCCAATGTGACCCTTGCCAACTGTCTGCAGATCTGGAGAACATATATTGGAACCATTATAAATGATAGAAAAGCATAAAGATTCCCAGCTGGTCAGTCCTGAAGAAAAGCATCCATTGCTAGAGCTTTGAGATCCAGTCTGCATGTGAAACATCTTTCTAACTGAGTTCTCAAGTGGGACACAAAGAGGTCTATGCCTAAATGACCCCATGTCTTGTTCAGAGTCTGAAATACACGGAAATCCAGACAGCACTCACTGCTGTTGTATGTGGCCCTTGGATACCAGTCCGCTACTGTATTTTTCCATCCCAGAAGGTATTCTGCCAACAGATATATTTTCCTCTAGATGAAGTGCCTCATTTAAATATTGGCCATCTGGGCAATTACTTTACTCCCACAATGTCAAGGTTACTCAGCCCAATATATTTAGAGGTTTCTGCTGCCCCCATACACATCGCTACCATTTCAAGGAACCACTGGTGGTTCGAAGAACTGCATTGTAAGGTTGACGGATGGCTCCGTCATGTTGATGGAGCCATGTATGAAAATTATAATGCACTTCCTTTTTTTTGTTTCCAAGAAGAAATTCCCAAAGTGGGATTTTCTTTTTGAAAATAAATAGAACATTGACCTTCTCACCATTGGAGCTTTCTCGCATGGCATGCAGTCATTTAAATGTTATCACTGCCACTTACTATCACATTCTTCATGGCGATGATGATCAGTAAAAACTGCCCATGTGTCCGCCCAATCTAACTATGCCGTCATAGACATGGCCAAACCTCCGACAGCCCTTTCTCTATCAGGCCGTTGGAGGTGTGTATAGGTAGCAGAATATAAAGTAGTCTCCGCCGTCTATACACTGAAGGTCCACCCGACTGGAAATTAGATGGACCGACCTTCAAGTTGATGAAAGGGTACTCCATCACTGTTGCGACAGAGTATCCCTTCTGTCAACATTGATATCATCCCTAAAATTCCCAAAGGCCACGCACATACCGATCAATAGCTTTGATCGTGTTCCTTTCAGTCTGTTAATGTACCTGAGTGCCATAATGCTGTCCATGTTAAGGATGGTTGTACATCTGACCCTGCTTTTTGCAAAACTCTAACTTGTAAGGGAGCCTGCAAAAAGCACTGAACAAATTATGTCAAATAAGGACATCTTCCTGGACCATCGGCCTTGAGTGGAGTAACTGCCACTTCTTGCCCGCAAACCCCTAGACTTGCATCTGATTTTAACACAAGATCTTGAGATGTAGAGAAGATGGTTCGAGCATTCCATGTGTCTAATTGCATTAGAGATTCCTTAATAGAGGTTTATAAGAAATCGCTATTACAAAATCGCAAAACTCAATGCATCAATAAAAAGTGTAAAAATTAGCGAATCAGTAAAAATCGCAATCATCAATAGTGATTTCCTGTTTGCCGAATCGGTAATAGCGATTTCGCAATTACAGAATCGCTAATTGCGATTTACCCATATTGCTGCATTGTGATGACATCACATGAGGAAGTGATTCACTGCATGCACACACCTGTTCACAGGGAGAGCCTGAGGAGGAGGAAGACTGGTGAAGCTCGGCTGGAAGAAACTGTTTTTGGAGCACAAGCAGTGGGATAAAACCAGCATGGCCACAGAAGAGGAGAAAAATAAAGGAGAAGGTAGGAAGATAAAGCTAAAATTTAGCAAAACGGAACTTGAAATCCTCACTGAAGAAGTGGTGTTGAACCATGACCGGCTGTTTGGGAAACTCTCCCTGCAGGTTGCTAAGTCTGTCAAAAGAAAGGTTTGGCTGGGAATCCAAGTTAAGGTCAATGCTGTGGGTGTAACACATTGTGCAATCCCTGACCTGCGGAAAGATGTTATGACCTGCGCAGCCGAGCTACAGAAAGGGTGGATGAAAGGCTAGCCGCTGCAAAACAAACTGGAGGGGGACCATCTACCAAAGGATCAAACACCCCACTGGAGGACATGGTGGAATCCACACTGCAGCCAGAGGCAGTCTTTGAGATTACACTGATCGACACTTCTGAACATGCGAGTGCCTCCCAGGGTAAGACCACAGCTAAACATATTTCAATGTCAAATGTAACTAAAATAGCCTAAAATGCATACCCTGCGTAGTGTAGCACACCTGAGTCCAGTCCACTGTTTACTTGCAACACCCTAATGCATTGAGGGAGTTGTAAACAGACAAATGTAAGGGCAAGGTATGAAGGGACAAAAACAGCTTTACTGCAGCAGAGTACAGAAAGAAAGTGACTAAAGTAGACTTTGTACATTACATAAGTAGATTTATTAGACGTTTGCATGCGCTATGTTACAAACATGAGCAAAAAAAAGTAACTGAACTTTCACTGTTTAAAATCACAGATGCAGTGCAGGACAGTGACGTGGCTGATGACCACGAGTCAGAGGGACCAATGAAACAGCCTGATGAGGCACCAGAACTGCCAGCATCCTCACCCATACCTGCTCCCACTCAATGCAGGTGAATAGTCCAACCACTGCCTGATTTGGAGAGTGATGAAGACAGCCAAACAGCAGCTCCCACACAGCATCCTGCCCATACAACACTAACACCACCAGAGGTAACAATGTGGCACCGTTCCATGCAGTTCCGCAGGTGAAGGCCCTGGGCAATCCTGAAGTCTGTAGAGGACAATGGTGCACCTGCCTGCAGTGGGCCTGAGGCCAAGAAGCTGAGGGTCCAGCGCCTGCAAGGAAGGAATATGAGGATTATGCAGGGCCTACTGGGGATAATGTCAACACACATGGGGGATATAGGGGACTGCCTGAGAGAGCTAACAACTGCGGTAGTTGAACGGCACAGGGTGAACACCAAAAAACTAGACAGTGTTGGAACAGCCGTATACGATATGTGCAGGTTCATCCAGGCTGAGCATGCCTCACATGGCAGAATGCAAAAAAGAGGGGGGAGACCCAATATACCCTTGAGGGCTTGGGCAAACGATTTTGGAAGGTAAGAGTGCCAACAAGGGATTTTTTCTGAAATGTCTAATTATATGATTTAACATTCATTAGCAGGTGCATTTACAAAATTAACACCAATCAAGAATATCAATCGACTGATTCAATCATTAAATATAAAGAGCAAAACACACGGGAAGTCTTTTTTGTCAAGAAAACACAAATATTTTTATATATAGATCAAGTTAAAAGGAGTACAAAGAACATTGGTTCGGCAATGGAGCATGAAAAAAGGTCAAATCATAGCCATAATTCATAAGAAAAACATCTATTTCAATCCATTTAAACAGAGATATATCTCTTTCCTGAGAATCACCACCTAAAAAGTAATGTTGCATGATTTCTACCCGTCTCCATCTCCCCTCTGCTGCATTTGGACCACATGCCGCTTGAAGTGGTTGTCTTGGCTGTGTGTCTAGTTCTGGCTCACTATCAGAGTCTTGCAGGGGAATGCCCCTATTAGTGGCTATGTTGTGCAACATTGCGCATGCAGCGACTATTTTAAAGCAAGTCTCCGGCCTATACTGTAAAGCATCACTGGTTTTGTGGAGGACGCGCAACCTTGTCCTGTAAATCACATTGCGTGTAGAGATGTGTGCCTCATTGTATCGCTGTTCCCTTTGTGTAGAAGGATTCACATATGGAGTGAGGATGAAAGACCTTACAGCATATGCGCTAACACCTACAGGATGTGCAAAATTAAATATACATAGTCGCTGCTATGTGTCACCATGGCGGACATGTATGCAAGACAGTATTACATCTGTTTACCCAGCAGATATCCTTCTCCAAATTCACCCGCAAGTAGATGTCTGTGTATGCCACTATCCCGGAAGATATAGGAGTCATGTGCACTACCAGGGTAACTAGCCAATATGATTTTTTTTTTGAATTGCAGATTACTTGAATGTTCTGTGAATGGTAAGATTTCCGGTTTCGGTAGATATACTCATTCACTGAGGGTGTCCCATCAATGCAAGCAATGACATGTGGAAATTGTGCAACCTGATAAAAATCTAATTTAGTTTGCAGCTATTCCTGTGGTGTTGTGGGGAACATAATCTGGTAGTTTATCCTCTGCAATATGGCATTTAAGAAAGAGTTACAAAAGCGTGATAGGGCACTTTGAGGCACATCTCCAGCTGTAGCAATTACTCTGTGGAAGGTCCCTGAAGCTAGGAGATGCAGAGAACACAGAACTTGCACATGGGTGGGGATGGCATGTGTCCTGCGAGTCTGACGCTGCAATATTGGGGCTAACTCAGCAATGAGATCTAAGATTGTGGCAGCATTCAGCCTATATTAATCATAAATATCTTTCTCCGTCTGCCCTAGCAAAGTGACGCGCACTATGAAAATTCTCTCCTATATCCTCCTTCTTCTCTGTGTTGCTGTTCTTAGCCTCATCCTCCTCGCCATAACGTGCAGTGCTGCTATTGTGAAACATTCTGATGCATTCTGTGACTGTTTAAGTAATTTTCTGATGATTCACACCTGATTTTTTTTACGTGAAATTTTTACCACCTGATAGGATTTGTTCTTATTTAAGAAATGCAAATTGAGATTTTTAACTGCGAATTGTTGTTGCAGTGGATTTTGCGATTTCTTATTAGCGATTACCTAATATGGAATTGCTGTTACAGATTCGGTATTTAGATGATCGCAAATTTAGCGAAAAATTGTGATATTCTGCTATTTTGTTTCATGCATAGGAACAAGCAATTTTGCGATCGCAAACTGCCTTTTTTAGCGATTCGCAACGTTTGCGATCGCAAATTAGCTTAATGCATGTAGGCCTAAATGACTTAGCTACCAACTTATCTCCTATTTTGACTCCTGATCTAAAGTGACGGTTTGCAAGTATTTTAGACCTCTTTGAAGGTTTCTTAACGCAGGAGTCCTGTAATAAAAATGTCTGAATCAATTCTATGCTCCCTGAACTTGCTTCACAAACCCCTTTCTCTCCGGGCCCGGGAATATTATATCATCCAGGTACGCCACCATCCTCAGTCCCTGTAAACCATCAGAAGCATCATCAACTTGGCAAAGCAGCAAAAAGAGGAGAATGAACCAAATTGAAGGGACTTGAATTTAAACACCTATCTCTGACACAGAAAATGCAAGTACTCTGTATAATTTTAATATATTGGCACCATCAATTAGGCACCTTTTAAATCAAGATGCACCATCCAGTATCCTGGGAGAGTTATCTCTCAGACATATGATAGCCTTCATTTTGAAATGGCGATACAGAATGATTTGGTTGACCTACCTAAAATGTATTACTGGCTCACATTGTATACTCTTCTTCTGCACTAGGAAGATGTTTGTAGACAATACCCTTGGGTTTTAAGTGAAATGGTTCAATAGTCTTCTTCTGCAATAGATGCTGTACCTCTGTGGCAATCATATGCCAGCCTTCTCAAGAAAAATATAGAGGCAAAGGCAACCTAGTCTGTATTGATGCTGCATATAATTCTATTTAAAACCCTCTCACCATTTATAATACCCCTGGGTCTTTCAATATTAAATAACACAGTTCAACAAAGAGGGTCAATCTACCTCCTGCTATCTTTAGGGGAGAGGATGCTACACTTACCTTGAGTCCCCTCCCCCCTTTCTCAGTCTCTGCTGCCAACAAAGCATTTCCCCCTGCGTCTTTGTGAGAAAAATGCTGGCCTTGAGTATCCATATTGCTGACTGTAAAATGTCCCCCAGCTGGTGACATGAACCCTACAGCCACCGTCTCTCGGATAGATCCACAATCAAGTGATGATTGTACCAAATCTAGAGAGGCAATGGCCTGAATGTACTGGCCAATTTCTTTGATAAATGCAACCCAAAACAGAGGCCCATGAGTACTGGCCCATACCTCCTAGCCTGCCGGCTTCCCATGTTTGAGTTTTATATGCAACAAAAATTCCTTGCATCTCTCCAAAAAAAGTACTATGTTTGTTTTCCTTACAAATCAGATTGCCCTTTGGACCCAATCAGAATTTTCCTGTGTCCAACTGACCCCCTGACTATTTCCCCTCCTCGGCAGCATGAAAAAACACGAAACACGGCCCAGGATATCCAGTAATTTATCCTGCTACAAAGACTATGCCCTATCCACACTTTTGCCGGGGGCCTTTACACCATTGCATAGAAATGTTATAATTTTAGCATGCGGCCACAGATATATTACCACTTTCCCAAATAAAACTGCATTGAGGCACTCCAACCTCATTTTAGATGTAACACTCCAGTCCACTGGACCTATTACCTTCGACTTAATATATTCATCAATAAAAAGCAAAGGAGCTAACTCTGCTGAATTTGAATGCTGCATAAGCCCATGCTCAGACATGGGAGTATCCCCCTGTGTCAAGAGACACAAGGGATCAAAAGAGAGGCACCACTGGGGCCCTGGAGGGACGCGCTCTAGCAATCCGATCATTCCTGACCCATAAGTAATCACAAGTGAAAGGATTGCAGTGGACGGTGTGTTGGAGGTAACGGAGTACAGAGTGGAGGTAGAGGAGGAACGTGAGCAAGAAGCAGGAGCAGCAGAGACAGAGAGCTGAGCAAGAAGAACGGAGAATGACATCTGGACCTGGGAGGACGACGCAGAAGGCTGGACAGAATAAGAAGAAGATACTACGGGGATTGCAGAGACAGACCCGAGGGAAAGAGTGACGGATGGGGCTGCCACCACTCCAGTCGGGAGTCACGGCTCAAGCAAGTGTTGTCTCCAGGGGAGATACTGAAGCGTGTGGGATTCTGCTTGTGGGTAGTGGGCAGGGCCCTAGAAGAGACACATGGGGGAGAGACTTACAAGGCTAAAAAGGGGGGAAACCACCTACAATCAATCCCTCCCTTAGACACTCCCACAGACCAAACCTACCACCTCTGGGAGTAGTAAAATAGGTTGAAATAAAAACTCACCGACCTGGTTGTTGTGAGATAACACAGTGGTGTTTGGTGAGGTGCTTCATGTGTGCTGATATGAGTTCTTAACTGCCACGTGCCTGTCTACTTTTCCCGAGGGCAAAGTCGAGGGAAGACAGAAGAAAAGGAGGAGAGGATAAGAAAAGTGAAGATACCTTGGTGTCTCTACAAGTGAAGAGAAACTCGAGTGGAGCACAAGAGGAATAGAGATTCATAATATTAAATAGAAGGCTAAAAAGGAATAAATCCCTTCTTTATCTAACATAGTGGCTTTGCTTACTTCTTGTCCTTTCACAGTGGTGTCAGAAGTGGGATTCCTACTTCCTGATAGGACAAGGAGATGAATCAACCACTAACTATGACCAACATAGTCAAACAGCTGGCCGAGGGCCAGGGACATTTGAAGCTGGTTGTGAAGGGCCAAGCAACCGCAGCACCAAAAGACCGTGAATCCCTCCAGGAGGCCCTTCAAGCCCAGGCTGGGGTCATAACCAATAACCAAGTTGTTCAAGAATACCGCCATACAGAGGTTGACGGATACCATTCCCAACACCAGGGTACACCCAAGTTCCGTGCTCCAGAAGTATCGACCAGGTGAAGATACTGACTATTTCTTTACCAATTTTGAACGAGTAGCCACTATGGCTTCCTGGCCGCCTGAAAGATGAGGACACTACATAGCTCCTCTCTTGGCAGGAGATCAGGCCGCAAACCCCGCAGGAATAACACCCTATCCAGAGATCAAGAGAACTATACTGGGCGCCTTGGTTATGATGATGAATTTTATCGCTTCAAATTCTGCAGAGAAAAGTGGAACACCCACAATAACCCTCGGGCCTTTTTATCGTATCCAAGACCTGGGTAACCGCTGGCTACAACCTTCCACATCTAGTTTGGAGGAGGTGGTTGATAACATTTTCCTAGAACAGTATTTGGATGCCCGGCGTAATCCCACAAGAGCCTGGGTGAAGCAACACCCAAACGCTACTGTCCACAATGCAATAGAATAAGCGTGTACATATTACAGGGCAACTGACTCCCATCCTTCTCACCCCCGACCCATGGAAACAAGACCATCAATGCCTAGAATGCCCACTCCTGTAACCCTTAAGTGGAGATTCTCCCCGCCTATACGGAGCCTGAGACATAATTCAGACATAAGACTGGCCCCTAGATACCCCTTCTGAGATACAGTAACGGGACCCCAGTGTTTTCAGTGTGGGGAATGGGGACACATTGCTAGAAACCGTCGCCAGAAGACAACGACCGTAGAACCCATGGAGGTTAGTTATTTACAAGTGCGGGTGTTATGGACGGGTCAAGGAGAGGCGAAGTATCATCAATGGATGAGGGTCATCCAAACCCTCATGAAGTTCTTTCTTGACTCCGGATGCCGTCATTTGGTGATAAAAGCAGAAAAGGTGTGCCTGGGACAGTGGCTGAAAGGGGAGACTGCATGGATCACATGTGTACGTGGGGACAGTAAACCATATCCTCTAGCCAAGATACAGTTGAACTATGACAGACGGCATGAAATACTGCGGGTGGCCGGTATCCCACATATGACAGAGGATATGATTCTGGCGACAGATTATAAGGAGTTCCTTCAGCTCCTAACAAAGGCCATGAAAGAGAAACAGGATGCTTTATTTTGGGAGGAGATGCCTTTTTCCCAGGAGGAAATAACAGGCAGTAGGTATAAGATCCAACTGACCCATCCAAAAAGACGGGCACATAACCAACTATTTGTCCTTTCTGGTGGTTCTGACATTCCTTCCACTTTTTCTTCCTCTTCCACAGACGAGGCACCGGTAATGACCTGCAGCTTTAGAGCGGCACAGAGAGAAGATCCCATATTGGAATGTGCTTGGGCCCAAGCCGTTGACAACAAAGAAGGGCAGGTAGGTCCATATTTTTATGTCTCCAGGGGTTTGTTATATAGAAGAGTACGACACCCAGATAGACTGGTTTCACAATTGTTGGTACCGCTACCCTCTAGGGACCAGGTTCAACACCTAGCCGATGGGCAGACAGGTGGAGGTCATTTTCGGAGAGATAAGACTGAGGAATATCTATGGCGGAGATTTTATTGGCCATGGGTGTTCTCAGACATCCGACGATTCTGTGCAGCATGCAAGAGATGCCAGAGGATAAATCCTCCCCACATGCCAAAGGCACTGTTGAAACCCCTCCCTATCATAGAGACACCATTTTGATGTGTGGGTATGGATTTGGTGGGTCCCTGGTAGCGTCAACAAGAGGGTATCAATACATCCCGGTACTTGTGGATTATGCCATGAGATATCCCAAGGCCATTACCCTAACCAATGTGACCACCTATGCTGTGGGAGAGGAAAAAGTAATATGCTGTTCCTGGGTGGTTAAAACAGAGTCAGTTGTAGGGAATTCAAAGATTACTCAACCAAGGATGGTTCAGAGTTGGACATCCATTTTATTGGAATTTAGGGCCCTCACACACCCAACTGGGTGTCATGCTTCATCATTGGGCTGCTCCTCATGGGGTCGGCGCTGCAATACCTGACAGTCTCCCAATGAGGGGCACTTTGGCAGAGGTCTTTTTTCCAATAGCCGTTTGGTGCTGTGGGGGTGAGGGGCCTGGTGAGTATAGATGAAAAAAGTGTGTTGAAATATGTGAGTTAAAACAGGATTGGGAGTACCAGTCACAACTATTTTAATAAGTGGGTCTCCTACCTAACCCTGGGCGTAGTTCGCGTAGTAGCGCTACGCATAGCTACACGAAGTGCACTTCGCACTACGCGAGATACGCGTAGCACTACGCGAACTGCGTAGTGCACTGTTGTCAGGAATATCGTAGGTGCTACTGTGCTTGGTCAGAAGAAATTCTATAGTGTGAGAAAGTTTAGAGTCATAGTAAAACCCTGTATGGTTAATCTCTGGAAACACTTTATATAGGACCCTTGCACTCTGTAAGATGGCCACCGAATTCACAGTACCTTCAGAAAACCTGTGAGGTCACTAATTGTTAAGAAGGGTGCGCACGCTTCCCGCGGCGCACTTCAACTGTAGTTTAGTTTGAATAAGGTTCGCTGTTCCGTTCCTCCTCACAACTCAATGTGAGAAGAGTGCGGAATTTCCTAGTTAGTTTAGTGTTAGCGGAGATCTTTCCTCGCATCTAAGAGTCGGAGGTTAAAGTTTAGAGCGGTGCAAGTCAATCCAAACTCGCAATCTGGAGTGAATTTGCATTGGAGTTTCCAGACTGTTTAAAGCCGTCAGAGAACCTGGAACCGCGACGGAGGGACTTCGGAAGAATTCATTGCTGCGGTGACATGAAATAAGTTTGTCATTGATTCTACAGTAAGGCGTATCAAACTGCGCACTCTGCCTATCTCGCTTCTGAGTTCCTTTGATTGTTAAGCGCGCAACTACTCAAATAACTAGTGTGAACCTTTCTACCTGCCTCTTGCGTTTTCCCTTTGCTTTCCTACCTCTCTTTACGCAATTGAGAAGTATTTAAGGAGCTTCGCCAGCGGTCTAAGGATTCCAAGGACAAGGCTATTCTGTGAAGACATTTGAATATAGACCTGTAATATTTAAGGCTCCCAACTAGACAGCTGAGGTATAGCGTAAGACAATATTACAGTACATGTATAAATTCAGGCTCTCAATAATTCAGCAAGCACCATTCTCACTCTGTTTTCTTTAGTTCTAGGTTCTGGGAGATTCATTGTTACATCTAAAACCTAAATCAGAAGAGAAGCTAAAACTCTTTCATTAACTGGTAGGAAGTTCATGCAGTACATAGTTAATAATAGAAGAGACATCTAGGGAGGTTGTTTGTTGTTCATCTTCTGTTTTTCTGTGCATTAGGTACCATCTCTTTCCTGGTAACAACTAGTGAGGACAACTAGTGAAAATTACCTGGGAGCCGAGAGGGAAGCAGCCACCGAAGGAGTTGTCTCTTCTCTGTCCCATTTCCCCTTTCCCCCTCACTGGTGAATCCGTTCCGTGAAACACCGGCGCGGGCGCACCAGTGGGAGGGCATTGGGATTTAGCGTCTATTCTGATTCCGTGAAGATTTGGTGCTTGACAGCTGTTTGCGATGATTGCACAGTGACAGATGCTTGTCCGCACTGTGCAATCATTGAAAACGGCATCTTGCACAGTGCGAGCTGTCATTTTCTGCTGCTCAAGTAGATTTTTACTCAAGCAGCAGCTTTCTCAATGCGGACTGGTAATTTCTCATCGTGAGCGGTCGCGAGCATACGCGACCACTCGCAATGAAAAAACTAACCTCCCCGTGTTGAGAATCTTGCCAGGAGGTTTATTTTCCAAGCTCGCGATCGGCAACTTAATGTTGCTGATCGCAAACGAGGAAAAAGTCTCGCCGGGATGTCATTTTGCTCGCTCACGGTCGCTAACTTGATGTTGAGGACTGCGAGCGAGCAAAAAATGCCAACTACGCTACGCGATTTTGCACTGTGCTACGTGCAATTCGCGTAGCGCGAAGTAGCACAAACTACGCAAAGTTCGCGATCGTAGTGTAGTTGTCTGCCCAGGGTTACTCCTACCCTGAGTAAAAGAAAAACAAGAGGCGCAGGGTTGAGGTATATGTCTCAGATGAGGCACTCCTTTGTGTGCAAGGTCAACATGTTTCTCGCCTAATCAATAATCTAGAGGCGATTCGTCAGGACCTAAAGGGTATAAAAGTCTATCTACACCAATGACAGTGATGTGGTGAAAACTCACGCTACTAGCCACCCAAGCATCTGTTGTGTGGAATACCTGGTAGTACTGGATCTACCTGCCTATTTGGGTTGTTTTTTTATGCATCATCAATACCCGGGAGATAAAACATAAGAAACTTCCTCATGTAATTTGAGTCATTCGCAAAATGCCTAGTGACCTACCCGCTGCTGCTGTGGCCCAGGCCATGATAGGTTTTTGTTGTAGGGTTGGTTTCCCCAACAAACTACTGACAGATCAGGGAACCCCGTTCATGTCCCGATTGATGTCGCAAGTGTGTAAGATATTGGGTGTAAAGCAGATGCGAACTTCGGTCTACCACCCACAGACCGATGGGTTGGTGGAGCGGTATAACCACGCCATCAAATCCCTGTTGAAGAAAGTGGTCACAGAAACAGGTAAGGATTGAGAGAGACAGTTACCGTTGGTCCTGTTTGCATAAGCACCCATGTGCTATCCTCCACAGGGTTTTGCCCCTTTGAAGATGTATTTGGTAGCAAACCACGTACCCTTCTAGACATGGTCGCTGAGAGGTGGGAGGAAACTTAAACTAAAAGTAGAGACCCTCTGGGAAGAAGCCTGAGAAAATTTGGAAAAAGCACAACAGAGTCAGAAACGGGTGTATAATGCCAACACCCAGTTAAGTGAGCTGGCGGTTGGGGACAAGGTACTGGTTCTTATTCCTTCATCAGACAATAAGCTATTAGCCAAGTGGCAGGTTCCATATAAAGTCCTGGATAAGATCACGTCTGTCACATATAGATTAGACACAACACAAAAAGGGGGTCATGGACAAATCTATCATATTAATCTCTTAAAGAAGTGGGTGGAAAAAGAGAACCCAATGCTGTTTGTAACAGATTCAAAACCCCTGAACATTACTTTCCCTGACAATAGCACCAATCACATGGTAGGGGGCATACCAATGGGTTCTGATCTATCAGATTCCCAACCCCTATCAATGAATAACCTAGTCCATAAGTATAGCGACGTGTTCTCTACCCAACTCAGAAAAACACACCTAGTCCAGCACAACATTAGAAAAGAGGGCGTAAACCCCATTTGCCTTCGCCTGTATCGAATACCTGAAGCACAGAGACAAGCCGCGAGACAGAAGGTAGAGGACATGTTGGTGGGGGGGTATCATGGTGCCGTCCTGTAGTCCCTGGTCCTTTCCAGTGGTGCTAGTCCCCAAATTTAGGGCCCTCACACACCCAACTGGTTCCATGCTTCATCATCGGGCTGCTCCTCATCGGGTCGGCGCTGCAATACCTGACAGGCTCCCAATGAGGGGCACTTTGGCAGAGTGAATGAGGTTTCACACTTTGACACATACCCTATGCCCAGAATCAACAAGATGATCGAAAGCCTGGGGTCTGCTTCATACATGACCACTCTAGACCTTACAAAGGATTATTGGCAGATACCTCTTACACCCTCCGCCAGAGATTAAAACGCATTTTCAACACCAACCGGACTGTATCAGTTCCAAGTGTTACCGTTTGGGTTACACGGAGCCCCCGCCACCTTTCAGCGCCTGATGGATCTGGCACACAGGAAACATCAGGCATATGCTGCAGCATACCTGGATGACATAATGATCTTTAGTCCATTCTGGGAACTCCTCTTACAACACTTGGAGATGGTACTGCTTACCCTCTGATTAGCCCAAAATCGACACTAAATTCAGCTTTTTTTAAAACGCAGGCGACACCCTACTTTCATGTCCCATGGCACTTGCGTGCCTACCAACACCACTTCTGCCCTCCGGCTAAGAGGACAGATGCAAGGAGGAAGGGATTGGATGGTCTACTGCTCAAGGAGGAAAGGGGGAATGTCAAGGGCTGGATGGCCCTACAACAATTCCACATGGCCCTACAGTAGTCGCAAGTTGGAACCTTAAGACCCCAGTAAAGAAGCTCACTGAATTGCACTCAGAGGCGTCACAAGCTCCGCAGCCACATGGGGGATACAAGTCTGAGACCACTGGTGCACTGGAAGAACGAGCAAACAACACTGAAGCCTCAGGAAATTGTAACCCTGCAAACGCACACACCACTAGGGTTTCAATGCCTCGATCTACCAACCAATACAAAAATGACGGGGGAAATTGCGTATCATTAGAGTTACCAACTATTTGCGAGTGAGACATACCAACTCCAAATCCACAGTTGGAAACTAACTCCGACAATCTAGAGGGTAACTTGGCAGTTAATAAGGAGGATCTGAAGACTACCGGGGGATTAACCAAAGACCCAAGGGACAAGCTAGGCCCAGAACATGAAGCACGTTTTGCCCTAACACATCTACAACGGGAATCAGCGATGCCCCAAACCAGCACGTCGGATGAACTAGAAGAATCGGATCAACACTCATACCTAGATAAGGACAAGTGGGAGGCGCTCCTGGCTGCCTATCAGGGGGACCCACACAGGAGTGAACCCCTAGAAAATCTAAAGGAGCACGGGAGCAAGGGAACAGCAGAGGGGCAGCATGAGCTGTCCACTCGCACAACTGGGGAATCCGGGATACATGGAGCAAACCAAGGAAAGCAACTGAAAACAGACAAACGCATCAACATCAGCAGCGAGGCCGGTGATCTCAAAAAGGTTGCGCAAGGAATCGACCATGGGGATGCTTGGGCAAGACTGCTCAAAACTGTGCAACTCCTGGTAGAGGCCCTGCAATATCAGACTGATAAAATGGACCTGCAATTAACCCTATTGAACACCCTGGCCGTCTATGTGTTATCACTTGATGGCAAGCTGGGAAATCTGAACACGATGCTGCAGAGAACCCAGGATCACATGCCAGTTAATCAGCAAACTTGCGGGTGCAGCCCAAACGTGGACAAACCCTCCCAGCAATGCTGACGGACTTATGCGCACAAAAGGCATCAAATAACGCGTCCTTACAGTCTACAAATGGGCACACTCTGCTTGGACATCGGGAAGACACAGTAATCCACTGGCCCGAGCACGCCAACAAGGAGCAAACACCAACTCCAAATAAACATCAGAAGTTACCGTTACAAAATCACAATACCATTCAAATGGCAGCACTCTCCCCCAACAGTAGCCACATGCCAAATCAGGCACAGGCAGAGGCAGTCTCAGGGGAACTGAAATTAAATGCAAAACAAAGACGTGCGCAAAAACGAAAAGGTCGGAATCAGAAAAAAAGTCCCACCAAGAATGGATTCCTATGACTATTTGGGGCACCATCAGCGCAGGAAGGGACAAAGCAACAATCTGCAGGGATATCGCCAGTGCACGATGGGATAATGAGACAGAACATTTCTACACTAGAAGCAATTCCTACTAAGAGCCCTGCAAATATGTCTAGTGGTCCCCAAGACTATTGAGGCAGAAAGCAAGACAACAGTGCACTCGAGGTAGCAAGGGAGGTGGCTGGAGTCAACCCTTCTCAGTCTCACCCAGATGGAAATCCATACGCAAATCAAATTAAAAGCAAAGTTGAGGGAGAAAAAGAAATGAGAACCCAAACCACAATGACAAACCAGGACTCCACATTCTTCGAGAACCCCCGTGTTCCACTTATAAATGACAACATCGCCGCGGGAAGGAACATAAATCAGGGGAACCTGGACACCCCCCTCAGCGAACACACAGCTAAAAGGGAAGAAGAGTAAGCACGGATTAGCCAGCTTCTAATCACAGACAAAATAGCCTCATAAACAACTGTCAAAATATTTCTGATACCTCTAAAACAAACTAAAATTAGCCAGCACCCAAAACGGCAAGGAAACATGGGCCACGCAGAAGGAAACCTAATGGCATCAGGATGCCCTGGAAAAGAGCTCAGCTGGCCTACCTCACAAAATCAAAAAGACGCCCCCAACCGGGCGGGAGCAAGGGAAACAAAGGTGATATGGTTCATACCTGAATATAACTCTAAACGGAGGCATGACATCCTGAACCGTGGCAACATACTGAGGCTAATTTCTAATATAACATCACTTGCAGACATAAAAACAACAGATCAGGAGTCAATAGAATTTATCAATTGCAGTGATTCAATGGCAGGCGAAAAGACAAGAGAAACATGGTCCTCTCCAACAATAGCATATAAAATACTTTTAGAAAGTGACATCCTAAAGTTCTGGGGAATAACCATCGCCCCGTACTTCAAACCAGGATATCCAGATCTATTAAATCCGGTTACCCTGAGGTGACAAGAGACGGATGCTCTCAAATCAACTACATCAGTGGTGAGAGGAGCTATAGGGCATTGCAAAATGAATATGAGGCTTCAAGCAGGGGATCAAAGAAGCTGCAACGACCCCCTTACACTGCAAGTTTGGGAAGAAGACACCAGATGGATCGCGAGAACCATTAACAACATAAAGGACTGACGCGAACCCTGCCCGCTACACACAGCAAATAAAAAGGGGACAGTACGCATGTGCTCCTGGAACGTAAATGGCCTGGCCAACAAACTAGCTGATCTGGACTTTGTCACCTATGTCAGGGCCTTCGATATTGTGGCACTGCAAGAAACATGGGTACTAGACCCCCCTCACCTTCAAGGGGCAAAATATGGCCATTTGCAAGGAGGGCTGGTCACATACGTGGCAAACACAATTGTTCATTGTGCTCGCGTCTTTGGCCCCACAATGCAATCATCACAAGTAGTTATCGCGTCATTCTCGTCAACACCGATAAACAAAAAGGACACTAACAACATGATAATGAATGTATATATCCAACCAAAATACAAAACCAAATTAACAAAGAAAATGTGCAATTTCGCGGAAACATGCATCAGAGAAGGACCCACAACTCACCTCATTCTAACCGGGGACCTAAACCATAATCTAATGGGCTCTTCCTTGGACGAAGAAGTGCTTCTGCAAAACGCAAGTTGGAATATCCCGCTGCAAGGAACACCTAAAAAGTGCAAACAAACCAAGATAGGACAAACGACCTTGGAGGTCTTGGAACATCTCAATCTGAGGGCTCTAAATGGCAGATTGCCCAAAGACAACCCTCCTGTAACAACATACAGCTCCACAAAAAAAAGCTCAATTTTGGACTACACTTTTGTCTCCCTAGGCCTTTTTCAACAAATTGTGTCTTTCCACCTGGGAAATAAGGGTGACAGTGATCACCGTCCTCAAGAAATAGCACTGAGAACAGTTACCCCAATATTTAAACGCTGTCGGGAGCCTCATGGTCTAACTGCCACTATTAATCTAAGACAAATTAAATTCAAAATAGCCGCAGGTAGTGAGATGCTGGAAATCGCAAAACAACATTTCACCGTGAGGGTCGGAGATAGTGAAGTTGAGAAATGGAAAAACTGTCTATCAGTGATGGAATCATATGCGACTAAGACCAAACCACCAAACCAGCAAAGATTCCGTGGCACAATGCCCATATCATATACCGCCCAGCAACAAATCAAGCTTGCAAAACAAAGGATTTACAAACTCCTGAGACATCTTCGGCACAGGCCCAGCGATGAAACACAACTACAAGCCCTACGGGAACAAAGAGCAGTCCTCAAAAAACTAAAAAGGAATGCAAACAGAGTGATGGAAGAAGACCTCTGGGCCAAACTACACGCCAATGTGAAATACAATAACAGCACCAGATTTTGGAGCACTATAAATCGATTTATCCATAACAATCATGATGGCATCTCCTTGAACATCTCAGAGGAAGTTTGGGCAAATCATCTCAGGTCCCACTTCCAACAAGGTACCGACCGCAGAGAGCAGGGTCAAACAAGCCAGAACAAAGCAGACTGCCAAACGACACTCAAGCCCTGGGACGGAAACAATCTTGCCGTCTCTGGGAAATCAGGGCCAGACTTAGCAACTGAGGATCTCTGAATTAACTACATTGGAGCAATCAAACGGCAGATAGGAAAGGGGAGAAGAGAATGCGCCCCGGTCCCTAATGGTATACCACCAGCACTATACAAACAGGAGGCAATCTACTAGGCAGAAGCACTGGAACCACTCTTCAGAGAAATTAGAACATTGAACATCCTACCAAGCTCATGGAGAGGTTCAATCATCTCCCCAATCTATAAATCCGGTGTGAAGTCAGAACCACAAAATTATCGACTAGTGGCACTACTAGATAACGAAGCAACATTTTTTGCCGGCCTATTACTAGATGATCTCCAGGCATGGGCAGAAGAAAAAGCCACAATTCCCCTGCAACAGACCGACTTCTCTAAATCGGTCGGGACAATGACCAACATATTAAGCATGGCCATGATCATGCACAAGGCTCAGGAAAAACGGACGTCCTTACATCTATGCTTCATTGATTATAAAGCTGCCTTTGATCATGTTAACCGCATAATACTCTGGTCCAAATTGTACAGCTGGGGGTTGCCTCAGCCTTTACTCAAACTATTAATAAACCTGCATACGAACACGTGGTTACAGGTGAAGCTGGGGAATGGTACACACCTATCGAGGCATATACCCACGGAAAAAGGACTGAAACAGGGCTGTGTCTTAACACCCACTCTTTTTAATCTATATATTGCTGATCTAGTCTTGTTACTAACCAGCTGTAATTCGCATACCCCAAAACTAGGAGACATCTCACTACCCTGTCTCCTCTACGCAGATGACATAGTCCTGATCAGCAAAACAAAAGTAGGGCTACAACAGCTCTTAAACACAACGAGGGATTTCTCCCAAGCAAATGACCTAACGATTAACTTGAACAAAACGAGAACAATGACAGTCGGAGAAAAAAGGCGACAGACCTCCGCCTGGTTCTGTGGAGAGACCAGAATAGAGGACACAACTCAATACAAATATCTAGGTGTGAAGCTGTATAAAGGTGGCCGCTTTGTAGCTCAGATGAATAGTATAAGGCACAAAGGTTTAGTACTAGCAATCTCCCTAAAAACACTAAACTCTAAATTAACTGGCCCATCAATCCTGCCGCTCGTTGAGGTAATCCGGGCAAAACTTCTGCCAACAATCACCTACGGCAGCGAGGTGCAGAAAGGCAGGGATGCAAAAACACTCGATGCCACAGTAACAACAGCATACAGGGTTATTTTTGGGCTGCCGAAAAACACCTCACCTGCGCAAATCAGACTTGAATTTGGCATCTTGAAACAATCATTTGCTAGACAAGGGGCTTTTATCATTGCATGGGACAAAGTGCGAAAAGCCGAACATGGCACGTTAAAAGAACAGCTGTGGAAGGAGCTACAATCGCACCCTACATCACCAGCTGCGGAATATCTACACAGCAGCCTACGCAATTTGGGGCTGAACGAACTTTGGGAAACACCAACAACCGCCCCAATTTTTTAAAAACTGGTGTGAAAGTCGGTGAAACTACTCTCTTGGCTAGAGGATAAGGATGCACTCTCAAAGAGAGCACATGGTTGGATGACCCTAAATGCATACTCGAAGCCAGGAGCTCAAGCCTACTTCGACATGGGATATGACAAAAATATAAAAACAGCTTTTATGAAATATAGATTCGGACTGCTCCCCTGCGCCCAGCATCTCACTCCCTGGCTTCGCAATACAGCAGGCTCTGTGTGTCGCCTATGTGGATCGGCTCGGGAAGACATGCTGCATCTACTA